>NW_009954185.1:2133238-2209760 GCF_000747805.2 Chaetura pelagica
AAGAGTGCACTGGATTGCTCTGTGTTGAAAATTGGACTTGTGGTGACAGAAACTTGGAGCAGAGCTGATGTAATAGGGAGGCCATAATGTAATTATAACTGCTGAACATGTGTCATACCAAGTTAAATGATATATTAATGAATCAAAACAGGTGATGGAGTGTTGCTCTTTCAGCAGATAGAGGTGTTTTCAAGGTCAGATTGCCATTAATTTAATAATCTGTAAACTGGATATTCTTCAAATTATAAGCAGTATCAACTGTTATTTGTTTTTTAGTGTATTTCTTGGCCTGTACAAGAGAGGAGGAAAAAAAAAAAAGGTGTTATTCTCATTACAATTTTGTTTATCACTCTTTTATTGTAACCCCATTATACCTAATACAATATCTGTGTACCTAGCATTTTTCAGGCAGGTGTGAGCTCTGTTTCTCAATGCTCCAAGCAGGCTGAACACAAGCCAAGAGGTGTGCAGACATATTATTATAGCATTCTGCTGAGCTAATAAGCTTTGCTTTGAGACAGAATACAGTCAGTAAATGGCTTCAAGTCAGCTTGAACCAGGGACAAAACAAGTTCAACCCTGGTCAGAGCAAAAGAAAGTACATTGTAGTGTTGTGAGTTTTGTACACTCTTTGCCTATGATGATTCTGCAGCAAATGAAAAAAAACAATCACTTCCTCAACCAGTTCCTTGTTTAACTCCAGTGTTATGGGTGATGTTCCTACTTTTAAATTCTTGTAGGACATCTATATTCAAGAGTTCAATAAAGGCTTCTTCCAGATCAGGTGACAGTTCAAGACACCACCAAACGAATGATACTTGACTGCCTGAAAATGACAGGAAGTCTATCCAGGAAGTTCTAAGTAGTTAAGGAAGCCACTCACCTATTTTTATTTTATTTTTTTTTTATATATATATATAACCTACAGTATTTTGAAGAGGCCTTGGTTGAGAAGTTGAAATAGGGCCCCAGAAAACCAAGAATACAGCCTTTTTTGAGAAACAAAAATCCTTTTTTTTTTTTTTTTAATGCTGCAGTCCTCTGATTCCTGCCATGACTAAAAATTCTGTTTATGCCACATTTCTCTTGAATTCCATAAGCTTCTCACTTATCCTCATGATGTGGAAAAAGGAAGCAAAGATTTTTTTAAACTATCTAGATTAGTTCAGTACTGAGTTTCTATTAAAAAATGCCTAAATCAACTTGGAATTTTTGAAAATGTCATGGTTATGCCACACATACTTAATTTTGTATTTTTTTTCCCAAATATTCAATAAATACTAAAAAAAATTGAGCTATGCAACAGATTCCTTGCTAAATAGTGCTTCTGCTTTCTTTTTGTTTCTTTCTTTTTTTTTTTTTAATGCTTTATTCTTTTTTTTGGTAAAAGTTTTTGTGGTGGAATTCCTTGTGTTTGAGAAAATCTTGGATTTTAACTCATTTTCCCTCTGATGTCATACTATTTCAAGGAGGCAGGTTTTTTCCTCTTGGGAAAGTGAAAAAACAGTAGAAGCACAAGTCCTTCTAGATCTGAAGAGATCTCCTCAAATACAGGCCCATGTTAGCTCTGTTCATCAACATTCCCTGTCTCCCAACACTGTTCTTTCACAGTATTTCCTGGAGGCCTAGCACTTCCCACACATGAGTTTGTGAGAAATACCTGAGGTAGGAGGAACTGTTCACATATTCTTCCTAGATCTTTCCTGTTTTCCATTCTCTTGTCTTCTAATTTTCCTCTCTCTATTTTGATGATAAGGTCTGCAGCTCAGTGAGTCCGTTTTATGGCCACCCTTTAAGGATGAATGGAAAGGCATTAGCACTTGTCTTCAGCAGATTAATTCTGATTTGTTAACTTGCTTCCAAGCAAATTCGCAAGAGAAATTTTTGTTCTTTTCACAAAGGCCAGCTTTGTTCAAAAAGTCATTTACATTTATGGGTTACTGAAATAAAAGACTTTCCTTTCAGAAGATGCCAGGGAAGTCAAACTTTCCTGAAGGGATATGTCCACAGAGCAGACATCATCTGGGGACAAGAACAGCATTCTCTCTCTCTTTTGGCATCCCTCCCCCTTGAAATACTTGCCATAAATCATTTGCATCCACAGTCAGGTCAGAATTTTGTGTCCATGGAATGCCTGAACTTTTTTTTTCCTCCTGAAGATTTTATTTCAAGACACATCCATCTTAGTGAAAAGTGAACAGTGCTCACCATGCTGGAAGCATGCATTAAAAAGCTGTGAGGTATGGTCTCCTAATACCACATATACTCTAGTCATCTTTACTACAGGTGCTTGACACCCCAAGCACTTTCTTTTTTGGCTGGTCAGCTAACCATATCTAAGAATCATGGATATTTATTATGGTTGCCAATCTAAGACTGAATTTCACCTTTGAGAGACATAGGAAATTTCATTGCCCATTTTATTTATCGCAGTGTAATATTGGAAAAGAATGGCTAAGCATTATAATGCTCAAGATGACATTCTCAAGGAAAATTTGTTACCCTACAAAGGATAAATTATCTAGAACATTTTATTAAGAAGGCTTTTTGCAATACCCAGAAGTTGCACATTTTCAGAGGAACGTATTGAGTCTCCAGGGTGTAAACTGCTGCTTTCTTAGTGGGGGAAAATAGAGTAATTCTTTATGATGAAGCAGATCTGATAAAAAATGTTACATTGTCAACATTGATATGTTCTGTGGGAATATTGCAAATTTGTAGAGGTATTGTGGGGGGAAAACAAGAGCATTTTAATTTTGGATGGACCATTGAAACTTGTGGATTTGAAGTAATGTTTTGTGTCAAGATGTATTAGATTTTGGATTGTTAACCATCATCTATGATTTAAAAAGTCAAGATTAGACTGAAGGATTTTAATTTTATAGAAGCAGAGCATAACCCTAACACAAAATTAATTTCCCCCATAAATTTTTACTTAAGTGGAAAAGCATAAATGAAGAAATGCTCTTGTTCTCACTGTTAAAGAGGCAGAATGTGAACCAGAGTTGGAACAAGTGTGGTACCATCTGGCAGATGCTGAAAGCTCACTGACAGAAATCTCTCAATTCTTATTGCTCTCTGAGACAAACACGTTGATACCCTTGCTGAAATTCAGTGACGCTATGAGTTTCATCAGTCTCTGGCTCACCATTATGTTGTTATTGATTCAGAAGGAAAACAGATCTAAAAAATGTTGAAAGATGGTGCAAAATGGGAATTGCAGGCTCTAAACCCAACTTGAAAGATTCCTCTGATTCCACTTTTCTCCAGATCTTTTTCCCTCTATTCAGCTACCCATCCAAGGCCTTATCCCGCTCTTTGGTACATGTTAATGGCAAAATTTCTTTTTGAATCTTTATAATCTTGCATGCATCTTGATGATTGCATAATTCATGAAGAATTGTCAGTGTCTGTGGAGGTGCTTCCACAGTACCATTACTACGTTTAGGAGTAAAATTACAGTGTCATCAAGTGCACCAGCGCTTCTTTCACTGACAGCAATGGCAAGTTTTCTGTCCGATGCATACGGAATATAATAGCAGGGTTATTTGCATCATTATTATCCCCATATAGAGACCTCCTTGATTACTAAATATGGCGTCACATGTTCCTCATCTTCAAGTGACCCTAGATCTACCCCTGTAAAATCTACCTGATTTCTGAAAATAAACAAAGCTCTGGGGAAAATGTTGCTGTCTGGGATTTCTCGGCTGCCTTTTAAAAATTGTAAGTAGATGTTGAGTTATAGTCATGAAAGAAGAATTCCTTTGAAATATATTGAACTGTGTAGTGTACTTCACCAGAAATTGCAATTGAGTTATCACCTGTTACTGATGACCACAAAAAAAAAAAAAAGCTCAAATCAGCTATTTGTGGTTAATGTGCCTGAAATACTATTCAAGTTTTCTGGTTCAGTTGTACAGTGATTAAGTTCTCATGATTTGGTCAAACGGATTTTTAAATTCCTCCCTCCAGTAATCTATTTACTATGGTCTGAATCTCATACATTTTGCTCTGGGGCACTGAGAGAGAATAATATACTTTAACATGTCTGAGTATAGATAAAATTAAGTCTTTGAGGCCATGTGAAGGTAGTAATATGTTCACTTGGCCCAGGATAATCTGCTTCTTGGAGCAGGAACTAATTTCTTAATATTGCCCTTGTAATTGCAATGCTCCTTTCTACCAAGTATCAGATCTTGAAGACACATGTCTTTTCTAAGGAAAAGGAAAGGTGCATTTCAAAGACATCATCACATTCCCAAAGTCAATGCTGCTTTTTCTTCCAGTCCCATACATCTTTCCACAGTGGAATTGAGTGCACCCTCAGCAAGTCTGCTGGTCAGGGCGACACACTGGTGGGAAGGGAAGCCTTGGGACCTTGACTGGCTTGAGAAGTGGGCTCATGCAAACTGCACGAAGTTCAATCAGGCCAAGTGCAAGGTCCTGCACCTGGGTCAGGACCATCCCCAGCTAAAATACAGGCTCAGTGGAGAGTGGATTGAAAACAGTCTGAAGAAGAAGGACTTGGAATTGATGGTGGACAATAAGCTCAACATGAGCCAGCAATGTGTGCCTGCAGCCCAGAAAACCAACTGTGTCCTGGCCTGCATCAAATGAGGAGTAGCCAGCAGGTCAAAGAAAGTGATTATCCCCCTTTACTTGGCTCCCATGAGACCCCACGTTGAGTACTGTGTGCATTTCTGGAGCCTTGAACATATGAAGGACTCCTTTTGAGACCTATCTTCATCCTATATACATTTTGAAATGAACATTTTCTTCCTTTCATGCATACCATTTGTAACCTGAGCATGGAAGAAAGAGGAAGAGGTACACACCTCAAGGCCCATAAGAAGATGGAGACCTGTCTCAGACATTGATTTTGAGGTCCATGTTTCTCTGAGCTTTTGTTTGCGTATGAGATCAGCCAGAGATTAAAAGTACTGAAAAGTGGACAGAGGACAAATGTCCCCCAACAGGACACTGAAAGAGGATAAGGGGGTTTACCAAGGAGTAAACTGGAGGAATGATTAGAAAAGTAGGAAGAAAACTGCAAAAAGAAAAAGGTCACTGAGGTCAAAAGAGAACAGTTTCAAGGAGAGTGTGGTTCAGTACTTCAAGGGCAGCTAACAATTCAGTGAGGATGAGAAAGGAGGCACTGTCCTAGCTATCCTCATGTCAGAGGGCAGTAATTTTGAAGTGGGAAGAATAATTTCATTGCACTGGAAGGAAAATGATGGCATTTATGATGGGATTGTAAAAAGTATAATCAGCAGGTTCACAGATAAAATGACACCGCAGATAGCAACCGCAGCCAAAACATTGCTGTATGTTAAAAAGAGTATGTAGTTAACCACAACAGTTTATGTTAATTTATGAATTAAATGAAGTTTTCCTTCATCCATAAAATTCTATTTCTTACATTTCCCTGGATTTGCCACAAGTTTTAAGAACCTTTTGTTTATATTTCTTGATGTGAGTTTGGGATTTGTTTTTTTTATTTCTTTACCTTACCATTTTAGAAAATGCAAACAGACTATAAGCTATTACTGAATTCAAATGAGACACATGCTTATCTTAATGTTAATTTTATAATAAGGTTTCTTCAGTTGTTTGAAGAAAAAATACCAAAATTGCTCTTGCAAATTACCTATTGAACTTCCACTCTGCTGCAATCCCCCTCTAGTCTGTTCTGTTCTCCAACCTGTCTTTAAAAATTGTCCTGTCAACCTTCGTCTAGATATTTCTGCAACTACTATTGTTAAAAGTATATTTATTCCATCCATTTTTCCCTTGCTTTTTAATTATCTATCAGCTATTCTATTAGACAGATAAATTTCCCTCATAGGACACATACCTTGGGATATTTTAGCTGGATTTTTACTGTAATGTCTTGTGTTCCATGTCTTTGTAAAATGTATTTGTTTTAAATTTAATGGCTTTAGGTTGTGAATGTAGACCTAAATATTCTAAGGAGTTCTAAAATGTTTTCATTCTTACAGGTTTTGATTCATAATCTGGGAATTACTTGACACAGAAAATAAAACTCTTGTTTTTATTTATGTTTCAGTTTTTCTAGAGCTTCCTCTTGGCCCAGCGTGAAATCACTAAGGATACAAATTTCACACAAATGCAGTTAACTATATCATGCCACTTAAAGAGGTAAGTAAGCTAGCCTTCCATAACCTAATTATTACATGTAGTACATCTCTGACACCCCAAATCCATTAACATTCCCCTCAGAATCCCCAGTCATAGCACCTGTAGCATCTTCTAGGCAGCAAAATTGCATCTTAAAAGATAGTATACCTACAATATTTACAATTTCTATATTTTAAACTGGACAAGTATCTGATTTCAGGAAAAAAAACACATGAAGAATGTTCCCCTTCCGAGTGACCACTGTTTCATCAGGATTCAGCTAATAAAGTTTTTTTCATATGAAGGGAATTAAAATTTGCTAGCAGGATCTCGACAGTTGCTTTTAGTATAAGACAATGTGCCTTTCCCCTCCCTACTGGGCCTAATTCCCTGGTAACCTTATTGAAAATGTGCATGGGTTACAAAACTAAAGATTAACTGTCCAGGGACCTGCTTCCTGGAGCTTATTTGAAGATTAAATCAAATGGCAGGCAATATATATTTGGTAATTCAGCTTTGTTTCAGACTTTTCCTATCTATTGGCAAGTACAATAGAAGAATCTGACACTCAAAAGCACTAAATGGGTTTTACTTTTTCCCCCTTTTTTAAATTTGAAAATGCTTGGTATTTCTGTCCATAGGAAAATTAGAATTAATGATTTATTTCCTTGTGTCTGAAGATTCTGTTATTTTATTTTTGAAAATGAAGCAAAGTAATTTTATTTACAAATGGTGTGAACAGTTCTTCTCTTCTTGATGAGATATTATTCTTTCTTTTTATTTTACATAACAAATATCAGCATAAGAGTTTAAAGAGAAGCAGTGAAATATCTACTATAGCATTACATTATTCATTTAAACAGAAAGGGAAACACACATATTGTTTTTTAATTCAGTGTTTAGACTACGTATTAGTTAAACAGTTTTCTTCTGAGCAAATTGGATTGAGATGGATGGAGATGTTATGCTGTTTTAAAAAACTGTATTTAGAAGGCACATTCAAAGACACTGAAGTGTGATTTGTCCTCGTAGCAGACATCTGAAGAACAAGTGACATTCTTACACAAAATCTATATTGGTGATGTATTTAATTACAGAGTTGATTGAAATTGACAGCTTCAGTGACCTATGAGTGTACTGTTACTGACTGATGGATGAATCAAATCTGGTTACTTTTAAACCAATTCACATAGTGTTCAATAATATCCTGTCAAACTGCAAACTATATTTTTGCATGTAGGCAGAGAACATTTTAATTAAAATAAGATAGAGATGGATGTTATTTAAAAATTGATGTAATTCTTTAAAATGCAGTCATTGTGATTAGAACAGGAGATAAAGAACTCTTGGTATTATTCAAGGTGGCTGTATTCCTAAAGAAACATATATATTTTACTTTCATACTCACATAAGCCCAAAACCTTTCAACACAGTTTAGCTCTCCAGCCTCTTCTGCACATACACAGGCAGTTCTTATTAACAGCTAGACAGAGTCACTGTGAAAATGTCATCCTGTGCTTTGTGAAAGCATGTATTATCTGCTAAGGGACACTTCGGAAGTTTTGCAGCCAACTTCAGTGCAGAGATCAAGTCCACTAGTACCAAAAGACAACTCCAATGGCTACTTTGCTCAGCCTGTCTGGAGTATTAGTCACAGTCTCAACCATAACCTATTTCTCATACCTTTGTAATGGCACATGCAGTGTAGAGTGCAAATGCATGTCTGGGATTTGCAGTGGGCAATCCTTCTTTGTCCCTCTGTCTCCTTTGCTTTCCCTTCTCTGTAGTTCCTTGGAGGTAGATCATGCTTTTCTTGAGCTGTTGAATATTGACTTCAGACTCTGGGGACAAGTAGCTAATTCTTAGTCATATCTAGAAGCATTGCTTGTATTCTGGAGAAGTAGCCAACTAAGTATAAACTTCTGGTTGAAGAGTTCCTGTTCCAATTTGAAGCCTAGAAAATGACATGAAGGATTAACAGATATTTGAGATGTCAAAATATCAAGTAGCTTCATAATCCCAGTTAGTTTCTTTGTATCTGTATCCTGGTAGTAATGGTAGCAGTAAAAATATTAGCACGCTTTCTCTCTTTCCAGATTGGTCATAGCGATCAATGTCTTCCTTAATGTATTAATAGTGGAGTCATGGCAGCATCAAGCTTGATATGGACTAACCAAAAGATTTATCCAGTTTCTTTGTGGCCTTCAATAAAATCTGAATTGTCATTGAAGATAATTGTGTACATGGTTCATATATACCTAAGTGAAAACACTGCAATAAGAGCAGGCATGGTTTATAATGAATAAACTTAATAATTTCTGTTCTTAACAGGGAGAGCAGCTATATCTACCAGGTATCTCTTTGCAAGTTCAGGACAAGTTGTTCCTGACTACGAAGCAATTTCTCTCCAGAAGCAATTTAAACTAAAATAATCTGGTTACTCAGCAGTGCCCCTGCCTGTGTCCCCCTCCCAGGCATAAAGTTTCACAATGCACCAGAGCAGACCAGGCTGTGGAACTAATCTGGAGTAAAACTAAGATTTCCTCCAACCTGTGTCATTGCATGGCTTCATGGAGATGCATTGGGATGACAGAGGAGGTAAATGTAAAGAGAAGACTGCTATGGATTGCAGCAGATTACTACTGTGTAAATTAAGCAGATACTGGATCTTCCTTCTCCATTCATATAGAAGTGAAGAACCAGTTAATAGAGGTGTTAAACTAATGGGCTCAAATAACTTGTGTTGATAATGTTGGTCTCACTTTAGGAGTGTGCTGGTCTTCTGCACTTTTCTGGACACACCTGTACTCCAGACTCTCACTCTACTGATCTGAGGGTGTCACAAGAGCTGTAATAGCTTTTTTAAGCATAAAGGATAAAAACAACGAGAGCAATAAGAATAATGTCATACTTGCTGTGACCTATCTAGGAAACACAGAAATCTTTCTTTCCAACACCAAGACTATGTATTAATTACAGTTTTGTAATGTAAAACAAAACACCCAAACAAACATACAAAAACCAAACAATAAAACTGAGGCTTGAACTTGTTGTGTCAGCTTCATGCAACTTCCTTTGCAACGAGGGCTCAGAAATCTTTACATTTCTGTCCACATGTAAAGTGGAACACCTTAGATCGAACACTTATGCCTTCAGTTACTTAACTAATGCTTTGTAGCATAGAACTGTCTTTTCAGCTCTTAGTAACTTTTTCAGACTTCAGAAATATTAGCTGAAATATTCGGGGTTGAATATCTGCCTCAGGCTGAATAGACTAAAATAGTTCAACTGTTTCCAAGAACAAGATTAGGAAAAAAATATCTTGTTTTCTCATGCTAAAAACTATTATTTGCAATGGGTTTAGGAGAAAGTCTTGTTAATACCTATGTTTTAATGGCAGCAGGAGCTGGACAGTCAGGTGTCTGAGTCAACAAGAAAATTTATAGTTTCAAAGCACAGTTGTTGCTCTGGGTTTCTTGAGCAGTGTAAATTAACCAGCAGGTTAACTATGAGGTTACTTCTGAACTTTTTTGGATTATACACTGGAATACAGGTTTTTGGTTCACAGTGTTGGAGACAGTGGCTAGCTGTGATGGCTGGATACAGAGCTGAACTTTACTACATTTCTCAAGTATTCAGGCCTACTGTCCTTTTCAACGATTTCTTGTTTACTTATTTGAAACTCCTAGGAAAACTTTTCCCTGAATTAAATTTTACATTTCTCTTTTCCCATCTAATCTAACAAAGATGAGTTAAGGCGATTCTAGGCAAGTCTCTTTTTTTTTCTTTCTCATGAGCTTGTTCACTTGGCTGTAAATGTAGTATAAGAATAATCTCTGCACATCAGGAAAAGAAATACAATAATGTGAGTATTACACAAAATTTGAACTGAATAGGAGACGCGGTGCAATTCTAGTAATTTTTCTTTTAATTCTCAGCTTTTCTATTTTACTCTCTGGCACTTCTGCATAGACTTTCCAAGACCATCACTTTGAATAGGATGTAACAACAGCCACCTGCAGGTCAGATAAACTCATCTATCAGCATATCAGCAAGTAGACCTAAAATATTTATAGAATTTTTATTCATGAGAGAAAGAAACTGTTAATTGGTGATTAACATACAGTAATAATGAACTCAAATCTGTGTAGTACAGTTTTGTTATTACTCATTTTCTGCAGGCAACATAAGAAAACAAAATGAAGAAATTAGTTTTCATTTGCCAGAAGAGCTATTTTCTGTAGATTACTGATGAAATGCATTTTGAAATCTGATGCATCTGTATATAGCCAGAATCACTTTTCTGGTCTAATGAAATATCAGATACTTCCCAAAAAAGGGAGCTTTATAACAAACAGTAAAATTTGTATCAATCACTGTGTATTCATAATAACACATAGCCCTGATAATTATGGCTAAATATAATTTCTGACTTGAAACATTTTCAGCATAACACTCAGCATATTCCTAACTTAAAATACAGGGTTTTTTGTATTAAAAGTTCAAATACTTTAATGTATTTGAGGCTGTCGTGAATTTGTCTGTATAGTCAGCAATTACTGAGTTTAAAAGTATGAAAATAAGTTCAATTTGTGTAAAACAGAAAATTGTTTAAAAAAGGTAATGTTCCTTTAAGTGGCCTTCTTCAGAATAAAAAGCTGTAGTGCCATAAAATATTATATTCATTGTTTGTGTTCTCCTAGTGTAATTTCATTTTACCTTTAAATAAACAGTTCTTTACATTTAGCAGCAGTGAAAAAGGCTGTTCTTACTCATTTTATATTATTAAAACTACATTAGCAATATAGATGTATTAATTTACAGATACAGACACTAATTGCTTAAATATTGACTTCAAAACTAGACACTAGTACTGGGAAGAGATAATTGGTTCTTGCCATAGAAAAAAGCTATAATAAAAAACTTGAAAGTGCTGTCACATTTCACATAACAAGCAAAATCTCAGAATATTTGAGAAATATTCTGAAAGAAAATGTCTTGGGGCTTTCTTAATGAGAATGAATGTGGTTTGAAAAGATCAAATAATATCCACATATGTCAAATACAGGTTCTAATAACAGTTAGAGATAATGAATAAAATTAAAGTAGGTCATTTTTAGTCATTTAGGATCCAATAGGACGCATACCTCTTCATAACTGCTTGTTAAAATATAATTTGAAGCATTTGCTGTATTTACAAAAAATATCAATATCAAAGATTTAAAAAAATTAAAATGAGATATGTTACCATACTTTAATTTTCTCGTTTTTGTTTTATTAGCACTTGAGTAGTAAATGGCATGTAAATATGCTAATACTGTAAGAACTGGCATAGCACAGTCATAACTGTAAGTAATATAGCAACTGTAAATAATCTGAGAGGTGGGATTTTCCTCCCCTTCTGAATGCAATAGCTTTTAGACATCCACAATTGTTTATGTATATATGGAATGGAACATACAGAATTATATAAAGACAGAAATGTTCAGATCATAGCATTCTTTGGACACCAAGTTAATCTGTTAATTTTAGATTATGTATTTTTTACTGAAAATGTACAGAAAGTCTCAAGGCAGAAAGAAAAACAATAGGGGTGAAAAGCCTGATATGGAAGTGGCTATAGGAGAGTTGTTTCACTTTGGTTGAATTCTATGCAAATGCTCAGCACTTTTCAGCATTGGGCTAAATTTACCAAGCACATGCTGATTGTTCATCCATAACATCGATGTTTAGAAATATAATGGCTTGTCAGGATGTTTGTTTTAGAGATGGATTGTGCAGCCACCACTAGATCCTGGTTTACTACTGAGAGAAGTGATAAGTAGACCTGGTTGGCATTTTTAACTGAAACTTCTTCTGATTAAAAATGCTGATTTTGAAATCCAATTATTTGTAATTTTGACAAATATCCACATTGATTTTTTTTTTTCAAGCTTTGTCACTGTTTCATTTTTAAATTTTCAAAAGGGAAGATCTTGCTTTGCATAATTTTCTGTTAATTTGAGGTTCACTTCAGAGAGCCATTGGGCAAGAAAGATGTTGACCAGTAAAGGAACAGGTGAAAACAGACCATGCTGAAAAATTATGAAAGAACTGCAAGAAACCAGGATGAGACCAGTCATGAGGACTAAAATGGAACTAAAGGAGATGAAGCAAGAGATGAAAGCAACTCCATTTTCAAAATAAGCCTTGGTAAATATCTGAAGGCTTAGGGAATTCTGTAGACCAGTGGACTCAAGGGATGTCTTGTGAACTGGACAAGGCTGGTACCTACTTACCACAGGACACAGGGAGACAGTCTGTTAGCTACAGTTGTATTCCCCTGACATCATCTTGTAGCCATTTCTGCACGACACCTCTAAGCTATGGTCTCTTTTACTCAACCTCACAATTAAAAAGCTCTTTGACATTCTTCTAATCTTGAATCTCAGTCAATGGCTTTGAGAAAGTTGTTGTTAACCCAATTATATAGCTTCGGAAGTTGTGGCAATACTGTCCTCATAACCCATGTCTCTGCCGCCTCCCTTTAGAATCTTCCTCCCTTTTCCCCTTCTCTATTGCAATAAATGAACACTGTTTACCACCCCCCCACACCCCCCATAAAAGCTCATAATGATCTATTTATACCATTTAATTGATAAATTTGGAAAATGGCTATTACTAAACACACTGGGACTCTGCATGTGTGAGGAGCCTTAATACATGAAGAAATGATGGGAAGGGCCCCATTGTTCAACTTACTGCTGTGGTTTCACTCTTCCTTTTCTGCATTTTATTTTTTGTTTTTCTTTTTCTAATAATTTTTAGTTTGTCTCCCCTGTGCATTTTTTCCTCTTCCTTTTCTAAACTCTTCCTGCATTTCTTTTTTGCATAATACCTTACCATGGTGGTCTTCCTTGGCTTCCTTGCCAAATAAAGTTGATAAAGATGATCTTTATTTGTTGCTGTTTGGCCAAATAATTTTTTTTTCAGAATCTCCTTCATTTTTTTTTTTTCAAAACTATTGATTTTTAAGCACCCCAAAGATCAAGTGTGGCTACCAGTTACAATGTGATTCTCTTGCTGCAGCAGCTCCTCCTTTGAAATGGCTGACTGAGTGGGATGTAACTCAAGTCACCAGCAGAAAGCAAATTATTTCCTTCTGCTCACTTCTTTGTTGACAACTATCAAGAGATGTCTTTCTTTCTTTCTTCTTTCTTTCTTTTCTTTTCTTTCTTCTTTCTTTCTTTCTTTCTTTCTTTCTTTCTTTCTTTCTTTCTTTCTTTCTTTCTTTCTTTCTTTCTTTCTTTCTTTCTTTCTTTCTTTCTTTCTTTCTTTCTTTCTTTCTTTCTTTCTTTCTTTCTTTCTTTCTTTCTTTCTTTCTTTCTTTCTTTCTTTCTTTCTTTCTTTCTTTCTTTCTTTCTTTCTTTCTTTCTTTCTTTCTTTCTTTCTTTCTTTCTTTCTTTCTTTCTTTCTTTCTTTCTTCCTTTCTTCCTTTCTTCCTTTCTTTCTTTCTTTCTTTCTTTCTTCCTTCCTTCCTTCCTTCCTTCCTTCCTTCCTTCCTTCCTTCCTTCCTTCCTTCCTTCCTTCCTTCCTTCCTTCCTTCCTTCCTTCCTTCCTTCCTTCCTTCCTTCCTTCCTTCCTTCCTTCCTTCCTTCCTTCCTTCCTTCCTTCCTTCCTTCCTTCCTTCCTTCCTTCCTTCCTTCCTTCCTTCCTTCCTTCCTTCCTTCCTTCCTTCCTTCCTTCCTTCCTTCCTTCCTTCCTTCCTTCCTTCCTTCCTTCCTTCCTTCCTTCCTTCCTTCCTTCCTTCCTTCCTTCCTTCCTTCCTTCCTTCCTTCCTTCCTTCCTTCCTTCCTTCCTTCCTTCCTTCCTTCCTTCCTTCCTTCCTTCCTTCCTTCCTTCCTAGGAGGGATGGGTCAAAATCACCATTTTTCCTCCCTCACTGTTTGAAGTCTCCTCTTGTATGATACAGCCTCTTTATCAAATACTTCTGGATGGCATAGATATGCGAGGAAACCAAGGTTCACCCCTGCTCCTGTTGAAGTCAGTGCTTCCTGCAAAGCAAAGATAGCTTTTTGACCACAAACAAAATCCCTGCAATCATTTGAAGCAATTTGTGATTATCTCCCAACATTGGTCCATATCTGTGATCCTAATTACTTCCAATTAAGGGTCAGAGCTAAGCTTTTAGAACAAAAGAGAAAATAAACTCCCACCGTGTAATTTTTATAAAGTCTAAATTAAAGTAAGGGTGTTTGACATGTTGGTTACTGTTAGCTCCAGGACTTACTGTTGGTATTTCCGAGCTGGTTTTGAATAGTCAAACTTTAAGGAGATGCCTCAAAGTTTAATGAGCCTTAAAACATGCATTGTTTTTGTAGAGTAGGAAGGTAGTGTAATGACTGTATTCATGTGTATCTTAAAACTTTTTGTACTGAGAATTGATCAGGTAAAGACTGAAGTGGCATAATGTGTGTCTGCTCATCAGGTAAGGTATTTATTTATTTATCTGTACGCTTGTTTGTTTATGCTAGTAAGACTGTGGAACACAGTGGCATGTAAATAAATACTAACAGGTTCTTGAAGGGGTTTTCTGAACTACAGCTACAGGAAGGCTGTTATCAATGACCAGACTACCTGTTTTGCAGAGGCATACCTGTGCAAACTGCACTTTGTAATTTGACCCTGTATAATTACAATATATGTATGCCCTCAGTATTATAACAGCAACCTAGTAAAAAAAAAAAAAAATAATTCATGGTACAATAATTTGTTGTTTGGGGTGGCTGTTTGTTTGTTTGTGGTTTTTGCTGCTGTTTTTAAGGTTGGGGTGTTTTTTTGCTTGTTTGTTTGTATTTAATTCTAGATAATAAAAAACTGCTTAAAAATTGTCACTTCCTGACAACCTAACCACAAACTGCTGATGCTCTGTGATCAAAGATGATCCAGCTCTCCTCAATAAGCACTGTTTGTATTTTAGACTTCTATTGCAGGGTGTTTTTGGCTAAATAGACACCAGGTAAGCAGCATTTTCCCATTTTACTGATTCTGTGACTATATGAGGGACAATATAAAGAATAAACTGGCCATCAGATCTTTTTATCAGTGTTTTTACCAAAGTTTCATTTTGCACTATCCAGCTCTAGGCTGTATAGTAGAACATTAATTTTATAATCAGCACTGTGATTTACTCTTTCCCAAGCAGCATAAACTGCTCTTAAAGTCAAGTTCTCCTAATGACACAGAACCTTTTACACCCTTCTTTTGCTAATATATTCTTCACAGGAAGACTTGCATGTTTGAAGATTACTCTCAAACATAATGAAGAAATGACAGAAAGCCTGTTGGCCTAGAAAAGAGTCATTCACATCCATTCATTTATGCATATCCCACTCACATGCTGGTAGTGTTTTGTGACATTACTTCTATCCCCTTATCCATGCAGTTATCAGGCACCATATGTAAGGCAGGCATTAAAGCAAGAACATCACACGTGACACAGTTAGTTGGTTAGAGACAGACAAAGTCATTTCTTCTTATCTCAGCAGGAAGCCAAACTACTTTGAGCCCAAAGCTTCTTGGTTCAATTTCTTGCTGGAATTGACTTCTTATAAATATGAATTACTCTTCATTTGATCTTTTCTCATTTGTGGGCAGGGCAGCAGTGCCCCACAGATCTGTATGTGGAGGGTCCACATAGTTTTTCTATGTTTTCTTCATGGTAAGCAAGAAATAAGGATTTGGAGGTTCTCTACATGAGACTTTGGAGAGTGCTCTTTATTTGATACAGCCCCATTGGAATGGGGTCTTGGAAGCTTAGAGGAGGAAATACGGCAAATATAGCAAATATACATTAACCCCCTTTTCATTCTGTAGAAATTAATCCCAAGGAAAAGTATGTCTTTATACGGTGCATCTTTGTAACATGAACTAGGGGGCTGTTCTGTGAATCGGTGTTGTACTGTGATTCCCCAGTTATGCAGGACTAGAGAGAAAGTAAAAGGAGCTTTAAAACTGATGAAATTTGTGGAAGTGTAACATAGACTCCATTTCTTCCTTTTTTCAGGGAGAAATGCAACTATTATCTGCTCATTCCTGTGAAAGGAATCAAGCCATTATCTTCTCAGTCACTTTCCATGAGTTTAAGAATAAGAATGACTGAACCAGCCCTTGGTCACCATTTTGCACTGGTCGTGTTGAACCTCATAAGGTTCACCTGGGCCCACTTCTCCAGCTTGTCCAGGTCCCTCTGGATGCCATTCCATCCCTCTGGCATATCAACTGCACCACCCAGCTTGGTGTCATCAGCAAACTTGCTGAGGGTGCTCTCAATGCCACCATCAATATCATTAATGAAGATATTAAACAACACTGGTCCCAGCATAGACCCCTGAGGGACACCACTTGTCACTGTTTTCCATCTGGACTTGGAGCCATTGACCACTACTCTCTGGATGAGACCATCCACCCAATTCCTTATACACTGAACAGTCCAACCATCAGACACATATTTCTCCAACTTAGAGAGAAGGATGTTTGGGGAGACCATGCCAGAGGCCTTGCAGAAGTCAAGATAGATGACATCTGTAGGTCTTTCCTTGTCCATTGATTCAGGCAGTCCACTGTAGAAAGTCATCAGTTGGTCAAGCAGGATTTGGCCCTAGTAAAGCCACGCTGGCTGTCCTAAATCACCTGCCTGTCCTCCAAGTATTTAGCATGTCTTTCGAACTAACTCCTCTTGTTGGTTTCTTTTTTGTGTCTAGTATTCATTATCAAGGTACTACACAAACCTGTTGAATTGCTTGTGCCCCATCATGTTGCTCTTCCAGTGGAAACTAAGCTCTTCATGAAGACCAGGGCCTGCAGACAAGAGGCTTCTTCCAGTTGACTGAGGAAGACCTCATATACTGCTTCTTCTAATTCCCATGAATTGTTGCAAATGTATCTAGGTCCAGATAGTCCAGATAGTAAAATGCTAGTATTGCTTGCATTGGTCTACCCTCTAATCCTGAATTGTGAACTCTAAGCAGGCTCATCATCCCAGCATGATGCTGTGCTCCCAATGGGATCATGGCCCTGCATCTGTATGCAGACCTCTAATTCTTCCTGTTTGCTCCCTGTGATTCGTATGTTACTGTACAGACACTTTGAAGATACAGCCAGTCCTGTTGATTGCTCAGAAAAAAAATTCCTATAATGCTCCCTATCAGCATTTCTTCCTGCACCTCCTCCATCCTTATTTTGCTGATTACAAGGCCTCCCAGACCCATATCCCCATATCCCTTTTTATGAAGAAGTCCACCACTTCCTCATTTGATTATGAGTGATCAACTCTCCACCAATATATCTGCTACTGTAATGCTCTCCTTACCATGTTGGCCAGACTTTGGCAAATATGCTTTTTTTTTTTTTTTTTATTTTTTTTTTTTTATTTTTTTTTTTTTTTTCCCCAGACCATGACTTAGTATTTATTTGTAACAACACTAATATTTAACCTTATGAGGGAAAGAATTAATGTCAACCATTCCATCAGCTTGGTTGAGTTTACTTTTGCAAATTCTTATCAGGGTGACTAGAATATTAGTCTAATCATTCTAGTATAATTAGTCTCCAAAGTTGCAACTGTGTTTTACATCAAATATAAACAGCTGCTTTATGACTCCACTGTAATTTGTTAACCACTTGTTATCATGCAAACAGATTTGTGACTAAAACATGCAGCATTTTTTGAAGAATGGTATATGACATTAAACAGCACAGGAAGACTCCATTATACAAGCAATTATTATATTAACTGAGAGCTACCTAGCATGCTGCATCTTGCCCTTCTTTGGATGAAAAATAGGGGGTTTTTTTCAGTCCTTTATGGCTTTTTTTTAAAATGTGCATGCCCTATATTCTGGCCAACATTTCTATTTTTTCTCACCGTTCTGATATCTGGAGTAGGCTTAATCTATTGCTGACCACATAATGAGAGTCAAGTTGGCAACACAATCACTCCATTATCTAAGTCATTGCTCCATAAAGTGCTATGAGATACCTTGAATATGAAAGGCCATATATCTAAATAAATTATATTTTGTTCCGTATGGTGCCCAAGCTGTACTAATATATATTCAGTGTTTTGTGTGATGGGAAGAAAATGGGAGCAGGAAGAGAACAAAACCCATTCTTAACTGTATTACACTAGACGGGCTTTCTTCACTACACAACTATTTTCTGATATTTGACATTCACTCTTGAAATTGTTTCAGTAGAGTTATAACTCTGTAATGAAACATGGCATGGAACACCTTTAAGTAACAAGACTTGAAGTACTGCTATGAAAACAGCAGCTTCTTTTTTATTCAGCTAAAGCTAAAAGCCACATTTTCAATTTTGTTTTTGTGCATGGCATATTTAGTGGACTGCTATAACTTTTGGAAGCCAATACTGAATAGTTCTTTTTACTATTCCAGCATACTACTTAGTTCTGGAAGAAAGTGTCCCTGGTAAAAGGGCTGATGTTTCGTGAATAACTCAGTGCTTTTGATCTCTCCAATCACCTTTTTGTTGTACAGTAGTGGAATTATGTTTATTTTCTGTGAGCCTGAAGCTTGGTACAGGCTCTATAGAAATGTTTTTTAGGTGCTGGATTGTAGACATATGAGATGATGTTTTGCAGACCTTTCTGATTAACATCCCTTTCTGATTAACAACCCTATCTATATACACAGATGAGAAGAACATGAGATCTCTCATACTTCATAAAAGTACATATGACCATAAAGGAGAGAATATTTTTGCACAAAATTGATCTCAGGAGTTTTTGGAAAGTAAATTTAAGAGTGGCTAAATTCAACTATGTTCAATATTTCAAAATATGGATGACTGAGTGAACTTCAGTAAATAACATGACTCTCCTGAGGACAAATCTTGGCTGGAAAATCCTCAAGATCTGGCATATGATTTTGGCATTACTGTTTCTGGCAAGGCTGGAATTAGGATATGTAGAATGCAGTAAAGTTAAAAAAGAAGAAGAAAAGTAACTTTTTCAAGGAAGTTACTTCATGGAAAGCAGAGTTCATGAAAGGTGGCATTAAGCTGCAAAGTCAGAAGATGATCTGGTTCCAGTCATTTCAGTGTCTGAATCACAAAATTTTGATTAATTCACTGTAGAGAGGAGCCATATACATGATGTCGGACTTTATGTTATGTGTTGCAGCTGTGTTTGAATCAAGAGTGACACTAAGAAGTGTCTCAATATTTGGTTTAATATAAAAATATTCCTGATTTTTCTTTGGCTACTTTTTCCATTCCTACTTCAATCCAGTCTCTTATCATTTGTGTCCTATGTCTGTAGCAAGCTTGTGCTATTTATGGGTTACCATATAGATACTGCATTAGAACAAAGCAGACATCCATCTTGAGTTGCATTAATTGTAAGCTGAATGGATGGCTGCATGCCTTCAGTATTCTGTTTTTAATGTTATCATGGGTGTCATCTCTGTTTCCAGCTTTTTGGTTTTATTGCAGTTTTATTTTTTGTAATTTTCTTGAAATGCAGAAGATAGAGCTCTGCTGTGATGAATGAGTTTGGGAACCTATAGCTCAGAAACTAGTTTGTTCAAAGATTGACCATTGAATGTAAAGTATGCAAGGCTAAGAACAGTTTTGATATGATCCATTGTTGAATGTGAAGTGATTCATTTTCCTTTTCTAAATATGCTATCTTTGCTGTAGTTCTACCATTTGTCACATTTTTTTTCCATTAATAAGTATCCAGAAGGACAAAAAGCGTGAACAGTCTTTCCAAAGCTCGGTATCAAATAAATTAGTATGTAAGAAATATCTTACTGACATAACAAAACACACCTGACAGCATACCACATAAATTAGCAGCTTCTAAGATAGTTTCTGCAAAACAATAGCACTTAGAAAGCTTTTCCAAAAGGTGATATTGAAAGCTGAATGGGAATGTCATGAACATTTGGGAATAGTTGTCTCTCATTTCAGGTTATTTTATTCATAGTTCTGTCTGTGACGAGGCATGTGCCTATATTTATAGGGACATCATATTTACACCTATGCAGGTACTGTTGCAAGTCTCAGATCAAAACAGTAGGTAAACATATCCTTTGTACTGCCCCTCTACAACAAAGTTATAAACATATGACAGATGTTAACCACATCTTTATATTATTTTCTGAATGGAGGGCATAGTAGTCTGGGTTATTAAACAGATGTATGGCTGTATTGTTATATGACCATAGGCTGCGAGGTTCATGGCCAAGATGCTCACAGAATTAATGATCTTAAAGACTGCAACATACTAGAATATACAGGATTTAAAATAAATTAAAGAAAATGAAGAATTTGTGTGCTTTATCCTACCACAAGAAAGCCTCCTTACTGCTTATTCCACTGTGATGATCGGACGGTGTTGGTTATTCAGGCAACGATGTCACTGGATTAAAAAGAAGCCAGGTTGGTAGAGATCCAAGGTAAGAGTGCTAGCTGAGAAAAAATGAAAAGGTAAGCACATATGGCTGAACAGCTGCTTTCAAATTTATAAAATATCTTTTTTAATCCCAGCAGCTTTCTCAGATTTTTCCACTTAATTCTCTTTCTTTACAGAAGGAACTTTGAAAATAATTACGTTTTTAAATTTTAATTTTCCCCAAATATTAAATCACTTCCATTTCAAGTTTGTAGTTTGGGCTTTCATCAGAATGCCCTAAATGCAGAAGTAACTATATCTAGAGGAGTCAAACAGAGTTTCCAATCGTAAGATGGAGACAGTTGGAAGGAGAAGATTTTTTCTGTAGCAAGTCAAATTATTTATTCTTGGATGGTGGTGTGAATTTTTTTTTACTACTTTTACTGCAGCAAGCTTCAAACTGAATTTATATGTATTATTTTATTCATAGCCCAATTCAGGAATATTTTCTTGCCTCATTCTCAAGATAATAGCTTTTAACAACAATAACTTTCTCCACTTTGCCTTGAAATTCTCAAAGCACATTTAAGAAATTAATTTATTAAATTTGATAATACACCTAAAGAGAGGGAAAATATTTCAATTTTTAGCTCTGAAATGCAGAGATTGCTACTATGCAAGGAGTGTAGGACAAAACAGAGGTTGAATCTAGGGGTGTGGCTCGCTTCCATCCTTGTTTTAACCCACTGAAATATACTTGAATATACTTCAGTTTTCATAGGAAATGAAACAGTCCCTCATGCTATGGATTTGTTTATATGACCTGTCCACTTAGAAGAAAAGTTAAAAACTTCATTGTGTGTCTCTGCAACAGAGCTTTATTATTGTTCTAGTATACTTTTTTGTAGCTTCTAGTATTTTCATTTTTATTTTGACTATTAGCTGTGTGAACAGTAAGTCAAATGAAATATTTAAATATTGTTTATTTCATTTTTCGTTTTGTTTTGTTTTTCTGAGAAAAAGTCATGTTTCAAAAGTGTTTTTTCTTCTCAGGTTTTCAGTACATGGATTTTTTTTTTTTTTCATATGGTATCTTAAAGAACAAAAAGTTTTTCAGGATTTTAATCTAATCTTTTTTTAATTACTTCAAATTGCTGATGTCAAGAAAAATGCCAAGTTTTTCTTTTCTTGTCAATTTTAGTTGGAGATGTTCTTGGAGGCTGAGTTGGTTTTTAGTATTCTTATGGTTTACTGCTTTTTGAAATGAAACGAAACAAAACTGAAAATGTTGCCCAAAACTCAACTTTTTGTGTCAAAAATGTCCAGAGTGTGCAGACACAGGTACTAGACATTGTATGGGAAGCAGTAAAGTTGCACCATGATGACATTTCACCTGGCTTGCTGTTTGATTAGGTTTATGGAATCATCAGTTTGAGCTTATCACAAGTACTTATTCACAGTCCAGCACTATGCCACCTGGACATGGATTTTGACTCCTGGATGCCTTTTTTTTTTCATTATTTTAAAAGTTGTTCAGATATTTATTGTCAGATTTTTGAAACCTTTGCCAAAAGTTCTCGGTAAAACAGATATGAGCCTATGTGGATTCAAATTTATTTCATTCATATTTAAATAATTCACTTATGGGTTGTAACTGGTTTTTAAGAGAAATTCCAGCTAGGCGGGTTTTGTGTCTCTGAAAACCTTTAATACTTTGGTTCTTGGACCTAGACCACCAATAGCACTCCAGGATGAGAAGTGCTGTCAGTATTTAAGTCCTATCAGTGTTTAACAGGCATTTGGACAATGCCCTTAATAACATGCTTTTGGTTTTGGTCAGCCCTGAAGTGGTCAGGCAATTAGGCTAGATGATCACTGGAGGTCCTTTCTAACTCAAATATTCTATTCTATTCTATTCTATTCTATTCTATTCTATTCTATTCTATTCTATTCTATTCTATTCTATTCTATTCCTTAATACTGTAGTGTCAGATTGATAAAGTAACTCCTTTATAAACAAGGAGGTACAAGTAACTTTGATGCTTTTTTTCCCTTTATATAGTAGTCTTTCATGTGTATTTTACTATAAAAGGACTGAATAATCTTAGTTTGACAACAGAAGTATATTTTGCAGAGGGAAAAACTTCCAGACTTATGACCATGTCTGCATTTGGTGGCTCAGTGGATCTGTGCTTTTCCTTTTTCTTCCAGCATATGGGAGTTTAATAGCTTACCTGTGGAAAAGGAAGTTTAGACCTGGTCTTTAAAGACCTATGTCCTATCCCAGAGGAGACCTCTATCATTATTCCAACTATGCTGACAACACAGAATGCACTGTCAAAGTCCTCTAGGTAATACCCTTATTACATGTGTCATTAGAGGATGTTTGCCATATCTGCTTTAACACTGCAGACATTTAAAGTAGGTTATTCCATCACTTTGCCATTTTGATTATGACAACAAAATGACACCATATTGAAATGGATTTTGGAAAGAAAGGCTAACTGTCCAAAGAGGTCCATGCTCACTCTAATTAAAATTGGCTTAGGTGGCACAACCTTCATAATTCAGACTATGACTATGAAGGATATGCATGTTGAAAGCGCTCTTTGCTCATTAGTGCTATTTCTGTCAGACACTGCTACCTGCTCTTTTCTTAATGAATGCTAAGCCATCTCTTTAGAAGATTGTGCTGCTTCCCTGAACTGAGGAACTGTCTTATTTCCTCCCAAGTTCGTTGAGAGTAAAATCGGGGAGTCACCTCTTTGACATTTCCCAACCTCTGTACTTATTTATCTCTTTGAGACCCTGCGCTCCAGAGATATCACTGTCTTAATTAAGAAGAAGGATGTGACCATGGTAAATTGACTGATTCCATTGATTAAAGACTAGCTGTACAAGTAACATTGATTTTAACAGTGGGTCTACATAAATGTAATTGTTCGAACATGGGGCTGCATAATTATGGTGATGTACGAGAATAGTTGGTTTGTCCTTTTCAACCTTCACTAACATTCTTTTGCATGGTAATGTACCTCGTTCAATTAGCAGAAATCTTAAATGTTACAAAATGTCTTTTGTGAAGGCACACAGTAATCATTATAGTCTAATTTAATCTAACAGCATCAGACAGATACGTCTTTTTCTCTTCCTTTCTTTGTTTCTGGATTTTTCTCCCCTAACCTCCTTTTTAAAGTGCTTAGGAGCACTCATATACACATAAACACACATAAATGAAAAAAAAATGAAATCATCATCACTCTACCCAATTTGTAAACTGTATGGGTTTGAGACAGAACCCACAGAGCTAATTCATTATTTTGGACAATTTGTTTTCTGCTTTCCCCACCTCAGACATCTTCAGGGCATGCTGGACACATTCTACATCTATGCTGCAACTTCCTCAGCCCTATGTCTAGTGGAAAAATTGTTGTGTTGTTGTTTTTTTTCTCATGTCATTTTCAGAATTAGCCATCCAACTGTCTGTCTCTCAGCTCCATACTCCTCAAAAAGCCGTGTATGCTTGACTGTACACCACTTGAATGCTTTTTTTGGAGGAATTCATAAGGCTTTAGTGCGTACCTTGTTGTTTGTGGAGTCAGTAAGCAGAATCTAGAGAGCCAGAAATTTAAGCAAAGAAGTGGTAGAAAGCAGCACAAGAGCTGAAGTTTTAATTGCTATAATAAATAATTGGGTCACTTTCAGAGTAGAGAACTTGTGCTACCAGTTCATTATTATTTTTTATGGTCTATTCTCCTGACAGAGCAGAGCTCTGTGGGGCATTAGATTGTTAAGTCTTTTGGGCAAGAACTGTCTCTTGGCACTGTGTTTATGACTGATGAATAATTCTTGGTAAGAAATAATAACTTAGTTTTGTAGGGCTGTTTATTTGCTCAATATTTGTGATTTTGTGGAACCAGAAGTTACTCAGAAATCTAAGTTAAAGAGCTGAATCACTGGCTTCCCTTCTCCTTCAATGTTTGAATGTCTGTTTTTATTAAACAAAAAGTGGGCATTTTGGCATTCCCAAATCATGTTGAGTTTACTGTTTTGATGCTGCTTACAACTGGAAGACACAGATAGGCTTGGAATCTTGGTTCAATAAATACAGTTTGATACAGGAGATTGAGGAACTCGCCCTTGCCAGTTTTGAGTAAAGGTCTTGAACATTCATATCTCAAACCTTTGATGAGTGCTCTAGCTCCTAGGCAGGAAAACATCTGGTAGACTGGAGGAAAAGTGACTCCATGGCGGTTAGCACTGTCAGGCTAAACTGAATTAATAGTTCAGTTTTGCATACAGATTCAATGTGAAGTGCAGTGAACCCCAGAATACAAAGTAACATTAGCGTCATTGCTCCTATTCAAGCAAAGAGCAAAGTGGAGCCCAGGTGTATCTTCCTGCCAGCTGAGGTGTGGCCAACATGCACTGCATTCTTCTTTTTGCCACACCAAATGCTGAAGCATTCTCCTCTTCATCACCCCATAACTCAAGAAGTCAAGTGGCTTTCCAAAGGATATAGAGAGAAAGGGTGCCTGTCCCAAGTAAAAAATGTGTCCAACCTATCAGGAAAATGTTTTTGTTGACAGGTATATTTTGCGGTTGATCACGATGTACATTGTCTCACACCAAGTCCTATACCAAAACTTCCTATCATGCTGGACACTTAAGATAATTTTTGTGGTCATTGTATGGCAGGTGCCCTTGAAAAGTTTAATTCACCTTTTTTCCCCTCGACTACAAAATTCACCAATATTTATTCCCTATTTCTGCAGTAGGAAACACTTCGGATAATCAGTCTCCTCCACACTAGCAAAAAAAGGCAAAAACTCTCCTTACCGTACATGTGCATGAGAACACCATATATCTAAATGAGAATGAAAGCCCTCCTGCAATCAACTATGCACACAAGTTAAGAGAAGTGACACCAATACACACACTTCAGCACATATACATGCAAACGCACAAAAAAAATCATACCCTGGATTTAAAAGTCTTCAAGATTAAAGGCCCAAGGGGCTTAAAACTTAAAGAAATATTTCTTCCACCTCATTGCATATTCATGAATGAGTATTTTGGCAAGTAAGCTGAGCAAAATAGCTTACAGAATTATGGAAGGAAGATTATTTTTGATTCCTGTGTGCCACAACAGTGCTTTCACAGTGAGAAAAGAAACTGTAAATAATCATCCAAATGACTGCATTGACACCAGGTAACTCCAATGGCCCTACCCAACCCAGATCTTCTTACGTATTTTTGATCCATGTCAGCTGCAGAACACGGAAGAAAACACTCAGGAGGCCAGTTCCTTCTGGAGACAGGTTAAAAAGTAAGAAAGAAAACCTGTCCTGTGCAGCATGATGTTGTTGCAAAAGCTTCCCCACAGCTTTTCTCTGATGCTTTTTGTTGGGGCCAAACCTAGAGCTCCCACCAGATATCAGGTGTTTGTGTAGGTTCTCATGTGTTTCATCAAATTTACTCTCAAATACAATGCAAGATAAAGAATTGCTAGAGGCCAATTTTAATCTCCTGGGTTTTCTTTTTTTTATGACTAACCACCTGTCTTGTGCTGGTTACTCATCTGGATTTTTCTGTCTTGCAGTGGTTTTGTTTGTTGTCATAATCTATTTTGCCAAGGCTCTATCGTGAATTCAAATCTTTCAGGGTAGAAAAATGATTTTCCCTGCATACCTTAGGCAGGTGCCATGAATAGATGTGATACTAGTGCTTCATACCCCCAACTAGCAAAAAGCTTCAAGAAATTTCAGTGATAAGATTAAGCAATATTAATGGGATAACAATAGATTCTGAGAGTAACAAGTAAATAATATAATTTAAAAAGCAAGAAAGCAAGAATAAAACCAACTGAAGAAGTACAAAAATAAGCAATTTACCAGTTACCTATCTTTATTCAAATTGACTTAATTTACACTAAAATCAATGCAATCAAAGGATAGCTTCATTTAAAAAGCACAGTTTGTATGCATCTTCTGGTAGCAGATAACTCTGAGGTCAAAATCAGTGCTCTCTTTGCAAGCAGAAAGGCTGCTCAGCACTGTGAAAATGTAACAACACAAAGAACAAAAGTATTGCTATATTCAGTACATGAGACGTGTCAAGATCCAGGTCTTTCACTCAAACAGCAAAGTGCCTTGATTTCTGACCTGAGATCAGAATTTTTGCAGTAAAAACTAAGGACTTTTTGTTTGTTTGCTTTTTGGTTTTTTTGTGTTGTTTTTTTTCTGTAAGCAAATGAGCTCTTGTGGAAGTTAAGTGATGCTCCACATGCTGAAGAATAGATCACACAGAAACGTGCAGCCATGACAAAAGTATTATGAACTACATTCAGAAAGCCTACTTCCAGGTTAACATAACACAGATTTCACAAAACACCTTCTCCCAGTTCGGTGTGTTTTGTTTTTTTTCTTTCACCAGGAGGCTTAAAAATATTTGTATTGTGCAGAAATATCTTCAATTTGTGCAGAGCTTGAGTTTCTTGACTTGTCCTTTGATGCTTTTTCTCAGACAATATTGTTACTCAGATGTTACAGCCTAGTTTTAGAGTTTCATGCTTTCTTTTCTCTTTTTTTTTTTTTTTTTTTGTACTTCCCCACTCTCGTGTCTTTATAAGCCATATCCCTTGCCTTTGGAAAAGGAGTGCTTGACATCTTCTCTCCCTGGGTCAGTTAAACCTGACCTAGTTCTCCTGTGGGGAGAGACGGTGAGTCGATTGGGCCCTGTTCAAGAACACCAGAGCCATGGTTCTTGGTAGTCATAGGCACAAATTCAGGTGCTGACTGATCTTTGGAGACTTGGTGCACTTTGTTATGACAGTGCAACAGTGGATTGCTGTGTCCCAAATCACCGGACAGAGACACAAGGGCAGACTTGACAGTCTTCAACATGTGTAAGGCAGAAATGTAGGCTGTGATGTAATTTTTTTATATTAAATGTTAGCCCCAGCACCCACTTTCTTACAATCTGGCATCATAAGTGGATCCAGAAGTACCTCAGGAAACCCCAAGGAGAAGGAGGAGATGTGCAGCCAGTGCACATTCTTGCTCTAAAGTAGTGCCTGGCCTGAATAACCTTTGCCTTTGAAACAGCAGAGGCTCCCATTTATACAGCTGGTTAAAAACACAACAGTGATGTATTTCCCAGTGTGACCTCTGTATTTGAAGTATCAGCACAAATTGAATTTCTACTGACAACCTGCAATTACTTGAGCAGAAAGCAAAGCATAACGTAAACCTTCAGCATAGCACTGTTAGAGGTATTCAGATCTTAGACAAGGCCATTTCCCACAGGCCACAGGATTAGTATGTGAACAAGTGGAAACGTGGCTATGGAGTATATGCATTGAGGCCCAAGGGGATTTATGGATCTGCAGTATAAACTACCTTTAAAAAAATATATTTTATTACCCCTGTTTTGAAATAGAGTATTGTAAATATAAAATTTAGTCTATCTGATATATTCCTAGTAGTATGTTAAAGACTGAATTCTTGTGGTTTTTGAATTATTTTTTTTTGTGAGAGTATCCCACTCTCTTGACCTTTTGCAAGGATGACTACAGTATGCCTCAAAAACGCTTCTCATTTGTGTCTGACTGACACTGAAAAGGGATTGTGATGGTTTTGTATGAGTCCACAATTAACATTTCTTAAGTTTACAATTAGATGCTACAACTTGACTCTTCTGCCACTGATTTTAGTAATAAGCTATTGTTTTGTCTTTCTGAAAATATTCCTGATCAATCTTAAATAAAAGAATAAGAATTGTGAGGACATCTCATTGGTAGACAGTTATTTGGAGTATTGGTATTTTGAAAAACTCTTTTCATTTCCTGAGAGCCCTCCATTATTTTTTCTTGTAGAAACTAAATTCAGAAACAACTTTGCACAAAAACTTCAAATAATACTCAATTTCTCAATAAGAAATACTACACAAAAAAAAAAAAAATAAAGGCCGATTCAAAAATTATTAATTAATTAGACGTGTATTTAATTTTGAGGAGCCAATTGTAGGTATGTGAACATTAAAAACTTTAGGAGGGGAATAGTACAAATCAACAGTAACATGGAAAAATATTCTGAGTTTCCAGAAGATGAATGAGATAAGACAGCAAGTACCTCTATTACCTATTTTTTTCTTAAATATAATTGCTTTGTAATTTGCACATTTGCAGTATGTACCCTTGTGCTTGTTCGGTTTGGAGGGTTTTTTGGTAGTGAGGGAGGGTCCCCACGGGTGGCTCCGGTAAGAACCTGAAGAACTTCCCCAGCCCCAAAATCAGCCGAGGAGCCATTAGTGAGACAATGGATGCGCCTCTGAGATTAACATACGAAAGAACTGAGAGAAGAGCCGAGCAGGGCAAGCAGTTAATAGGAGCTGAGCTGGAGAACCAGAGCAGTGCCCGTGGTTGGTGAGGAAGAAGGGGAAGAAGGTGCCCAAGCAGAAGTTTCCTGCAGCCCATGGAGAGATGGCAGGGTGTCTGCCTGCATTCATGGAGGAACGTGGTGGAACATTCCCTGAAGGCGCCAGAGGGGGTGGACTGGGATTTGTTGCCAGTGGACTTGGATTATACAGTTTTGGAAGCCCCCGGGCCAGGGGAGGTGGCTGTTCCCGAAGCCCCCGTGACTCTGTGGGAAGCCCAGGCTGGAGCAGCTCCGGACCTGGTGGGAAGGACTCAAGAAGGAGAGGTTGGGGGAGGCCTCTGTGCCATGGGAGGGACCCTGTGGGGAAGCAGGGAAGGACTGCAAGGAATCCTTCCGGAGGACAATGGGGCGACAAGAACCACCGCCCCGTGTACTGCCTAAGCCCCATCCCCTGTCCCCCTGTGCCGCTGGGGGAGGGAGGGCGAGAAACCGGGAACAAAGTGAAGGGAGGGGTGGGGATAACATACGTAAGCATTGCGCTGTGTGTTGTCTGTGTGCTGCGTGGGTTTGGTTAGTGAGGAATTAAATTATTATTTTTCGCCAAGTTGAGCCTGTTTTTCCCAGGAGCGCAGTCGGTGAAGGGCCCTCCTTGTCCTTCGTCTCGGCCCATGAGCTTCCAGTGGGGCTTTGTCCTCCCATCCCACAGCGTCCGTGGGGGTTGGCGGGAGGGGAGCAGTCGAGTGAGGGGCACAAGCGGGTTTTTTTGTTGTGTTAGGCCCAATCCACAGCAACCCTAACTGGAGAAAATTACAGTGAAGCTGCATGTTAAGTTGATAAAGTACTTTCTATGAGGAAAGAAAAGTTTTCATTGGAAGTTTTTCAAATACTGATCCCCCTGCACTTCTCTAGCGCACTAAAAAATTACTTCCTCAAAAACCCTTTGTTAGAATCCTGGGTTTTGCGGATTTGTGTAGTGTTTTAGTTTGTTCTTTAAATTGTCAGCTATCAGGCTAATATTTTCGATGGCATACAGACTGTATGTCATACATGTCAGGTGTGGAAACAATTGCTAGATGCAAAATAGAGTTCAAGGGGACTTTTCCTGTTCTTTGGCTTAATCTGTGTAACAGTAGTTTTAGGAATGAGTGTCCAGGAAACACTTTCTCATGGGTTTTTTTTGCAAGTTCTGCTTGCATCTCGTTGAGCTCACAGATACATAAATAAATAAGATAAATTGGATAACCAAACTGGTAATTGTCCTTCTCAGCAATTTCAGAATTTCCTTTCACTTGAGTGACATAATCTGTTTGAAGAGGATTAATACTGTAATGCAAATAAGCTTAGAAACAAAAGAAATTCCGTAATTTTCACATTGGTTGGTTTTGTAAAAAGTGTAGTTTGAGGAAATCAGTTAAGCCAAGCTTGTCTTCAGACAAAACTTACACCAATTTAATTTGAATCGCTTTATAAATCGATTTTGTTAAACCGATGTGAACACTTGTTTGGACACTCCTAAATTGATTTTGCCCTGGCTTATATTGATTAAGCCTAAGTCAGGAAGGAATTCACTTAAGATAAATTAATGCAAGTCTGAAATAAAATTAAAAGTGCCCACTTAGGGTTTGCACGGGCTTGCTAAATTGATTTAAAAATGCACTTTTAATTCAACTAACACAACTTTGTCTAGGCTCAGCTTAACACCACTGTTAAGGTTTGGACCTAACAGACAACAACGAACCACGTGGCCCCCTTTCCCCCTTGTGGGATGGGGAGAGCAAAAATTAACTAGAAACTCGAGGAACAAGACAAAGAAGGTTCGCTTACTGGTTATGGTCACAGGCAAAACAGACTCACCTTGGGGACAATTTAATTTATCACTAATCAGATGCACATGGGACAAAGACAATACAAAAAACAGAGTTTAAATACTTTACCCCATCCCTTCTCTTTTTCCAGAGCCCAAATTACTTTGTTCCTTGTCTCTGCTTCCTTCCCCTTAGTGGCAGAGGGGGACAAGGGAACAGAGAATGGAGTTTAGAGTCAGTTCACTGCCTGTTGTTTCCTTTCTCTCCTTCCTCTTCAGGGAGAAGGATTCCTCACAATCTTCCCCTGTTTGCCCACGGGGTCCCTCCCATGGGAGAGAGCCCTTCACAAACCCCTCCAACCATTGTCCTTCGCACAAGGTGCCCTCCCTCAGGAGCCAACTGCTTTAGCATGGGCTGCAGTTCACAATTTTGTGACAATTATGCCTATTATGAGATGAGAAAGAAAAAAAAATCCATCAAAAACTAGTTGAATCCACTGAATTCTGCTGTATTTATCCCAGGTAGAAATAGATATTCACCCATGTTATTTATTTATATGATTCCAGCTTAGAGGGAAATCAGAGAAATGCTCTTCACAGAATCACAAAATCTTAGGGGTTGGAAGGGACCTCGAAAGATCATCCAGTCCAACCCCCCTGCCAGAGCAGGATCACCCAGAGTACATCACACAGGAACATGTCCAGGTGGGTTTAGAATGTCTCCAGTGAAGGAGACTCCATAACCTCCCTGGGCAGCCTGTTCCAAGGCTCTGAAATCACAAGCTCTATCAGCTCTTGAAAGGGCCTTAAGACTGGCATCTGGTTCAAGGTATTATAAATTTTCTGCATTGATACTTGAAATAGCTTACACTGTTTTTGCAGGCACATAGCTCTCCTCCCCATCCAGAATAAATTTACCTCTTCTTACTCCTAGAATTTTCTTTTTTTTTTTCTTTTTTTTTTCTTTTTTTTTCTTTTTTTTTCCCAGTTATCAATATACTTTCCCTTATGATTAAAGGCAAGTGTGAAACAAAATTTGACTTCTGAATTTAAAAAATGTTCAACACAGATTTTAGTTTTACAGCTTTCCACCACTTTTAATCATCTTCCAGGACAACTTCCTTCACACCTCAAAACATTGATTTTGGAACAGGCAAGTGCTGCTTGCATACTGGGGACTAATTTCCAGTGGAGTTGTAATGGAACACTTGCTGGCTTTATAACTTGCTGGCTTAATACTGTATTATTATTGTAAAATAATAAGTTTTCATTGTACTGTTAATAGTTGAATTTTCATGTGCATTTCAATACACAATTACCAAATTTTTCCTCAAATCTGTTTGTCCAGCAAAGAGGGTCTAGACACCAGTGCCCCTCCAGAGTAACCCTGAATAATGATTTGGAAACTAAGCTGTAACTTTCATGATGCTGTCTGGAATTGGCAATCAAAATCAGAGATTATGCAGAAATCTCGAGCTCAAAATGTGCCTTGTTTACTGAACTTTTGCCAGATGCAAAGTACAGTTTAAGGGAATCTGAATTACAGAGTGTCATGTAGAATTTACCACCACACTTTCTGATCTCAGAGCAGAAAATAACAAAATGACATGCTTTCAGAGACTAGGCTATTCATGGGACAGTAATCATAGCTGTTGGACTGGGCTCCCATGCTTGAGAGCTGCTTTACATACAGACATTAGATTGCCCTTTGCAGTTGGCTTGTTTCTGTGGTACTCCCACTTTCTCCTTTTGATGGTTGTGCATGTAGTATGATGCCCTGAATTTTTTATGTTCAGTTCTGCTATAAACCAGGAAATCTTTGTTAGCTGTAGATCTGGCCAGGTGACTTTGGCATTGCTGAATCAACCAGTTGAATTTTCCATAGAAGAGTTACTATCTATCTGCTGTCATCTAAATAAGAAGCCAATTTTGGCCAATACCCATTTTTAAAGTTAGCTCCCACCAGCAGGAAAAGAAACAAAGGACAATCTTCATCTGCATAACCACTGCAGTGTCCTATAGTAACCTCTGCTTTTCTACACAAATGCAAAAGAAAAAATAAAATAGTTTCTTAAGCCTGTCCACTTTTTATTGTTCTTGTTATTTTATTTGGTACTATCTCCAGGTTATCTGGTAAAGTATGGCAGCCAGCTAGCAAGAGTGCTTTGAAAAGAGTGGTATAGTGGCTTCCTGTCTCTTCTGTAAAGCATTCCTGGTAACTCCTTTTAGGATTAAATTTATCCTTCTCTTGTTGCTTCAAGGTTTTTTTGTAATACACTTCCTGTGTTCTAGTTTGCATCCATTGCCCCTGGTCCTACCACAGAGCATGACTGAAAAGAGATTCTTGACACCTCCTTCTTGACACCCACCCTTCAGGTATTTATATACATTAATAAGATCTCCTCTTAGTCTTCTCTTCTTCAGACTAAATAGCCCCAGCCTCAGTCTTTCATCATAAGACAGGTGTTCCAGTCCCTTAATCATCCTCGTAGCTCTCTGTTGGACTCTGTCTTCTATATGGATGCTCTATGAGTCATCCCTCCTTTTGTATTTGTGCATTTGCTTTCTCTTTCCTAAGAGGAAAAGTTTGTACTTATCCATATTTAATTTCATCTTGGCTTTGGGAATGTTTTTATTGATCCATGGAAAGGTCACGTTTGGATGGACCACTGAGATCAAACTGCTTTTACTGTCAAATTCATTTTGAGGCACATTTGCTCAATGGAATAGAATATTTGCAAAATAATTACCTATGTCACACCTGTGCATTTTCAAACACTGTAGTTCTAACACAAGTGTATTTCAATTGTGAAAAAACCTCTACTGCATTCTTAAAACCTGGTATTATTATTGAATAAAAACAATGTATAGGGTATGAAAAGTACTTAAGAAAGAAAGGCACACATACTGGAGGAGTCACGGAATCAGTTTCCACTACCTAAAAGGTCCCTACACAGCTCCAACAACCTCTTGAACTTCTTTAGTTAACTGTACTAGAATTTTTACCCTCTTTTGTTGTTGTTGTTATTGTTACTTGTTTGTTTACAGGCATTCATGCCTTCATTGGTTTAAGTGAGTCTCATAGTAAGTCCAAGGATTTTCATTTCCTCATTCTTGACTTTGAGGTCTTTTCAAGTAGGTCCATCACTTTTTTTAATGCCATTTTTTCAAAGTTTGTTTTCACATACAAGGTTGTAATGTGATTCTTCCGTAATTTTGTTGCAATTTCTTACATTTTTGCTTCTAATACCTGGGGACTACAGAATTCATACTTATGACTCCATGTCTCTCTCTTACATAGGGCTAAATCTGGAATTGTGCTGCATTTCTTATACTTCAGAAGTAGTTTTTAAGTGGTGATTTAATCTATGCTATTTAAAAGTATTTAAACCTAGTCCCAGGATTATATTGCATCTGGCTTTTGGAATAATCTGTTTATCTCCTGCTAAACTACATGAATCTCTTTCTGTAGTATGTCTTCTACATCTTTATTTCTAGTGAGCAGATAGAAATACTCTTAATACATACAAGAGGGAGAAACCACGTGACTTAGTGTGAGACCTACCATGGCTCAAAACCATTTGTGTATCTCTGATATGTCTATTGAGGTTCTTCTGGCTGCAACAATATACTTAAAATAATGCTTGTTTTTTGCAGAAATCCATAGGTATACTTTTCTGTGGTACGATTATTAATAAGTCTTAAATTTTGAGCAGCAGTAGCTACCAAAGGCACCAGTTAAGGGAGGGAAGGAGGGAGGGAGGGAGGCAGGCAGGCAGGCAGGGAGGGGGAGGGGAGGAGGGAGGGAGGGAGGCAGGCAGGCAGGCAGGCAGGCAGGCAGGCAGGCAGGCAGGCAGGCAGGCAGGCAGGCGAAGGAAGGAAGGAAGGAAGGAACAGGAAGAGGAGAAAGAAAAGAAAATATTGCTATTAATAATATAATTATAATATTAAGGTTTGGCTTCAGGAAGGGTGTGAGTAGACCCTTTATTCAGAGAATGTCCAGACACGTGAAAGGTAAAGCAGAAACCATTTTCAGTAGTCAGAAAAAAAAGGAATGAGTGAAGTTAGGACTCAACCTAAATGCACAGGTGAGAAGGGATGGATAGAATTTCAGAGAGGTGGTTGAGGAGGAGAGGGAGTACTGATTACAGGGATGAGGATGCAAAAGAGTTCATAATGAGTGTAAAGCTATAGATAATGATGTAAACATAAATATATATCAGGAAAACATCCTTACAGAACACACAAACATACTTGGTACCTGCAGGTGAATGTCACCCTTCCTTGAATAATGCAGCACACGGTCTTGCAAGAAAACAATTGATTCCTTTTTATATTTTCATATAAGACCTTTGTAGCTCAAGGCTGGACCAGATTCTTGTTATATTCAAACCACCCTGAATTTGAAGAAACTGAGGTCAGATGCTACCTGAAAGTAGTGGAAAGAAGGACAAACCTATGCTTTGTATTATAAAACTTTGGAGACTAAGTGTTAAATTTGAGTTGTTCTGTTATGATTTTTTTTTTCTTTTTTTTCTTTCTCCTATGTGTGGAGAAGTGTAGCAGAAAGTTGGGAATCAAGGTAACATGTATTAAGATTTTTCTTATTGTGCTGTTAAAAATAATTATATGCAGAACAAGTTTAAGAGCAGCAGATACCTAAGAAGCTGTCAAATAGCACTGTTAACTATAATAATTTATCCTATAATTTAATGTAGCCCTGACCCCTGTCATAAGTTAATACACCATGAAGAATAGTGTGCAAGAAACATGCTTATTAATGAATTGGAGAAATAATGTGACATTGTTTTTTTGCCATTTCCCATGAAATATCTTAATATTGGAGTTAGCAGAGCCTAGACAATTTTTGCTATGTAATTATGTCTGTCCGTATCTTACTAACTTGTGCTGTAATTTTAATTATGTTATCTGAAGCTGGTTGTTTGATTCAAGCCAAAAATAACAGTATGTATAAACTCTGCATCATACACTCTTCTATTTTGTCTGGTTTTGCCAGTGGAGTGTCTTAATTTGATATTCTTTATATATAAATGTTAGCTGCAGATGTGTGTATATGTTACTAGCTCTGTGTAAAATACACAGCTCTTCAGAGACCAGGTAGTGGTCCAATTATTCCTTTACTAAAGATCAGGCTTTTTTCTGGTTGCAGAGTGACATGAGGCCCTAAATACCAGAGCTGTTCCGGATTTTCTCTACACAGACACAGGATATGTAAGTGATGCTAAACACTGAGGTGGAAAGGCTGGCTGTTGGTATTTTGATTATGTTCTATGCATTACCATATCTACCACATCCTGCTATGATCTGTACTGTTCTTGCAGTTCATGTGCTACAATTACTGCTTTGCTCCAGAAGATGTGCTAGGCTGTAGTCACCAGGGGAAGGTAGATTCTTTCCCTGAAAAGTTTGCATGTAAGGAGCATTTTTATCTTCTTTTTTTTTTTTTTTTCTTTTTTCTTTTTTTTGGTCCACAGCAGCAATTTCTGTTACCCACTAAGAGGAGAGTGTTTCTGCACCCTGAAAAAGCTTTTTGAAAACACCTGTCTGTATTCTCATACTATGGAACTAATTCTGGAGACATCACCAAATTAAGCTCTGGTATAGTAAATAATCTTCCTTCTACAGAGTAGCTGGCTGCATGTTGGCATTAGTAGTAGGTAACTGTGCTTAAAATTCCTGAAGCAGAAGAACTATATCAAAATTGAGGATAAGCTCCTTTTATAGCTGGGCTGGAGACATACTCATTGTGTTTTTCTTGACACTCTCAAACGTGCCTTAAGTCAAGAAGCTTCAGTAAAGAGGAACTTGTGCTAAGACTATTGACAGCTGTGGAAGCAATGCAGCTCTAAGCTAGTGAGTGTCTCTAGCAAAAGAAGACCCACTCAGGGAATGACCTGCATAGAGGTTCCTACGGCTGTGGCTAGGATGCTAACAAAGTATGAGTTAGCTCCACTAAAAAAAATAAAATAATTTAATCAACTATATCTAGACTGGGCATCTAGCACCACTGTGGAGTACTTACATTATAAGATGCAGACAATTTTCCTTACTTTTTTTTTTTTTTTAAATTGAGACCTCAAATTTTATCTTTCAAGTGTATGCCAAAAAAAAATAAAAATGCTTCCATTGAACAAAGTATTTCTGTATGAGACATAGCTTCAGGTTTCAATAAAATGTTTGGACATTTAAGTCAATGGGATTCTCAGACAAGCTTAATTTTTTTTTATAATTCTTTTTTCCCCCTATAGAAATAGACTGCCTTAAGTGGTTTGGTTTTTCCAGATCAATAAAACCTAACCAGTTCTCACTGATATTGAATATTTGACCACTTGCTTAATGGACTTGATGGGCTAAACGCAGGAGGCTTTCTTTAGTTTACTTAAAATTTTGATAGGATTTTTTTTGGACATCTAATTTCCTAGCAACTTTCCAGTAGAAATGCTGGGGCATTTTACACTTACTTGGTTTCTCTAAGGTTTTCTAATTTATCTTGTACACAATACTCAATAGCAATTAAAGGGTTAACTGTCTTACTGTTTTTAGGCTTGTGCTGTATACAGGGACCTGACATTTTCACACTAATTAAAACAGATTGCCTCAGTCCCCATGTACATGTAACTCATATTTAATTCAATGGAAACATTAAGTGTGCATTGATAGAAGAGTTGGGTCCATTCTTTTGCTATTGTGACAATCAAAAAATGTCTTATCCAATGGTATATTTCATTTACCCACATCTTGAATATTGAAATATTCAAGCCTTTGAATTATTTTGTTTAAATGAAGTATTCACATGAATGAGGATAAGGACTTTCCTTAGGCAAAACTTCCCAAAGGTTAGGACTTGAACATATATATATATATATGCATACATACATATATATATATTGAGAGAGAGAGTACCAGCTGCAGTACACTAATCTTATTGTAGAAGTTTTTGTTGCTGCCATGCAGTATGAATCATACTCATCTGCACAAGGTGCAGGAATTTATGGTATTTCATTTCCTATTTAAGTGCACATTTACTGGAATCCCATGTGGAAATGCAGCCCTTTCCTTTTAGTTAGAGCCCACGAAAGGTTTCTTTTACCTCAGAATCAAGCCATGGGGCTAGGCTTTGTATCCCAAAGTATCCTAATACGTTGCTGAGATGCAGTACTCCAGGGTCCATAGCTGAGACATAGCCAACGGAGTTGTGTTTTTGTCCTCTGTGAAGCTGGACTGTATCCACGTACCTTCATTAAGGTTCAAAAACCTTACCTCAGTCCATTCTCCTGACAAGACACATAACACATTTGGGGCCAGGAAGCACATTTTTAGGAAACCTTTGCCTGGCAGAATAATGCTTCAATCCAAGCTGATTTTCAAAGCCTTTTAGCACTATTTTTGCCCTGATCAATGGAAGAGAATAAAAACTAAAGAGCAAGAAAAGAACTTTATGCTGATTTCCATTTAAAGATAAACTGATTTAACAGCTAAATAATTATAGGAAGTTACCTCTATTCCATCTATGACCACTCATAAGTGTATATACAGTTTATTCCTTAAAGTCCCTGGAAATGTTGAACTATGTGTCTTAATATACTTTCTTATATTTTAGTGAAAAGGCAGCTGTGGGTGCCATCATGACTATGGACTTTTATACTGCCATAAAAATTAAGTGTCATCATAAATTTATGCTGCTGAAAATGTCGACATTTATGACAACTTCTACAAGGACATATTTTTAAATTATATTAAAACTTTATGTAGCAACTTTTATTTAGTTAAAAAAGTAAGATTATAAAGCAAAACATTTACTCTCATTTTAGAAAAAAAGAGGTCTTAAAAATAGTTTATAAAAAAGGGAGAATATGAAATTGTTTTGTAAAGCAGACTCTAAAACAGGACATTTGAGTCCTGTTTATGTGAAACCGGTAATTGAAGCAAATAATGAATATTCACATCTATTGTCCTTAACATAGACTGCTTATACTTTAGTCATGTATCAGTGGCACAAATATATTATAACACCATTTTGAGGGCTCAGCAATTCTTTACGTGATCTAGACTGAAAAATCTTTATTTCTGCTAGGATTTTAGGACCTGTAAAGTAAGAGAGATAAATTAATATCGTTAAGATAAAGAAGTAATCGATATCTGGGTTCTTGCATCTACTAAAATGTGAACTGCAATGCTGCAGTCCTTTGGGAATGTCAGGAAAAGGGACTTCATAGACCCAAAAATACCATAGTCTTGGACACTGAAACTTCCAACATAGGGACAGTTGCCTGTGAAGCACCTGATCCAAATCTCTTACACTCAGTTACACCATTTATTTCAGACAGCTGTGCAGTAAACAGAACATCTATTTCACAAAAACTAGCCAAAAGGCAACGTGACAGAAGTGGGAAAAGGTAAAATGCCACGATTTTTCCTCCTTGAAGATATACAGGAAGTATCAACTAACTTCTCCTGAGTTTCTATCAATTTTCATTGAAGCAGCTTCAGAGACTGATGTACCTCAGAAAACAAAATATATTGAGTATTCCCTCAGAACCGTGACAACTATGTTTCAGGAGAGCTTTAGAGACTGAGTTGAGGGACTGAGTCCGTTCCTACTGAAGTCTGTGAGATATCCCTGTTAATTTCCTTGCAGCAATATCAGGCACTACCACTGAAAATAGATTTTCTGATCTCTATGCTAAGATTTGCCTAATTTTTACATATAAGGACAGTCTTCTCTAAGCTTAATGGCAGTTTTACTTACTCATCTTTACAGTTTCCTGCACAAAGTTCTCCAGCATGTGTGATTCTGTTTCCAGATTAATGAAAAAAAAAACTGTTAGTCTCTCTGAAAGAACAGATCTACAGTTGAGGCAAGTGAATATAAAAGATGTGACACATATATAGCCAATGAACTTCTTTCTCACAGAGTTATCCACCAGGTTGCCTTGCCAATCATTTCAAAAGATGTTGGTTTAGATAGATATTAATTACATCCAGAAAGAATACTCAGTGCTTCAGCTCATTTCACTTGAGGCCTTCATAAAATACATTTAAATAATGACACGCTTAGGCTGATTTCAAACCTGAAGTCAAAACCAAAAAAACTACACAAACCTGTGTCTTACTGTCCTGGTTTACTCTTCTGCTCTGTTTCTTTTTATTTGTTTGCTTGTTTCTCATATAATTATTAGGCATTATCCTCTATAAAAATGTCTCAGGATACCCAAGAAACGCAATCAATAACTTTTTTTTTTTTAATTCTCTAATACATTTTATTGAGTCATGTTAGCTCAACATCACTTCTGTAGCCTCTGGGGCTGATGTAGGAAGTCTCTCCAAGTCTCAATTTTTGTATTCTATGCTCTGAATTACTAATTCTTCTGCTTCAAAGACAGATATACAGATACATCTGACCACTTCACAGTACCACTAGTGAAAGACAATTTTATTTCAGATAATCTAAAAAAGACTGGGGACATGGAACAATGCTCAATTAAGGCAATGGAGATTTTTTTTTTTTTTTTTTTCCCCATACAGTTGTCATAATTTGAGAAATTTTGAAGTAAATGAACAAAAAGACATGTATGCTTGAAACAGAAGAAATGTCTGTTTGCACCTAATATATTATAGAAAAGTTCAAAGACAGCTTAACCTTGTAAAAATGTTACCTCGGTAATGCTGCCAAGATCAGTAGCTGTATGAAATATTATTTTGACTTGCACACATGACTTTTTCCAGAATTTATCTAACTTACGCATTCATTAATTGGTGGTTTTCATATGCTGGTGATTTCATAAATTGATGATTCATTTCCTCTTTCATTCAAACTCCCACCTTTCAAAACACTCCCGCATCTTTCTGCTGTCAGGCTCATAATATCCAGCTCAGGTGTTATTTGTTGAATATTCCAGAGCCAATGCATTCCAAAACAGAGTGTATTGAAAAACAATAGCAATCATTTTATGTTCAATATCTGACATCAAGCATAGGATATAATAATGGTCCTGTGTTAAAGCTGTCCCCTCATTGCATGATGCGGTAGTAAAGTATTTGTAGAAACAGACCTGGGGTCCACGCAGATAGAAGTTTCCTTTGCAAGAGTGGGCCATATGTTTTGGTGTTAAATTCCTAGACTAAGAAATTATTATAAAAGTCATTTTTGTCATACCTAGTAGAAAGGGATTGTTTAGATCACAAGTATGTTTAAGCTTCCACCTGATGCTCTTTTTATTATTATGATCTATTTGGTGTAGATACCGTGGTTACCTTGCTCATTGATTAGTGTAAATGTTTGGCCTCATGTGACAGTGGCTTTTTAAACAAAGTTTTCTCATTCATTGAAAATCCCATTCGCCAGGTTTTGAAAATCCATTTTGAATATGTGTTTCAGTTGGAAAAATGTATCACCCTTGAAAGAGAAAAGCTTCTCAGCTGTACGATCAGGCACATACAAAATCATTCTTACTTTTTCAGAGGCTTCTGTCTTTATTAGTTATGTGAAATGCAAAGATATAGGAGTATGTAAACCAATAATAGTTAGTCAGTCTAAACTCTTAAGGATAACTTACTACAGGCACTGAAGGCTGAGACAGGATATTGTATTTGCATACATACAGTATATGGAGAACTGTTCTATTTTATGGAGTACCAATCATATTTAGTTTAATGTCTTATAAGTTCCATAAAATGACATTAAGAAATTCTGCTATTTGGCTGGTGAACAATCTAAGCAGTGATGTTAACTCATCATAACACCACTACTCTGAAAGCTCAAGCCTCATAAAATTTGGGATATAAATATGCCAGTTCAACTAAACGAGATCAGAGATCTTGCATACATCCTTTCATGGGGTGGCAACCAAAAAGCTAGTGCTCACTTGAATCCTTTAAGAATTTCATTTGCAGGTTACTGGGGAGTCTTAATCTTAGAAAAATCACACTCTTGCCCTATTGTTTCTAAACATATCCAGTCATCTGGAAACCTAGCAGACTACTCAGCAGATTGAGGACATCATCACAGTGCTAGCAGCTATAGCATGACACCTCTGAGAGTCCTGCTTTCTTACAAAATGGCATATAAGTAACAGGAAGCATTCCTAGGTAATCTAAAATTATATTGCATTCTTTCTGGAGTGGAGGTGCTAAAACAGAAGGCAAAAACAAGACTACAATTGCAACAGCACTTTAATATTTTTGTTTTGTTTAATGTGGATAATTAATATTTGAAATTCCCTTTAATTTTTACTTGAAGATTTCAGGCTGGCCTGACATAAATCTGAATAGCTTGATACTAATCATAAGCTCTGTCAGGCCAAAATAACAGCAACTTCAGTTTAGGATTCTTTGTATACTCATTGTTCATCTTTGTTTTGATTTGTGTCCTTCTTTTGATAATATTAGGAACTTCCAGGTGGTAGCAGGCGGAGTTACAAATGTTAGTTAGCAAGGACACAGATTTTGCTCCTGGCTAGGCTGATAACCTATATATTTTGCAAAGTGAAAACAAGCTTGCTAAGCCTGAACGCACTGGGCTTTGAGTTCTGTACCAAAACTCCATCTGGGCTGTACTTTCTAGTCAAACTCCTCCCATTTTCTTTGTGGTGGATGTTAACTCCATATGGATCTTCCGCAATTTCACAAAACATGAGTGGCGATGCTATCCAAGAAATCATCCCCCCATAGTGACACTTTGCCAGAAGCCGATACTAACCTTCTGGAAAATCTCTGATTTGCTGCAAGTAGGGCTCCTCGCCCAAGGACACATACTTATTTCACCCAACATATCTTCTTTATGTTTATGGATGATAAAGAAAAGAAATACAGAAAAGTTAGCTGAGTCTGCAGTGCATCACTTTGTGGTCTGTAGACCGAATTCCTTAATGACATTCTCATTAAAAGTTCCTGCTGCCAAATACTGTTTGGTTTTGCCTTTAGAATTGTCTCCATGAATAAAGAGATACTTGTAATGAAAGTTATTCTTATGTCCGAATCACAGTCAGCAGCTCCATGTTGGTTGTGGGCAGAGTGAATACCCTGTGAATGAATTCACAGCAGTGTTTTACCCCAGAGGCCACAGACTATTTTACCCCTCACTCCCTTCCCCTCCACAAAAATCTACCCCTGTCCTTAGACACTGACAATACTACAGCTTTTTTTATTAAAGGAAATACCTTCTTGTCGCTTTGACACCTGGTTCTGAGGTAACTCGTCCCACTCTGACCAGGTTATGTGGTTAGCTAGTGGACACAGTCTGCCCATCTAGGGAGCAGAGGAAACAGTTCTGTAAGGCATCTCATGTCAAGTGGACAGCTGATCACTTCCTGGCTCCACTCATCATAGAGGTGATGGTACCGCACATTAGCAAAGGTTCAGAGGTTTCTCAGTGAAACACACACACAGATGTTTCATTAAAATACTCTTTCAGTGGCCCACAATCTGCAGCTCAGGAATGCTCTGAGCCACAGGTTTTGCCTTGGGGTCTGATGGCCCTTGAAGTTGCACCTAGGATTTGTTCCTTTACCGTATTTTTAAATATTTAAGATCCTAACAATAAATTTTTCATTACAATTTTCTGTCCTCAAAACAAGTTTTCTTTTGGTGGGGATTAAAAAAAAAAAAAAAAAAAGGTTTCTATAAGCTTCCTTTATTTAATTTGTCAACCAAACATACTACTTTTACTGTTAAATTTAGATGTATGCAGACTGATTTAGGTTTTGTTTGTTTGTTTGTTTTTATTTATTTATTTAGCCAAAAGTTCATGGCTTTTCTGGAGTTTTTGAGAGGCTGGGTAACTTTATTCCTGTGTCTTCCTTACTTCTCTTTATTAGAAGAAACAAGCGAGAAGAAGTAGTGTTTGGATAGGTTTTTGTTTTTTGTTTTTGTTGCGTTTTTTTACAATATTTCCAGTCCTGTTTCCAAAGTGTTGCATTTTATTTCATCACCCTTTTTTACTCAGACAGCTGCACTAAGTTAGTCCTAACTCTACCATGTTTAGACATTCAGATAAAGTTTAAGTAAGCATCTGTGCTTCTGGTGATTATTCAAATAGTCTCTCAATCTTCTCTGGTTCACCCATCACCAGTTAATATCACATTAAAAACTGACAAATAATGTATTTTATTGTGACTTGTACAAGCTGGGTAACCTGCCCATTAATTCTCTGCTGCTTCTCACTTAACATCATTCTCGTCTTATAACAATAAAAGGACTGAAGCTTGTATGCAACTAAAATTAGTTTTTTATTAGTAGACAACTGAGTCTGTTCCATACTTTGCAATGTTCAACCTGGAGGGGGGAAAAAAAAAAAAAAAGAAGATTATGTGCTGTGAAAAATTTATTTAATTCACGGAAACAAAATCCTTTTATAAGGCACTTAATTCACATAGAGTGAGCCAATTTTGTTTCCTCAAAAAAATAACCTTTCCTACAACAAATACACTTAACAGAATTTTCTTCTTCATTAGAAATTATCTCATACGTTTACAGAAAAAATGAAAATTATATTTTTTCTTCTTATTTCCACAAGCATAAACATTTTTTGACTTCCAACAACTAACACTACTGATTATTTGTTTTCAAAAAGAAAAAAAATAATAAATTTTCACGGAATCACCAAAAACATTTCCAGTGTGAATCAGCTCTACATTTACTTGAATGTAATGGCACTGCACAAGGAAGATGGAATCCCAAGCCACACGCTGTGAAATGCTGTTTCTTCAAAGTAAGTGTTTTTCATATATTTATCAAAGACAAAGGCACTTGAGAAGAAAGATCTAATTCTCTGTTGCTCCATAGAGTCACTGGCACAAATACAAAGTAGTTGTAACATGATAATACATGTGAATTGCATAATTTAAACTCATTTTTAATATATCATGGAGGATAATCTGAAGAAAATTAACCTAGGCTTTTTGAAGGCTCACATACAATTCTTATCATTGTAGGAGGAAGATAATTGTATCTTATGGCAATTTTTCTATAAGTACACAGTCATGCAAGCAAATCAATATTTTTTAGGATGCATTTCTAAAAACTGAACAAAACCCTTTAAACAGCTTTGATCCCTTATATCCTCATTGCATCAATTCGAGACTGATGTAACTGGAGGGGAAGGTAGATAATAACGAAGTTAAAGCTTAAAGGGCCATAGTTTGTGCACAGTGAAGAACCACAGAGTAAGGTATAGTTAGCTTTCTCTCCTAATACACCTGTAGCACTTAAGTCTACATCCCATCTCCCTCGACATAGTCCCAGATGGCACTGATGGTGGGGATGGCACACCCCTGTGCCCACTGAGGGGGTGTGTGCCATCCAGGAGCTCCCAGCAGGGTTGATGCTGGCTCCAGATCTGGCACAGAAAACACTGTGACCACCAGACCATCAGTCACAACCAAGCTAGGAGTTCCAGCTTCAGTTCCTTGGCCTCACAGCTCCCGTGGGCTTCAGCCTTCCTGTCTCTGAGAATTTTTATCTTCCTCATCCTAGTGGTTGGAGGCCGAGTTCATTCCTACTAGGAGATGGTCTGAGGGAAGATAGCCCAGAAGCCCCTACTTTGTTCCAAGAGATCTAGTTATAGCATTTTCTCAACATGACCAAACATCCTAAAACTCTCTCTGGGAACAATTTCTTGTTATTGTTGGCATTTATTGCCTGATAGTTTCAGTCTTTTACCATCTTGCTGTTTACAAATGGATCAAAAGGCAGTGCAAATCATTAGAACTAGCAGTGCAAAGTTACTCTTTTTGGCAAAATCCCGCCTGCTGTCATTTTCTATAGTTAAGACTTTTGCCTGAAGCCTTGAATGTCTCACCCTGACACAAGGCTGCAGTAATTAATCATTAAACAGTGATTGAGGCAGTGGACCCCAGAAAATATCTTCATATTCTACCATATGCTGAAGCCAGCTGCAGCAAGCACTCGGAGAGAAGCCGCACAGAGGAAAACACACTGCTTGACAGTCCCCTGCTGTGAAGTCCAAGCACAGAAAGCCCTAACGAAGGGCCGTAGACAGACTGTTTGCTTGTATTGACCTTCATTACCTGAGATTGTTTAGAAGGCAAAATGTCAGTGTTAATGTGTTACAATTTTAAACATTATCACATTTTAATGACTATTTCCAGCCTCTTGCATACTCACAATGTGGAACAAAAATGTGGATTAGTGTAATGAAAGGTTATAACAACAATAACAACAACAATAATGAGGGATGGGCAGATGTGTTTTGCTTAATTTCAAACTCCCCTGCAGCATCTCTGGTTTGGAAATCAGAGTGGTTTCCACCCACCCAAGGTTCATGCTTTATTTGGGGCTGGCCCAGGGCCATTTCTGGGCAGTCACAGGCTACAGCAGTCGTCCAGAACTCAGCGTGAGCCTGCCTCCAGCTCTGGTGGAGATGACTGAGTTGACAGATCCCCACAGAAATGATGGGGTTGACAGCAGGGTAGGGGAAGGCAGAGAGCATCTTCTGGATTTGGGAGTTGCCAGAGCCAGGGCAGTTTGCAGGCTGCACACCAATGTTATGGTTGTCTCCATTATGTGGTCTGCCTCGCACAGGTATGCAAGTAAACGGTAAGCTATATGAGATAAACATTTTAAGGTATGTTCCCTTCAAAAAATAGAGGCATTGGTTTTCTGTTCTGCATTAGCAGACACAGAATATTTGTCATTTGTGCTACTGGCATTTCTGCAGAGACACTAGAAATGGTCTGAAGGCCAAGAGAGAGTTGTAGCATTTCTTTCACAAACTTGTTTCACATTGTGCACAACATCCCTTGTCTTTGCCAGAGTGCTGGAAACTGTCTTATCTCTGTAATTCACATAACTGACCAGCCTGTGACTGGGGGATGGTCTCAGTACCTCAGCGTATTATGGAGTTTTTCATAGGGATTATGGCAATTCATAGTTTTATGGAGAAAGAAGACTTCTGAAAATGGCTCTGAGGTAACTGTGAATGTTTTCAGTTGACTTCTCCAGAGGACAGGGGGCAGCTCTGAGAGGAAATTCAGAGGTTTTCTAAAACCTACCTGTTGAAAAGTGAAGAGTTACAGTCCTAGGGCATTAATAACTGAGTATTCAGTGAAAGGCTACAGGTAAGATAAGGCTAGCTATGAAACACCTGACAATGAAGATTTGTACCTAATGAACAGGAGATTGGCAGAAGGCTCTTTTCAGCAGCACTCTCCATAGATATGGTCATGCTTGCTAGGGTAACAAAAATGCAATAATCAAAACAAGGGATAATGAGTACCTGAAAAAGGCATTAAACTGTCTGGTTGGGAAAGGCAGGTTGTATCTTGAAGATATAGTAAGTATCCTACTGACTTAGATTTGTCCTATACCTGAGGAGATTACAATGATTATAATAGTTATACTGAAATAGCTATCCACCTAGTATTTTTCTTTACTGTACCTGAGAAAATCTAACTTTGGCCCTTTGTTCTAGTGTGAAAGAATTAATAGTTTTGACAGTAGAGGTTAATATTTATAATAGACTGAATATGAAAGGAAGAAAATAATATTGCCAACCATGTTGAGTACAAAGGCAAAAAGACTTGTGCAAGGAAGTATTTGGGAGGACAGGGAATTATACCTTTTTTTCTCATTCTTGTCCTGCTTTCCATCACCCTTCTGCACACACAAGACTGAATAACAATGCACTTTAAGCATGGGCTGAAATTTAGTATGTGTATCATGTGCTGGGTCTCAGTTGTGTGCAATAAACAGAAACATCAGATACCAGAAAAAAAGAGTGATATGGCTGATTAAATATTTGTAGCCCACTCACTACCTAATTCAAAGTTCATAGCATTCAGTAGTTAATTAGAGAAAAAATACTAAGTGGCTTGAGAACTACAATGAAACTAGCAAGGGCAACTAGTCATGAACATATGGAGCATTGATAAGGTAACAGAATTTGAAAAACAGTACATTTGTAGATTTAAGTGGCAACTTCAGCACATCTCACCAGTATATTATAAGACAAATTAAAGACACTGCAATGGAAACAGATTTTTCTATTTATTTATTTATTTATTAAGATCTCTAAGGCAAAATCCTTTTCAACTTTACACAAGGGCAACTAATTTAATGGTGTGATTATCACTCTTAGAGGCCATCGTATATTTAAGGCCTGAACTGAAGGGGCAGAGAGGAACTATCAGGTTTTCTGCCTAGGTCCCCATTCTCTTCTACTCTTGATCTTTTGCAACTAAGGGCAGACCATACCTGGACAATTTTATTTTATGCAGTTGGCAAGGGAGAACAATGTGAAGAACATGTTTTACCAGTCCAACCCATGTGGAGAAGTTGGAGGAGTGAATTACTGTACCACATTCTCCTCTACAAAATAGTTCCACTACCAGCTAATGTACCTTTTTCATTCAAAAACATTTCCTTATGGCTAGAAATACTGGATAACTGTAGACTAGCCAGAAATACCATTGTCAAGGAAACAGTAGCATAATTCTGGAGCATCACTATTATGATACCCTGATGAATACCAGGATGACCACCACTAAACTGGAGAGCCTTCCCAAAATGAGATTCAAGGTCTGTGTCTATGTACCCTTTTGCTACAATGTGCTTTGGAAAAGAGTAATCGTACACTTCTAAAAAATCATATGCAACATTACATGAGGCAGGATGTAAAATACCTTTCCCTGAAGGAAGAAGAGATAAATTGTTTTACATCAGCCCCAAAAAGGGGCTTGATAGGGCTCATCAGGAAAGTAGCTCAATTTTTACTGGAAACTGGCCTAATACAGAGTCATACAGAGCTCTTCTTCAGGCCACTACAAGAAACGAGTTGTAATCAGCAAGCTATAGGTGTAAGAAAATACATTTGATTGTGAAGGAGCCACATCAACTAAATTCATTGAAACACCTAAGAGGTGAGGAGGTCTTAGCAAAATATCTACACAATTTGCATTTTTTAGTGTTGGACAAAGAGGTAGAAAGTATGAAGATATGAAGAATATATGAAGAAGCCCTGAGTCTTATTTTATTGGCTAGCACCTGCATCCCTTGAGAAAAGTAGACTGCTTCATACTCTTTTCCATTATTTTTAACAAGTTTAAATATAAACTTCATGCTTACCGGAAATAGAGGCATTTTGGGAAGTATGCTGTATAGAAACCGTCTAGTGGGCGGGGTGAGGTGTCTTGCCCTTTGTGCTGGGAAAGTTATTAATATCTTCTGGTAAGCCATCTAAATTTATGGTGGCTGAAGTTATTTTACATATGCTTTCCCAAAATACAAATTACAGCAACCCTCTACTTTTTTTTCTGAGGTTGCTTTCGCAGCATTATAGGCAGATGTTCTCTAATAAATGCCTCTTTTGTCTTAAAAGCACCTGATTTTATAAATAAGTCAGTAAATGAAAGTACTTAACAAGATAGACTCAACACTTCCAAACAGCAGTGCAGGTAAACACTCTTTTAATGGAACCTAGCTTACAAACTTCTTTAATACAAGATATAATGAGTTCCCTTGCCTGCTAATAACTATTTTACTTTCTCCTTCTGATTTTGAAAAAGTGTTCAGCTTCCTATAGGATCTTTATATAACTGCAGTTTACTGAGCAGCTAAGAATTTAAATTATCAATAAAACAAAACAAAATGGAAAAAAAAGCAAACCAAAACCAACCAACCAACCAACAAAAAAACCCCAACCACACAACAACATTTTATATCTTTTTGCCGTATAGTACTTTTCTTTTTCTTTTTCTGAGGGAACAATGGGGTGAAAAGTAGTGCCTGTGTGTTCTCCACAATTCTTCATTTTTAAAATAAATTCAGTTGTACTTAGTGGACCCCCATTTACGTTGTGTGCTTCTCTGCAATTTCAAAGTTATTCATATACCATATGCATTTCTTACCTTTTTATTTGTTGCATTTTATTAAAATACTAAATACTATTATATATAGATAATTAAGATTTTGAAAAAAATTTGTATCTTTTAACAGGAACCATTCAGCCACAATATATGTTATCAATTCTATCATTTGGATTGATATTTCTGTGGCACCTGCAAATGTATAGTTACTTTCCTATTTAATTAATAAAAAAGTTTACATATTCAGCAAAGAAAAAATCCTCTTTGTTTCTGCTTAGAAGAACAAAGAAGAAAAAATTTCTCACATAAAGTGTTAGCAACAATCACATGAGAGATGTGTAAGTTCACAATTTTGTGACAATTATGCCTATTATGAGATGAGAAAGAAAAAAAATCCATTCAAAAACTAGTTGAATCCACTGAATTCTGCTGTATTTATCCCAGGTAGAAATAGATATTCACCCATGTTATTTATTTATATGATTCCAGCTTAGAGGGAAATCAGAGAAATGCTCTTCACAGAATCACAGAATCACAAAATCTTAGGGGTTGGAAGGGACCTCGAAAGATCACCCAGTCCAACCCCCCTAGGATCACCCAGAGTACATCACACAGGAACATGTCCAGGTGGGTTTAGAATGTCTCCAGCGAAGGAGATTCCACAACCTCTCTGGGCAGCCTGTTCCAGGGCTCTGTCTCTTCCTGGTAGTTTCAGGAGAAATGTTGAGGGGTAGCTTGTGCACTCTGTTGTGTGAAACATCAAAAGGCTGCCAAATTTATTCAATACTGTTTTGTCTCCAATGGAAGCAAACATATCTGAAGAATCTGCATCCTATACACTACACATGTAGAAGTGTCTTAACAATAACACCAAAGAGAGTTAAATTTTTAACTTAGAAACAAACAAACAAACAAACAAAAGATGAAAAAAATATATCTGGTTTCCAGATTTTCAATTATTTTACTTTTTTTTTTTTTTTCATTTATCCACTGCCTTTTTCTGTTTGTTTTTGCTTTTCCCATTCTACTAAAAGCAAAGAGAAAAAGAAGAAAGTGACATGAAGACCTTAAACATTTTGAATTATTTTCCAAAACAAAACCTATTGGTTAAAGGGTAGAAGAAATCCATTTCACATAGATTAAATACCTCCTTTTTGTGTTCCTTGCAGACTTTTCATCAAAGAGGGCATCCATGATTTGGCCAGTCTTCTCAGAGAGTATGAAAGAGTAAGACATCTTGATGCTGTTTTTGCGAGCATTCCAGGCAGTGCTGGTCAGCTCTTGAACATCAGGCTTGACAAGAAGGAAATGGCAGCAAATTTACTGACAATGCAAATCACAGAAAGTGGCAAAAATCTATTTCCTTGAAAACATGACTGCCCTAGAGGATGATTATATTTTTTATATTATTATTTTGGTGAGGTGGGGCTGGGAGATGGAGGATTTTGACAAATTAAGCTTGAGAAATAGCATGCTGAAATCCATACAAAAACGTATTTCTGTATATACTACAGCTTATTTTTTGTTCCTAACTGACACTGAAGTCTGAAATGGAACCCTTCCAGCAGCTGAGTTTTATATGTTTAAATCTGGCTATGGAAATATATTTTGATATGTGAGTTAAATTTCCTCCTTGTCAACAGAAGCCAGCTACTAAGCCAAGGCTGCCCGCTGTTAATTAAACTACGTTCTGCTGAAAACCTGTAGCACAAAAAACATGGTAGCAGAGCATGTTCTCTGTGCTGTTCTTCCTCATGTGATAAGCAGTGCATTTCCTCAATGGATGCACATTGCTTACATTTTTAGAGCTATTAAGCCAGGATAATTATGGAACAATCTAGGCAATGTTCAATAGCCCATGCAGATGCCTGACAGGGCATGTTGTCTCTTAATTAGGAATTTGAATGCCTAATGCTTGTATATTAACTGAAATAATTGGATAGATGTTTTACATTTTCTTCACTTTTACTGACAACCAAGCAAGGGACCACAGGAGTCAACATATCTGCCTAAAACTGATGATTTCATTTGCACTTTTTAGGTGATCTCATCTGTTGTATAAGTGGAATTTTTAAGAGAAATTATGCTGGCTACTGTGTAAATATATTGTAAGATGCTTCTCAGTGAGTCTGGTAGTTTGAAGCTGCTATATTTTTGCTTCCCATACTATCATAACCTGCACAATGTATCTGTATCTTTTTTTATTCCTCAAAAGTCAAGTAGAATTACAGTATTTGTGATTTTTTTTTTAATTGGTTTTAAGTGCTTGTAATCATAGACTTACAGAATGGCTTTGGTTGGTAGGGACCTTAAAAATCACCTAGTTTCACCCCTATGGCATGGACAGGGACACCTCCCCTTAGACCGAGTTGATCAAACTCCATCCAGCCTGGACTGGAGCACTTCCAAGTAGGGGGCATCCACAACTTCTCTGGGCAACCTGTTCTAGTGTCTCACAACCCTCAAACTGAAGAATTTCCTCCTAAAGCCTAACCTAAATCTACCCTCTTTCAGTTTGAAACTGTTCTATCACTACATGCCCTTGTAAAAGGTCCCTTTCCAGCTTTCTTGTAGGCTCCTACAGGTACTGGAAGGCTGCTATAAGGTCTCCTTGGAGCATTCCCTTCTGCAGGCTGAACAACCACAACTCTCTCAGCCTATATTGATAGGAGAAGTGCTCCAGCCCTCTCATCATTTTCGTGGCCCTTCTCTGGATTTGCTCCAACAGCTCCATGTCCTTCTTGTGTTGTAGGCTCCAGAACTGGACACAGTACTGCAGGTGGGGTCTTACAAGAGCAGAGCAGATGTGGAGACTCAGGTCCCTTGACCTGCTGACCATGCTTCTTTTGATGCAGCCCCGGACATACTGGCTTTCTGGGCTGCAAGTGCACATTGCCAGCTGATGTTGAGCTTCTCATCAACAAATACACCCAAGTCCTTTTTCTCAGGGCTGTTCTCAATCCATTCTCTACCCAGTTTGTAATTGTGCTTGGGATTGCCCCAATCCAGGTGCAGGATCTTGCACTTGGCCTTGTTGAACTTCATGAGGTTGGCATGGGCCTACCTCTCAAGCCCGTCAAGGTCCCCCTGGATGGCATCCCTTCTGTCATGAACAAAGATGTTAAACAGTGCCTGAGAGGTATTATGATGGGATATATATTGTTTCAAATCCAGTTCTGACACCAGATTAGTACAATTTGATGTAAAAATCTGCTTTGCCCTGTACAGGGCTGCTTTCCACACACTGAGGATGCCTTTCAGGGGCTGGGCTTGCTGGACTAGACTCTGCAGCTCTGGTTGCAGAAGAGAGGTCTACTTGGCCATCCCTACCCTTGCTCTCACTTTCAGTGAGCACAAGGGGAGCTTTTTTTGGCACTCACTAAGCTGTGTGGAAGCAGGTTGGGTTCAAGGCATTACATTCAGTGGTACCATCCATTAGCCCATTTCCACAGCTGAGACACCATTCATCTCCTATCAACATAGTAACAGTCAAAAAATTCCTCTGGGCTCCATATTAGCAGAACTGGGCCCTGAATGAATGACTTCTTTAATCCATGTCTACTGTGTATGTGAGGAGTACTGTGCTTGCCACTATATACATTGTTTATATTTAGGATGTCTGATAAATGTGTTTATTCACAACTATTAGTATAAAAGCTCCTTTAAAAGCAACAAATTGCTTTCTATTAGTAATGTGCATAATGACCTATTTCCATAAACATTTTTAGTAAGAGAAATTTTAATGTGCAAAACCCTGCAGACGTTTTATGGAAATTTGACTGCATTCTGCAGAAGTGCATCACAGTCATATTTTTTTCTTTAATATTTTGTTTTGAGAGGTGAATTACTTTCATTCTGATATATAGTACAAAAGAAGCAACCTGGCACAGGAAAAAGGAAAATGAGTCTTAATGTGTTTCCTTCTTGCTAATGTATATTTTTTGATTGATGTAAGGATGCTTTTTGCAGAAAATATACAGCCCCTGTTGGTTGGGATTTTTTTTGGTGTATTTATTTTAAAAACCCCACCTCTTTAAATCCAGGCATAAGGGAAAAGAATAATAAAGGAATGTCTTTATGGTCAAAAGGATAAATGGAGCTTTTCAGTCCCTTTCTGTTGTATTGCACCTGATTTCTATACTTACATGAAGGTCAAGTGTGCAAAAGTTCATTCACAAAATATTGTGATGTAGTTTTAGAGGCATGGCTTGGAAAATTAGCCTATGGGGTTAAATATGTTAGCTTTTTTTTTTTTTGCTTTTTTGAAAAGAATGCAAGCAAATCTTCAGTATTCTGTGGAGTCCTAACAGCATTTATGTATTTTATGTACTAAATGCAACCTGAAAAGCAGTAGACTTTCACATTAATTTACTGTAACGCTGGAGCAAATAATGCTTTTTCTTCCATGCAGAGTTTAAACCTACTAACAATTCCAACAGAAGTCTTTAAAAATAACCTAACTCATGTCAGGTGCAAACTGTCTCATTTGTATTTACACCATAATTATATGGGGAAAGAAAGCAAGGTTTTATTTTAAATTAAGATAATCACACAGCCATGCAGAGGAGGTGGAAATGGAAAAAAACATCCATAGATCTCATATTAAAAAACCTGTTCTATTTCAAATCTGCTTTGAAAGCAGCTTTTTTTAAAGGAAATGTTGTTCCATGTTAAAGTACAGGTAGAGCACATCTATGAATTCAGTTGTACTAACAGTGAGAATTTGGACAAACCACCTGAGTGACATTTTTAAGCTGGAAGATACTCACCTCTAGCACATTCAGCCTATCCCTACTGCATACAGAGAATGCTTGGTTGGCTAATAAAGTGCTCTGCAGATGTACAGAAAGAAAAAAAACCCGTGATGAAAGATGTAAAGGAAGTGAAAAAGATTAAAACATTAAGACCTTTAGAGATATCTACAAGAAAAGCCAGTTCCTATCTTTCCAGTTTTGTCTTATGAATGTTAATATCCTTTGCATATCCATATGTTCCATTCAAAAACTTCAGGACATATATCCCAGCTTGAAAGAAAGTCTAAATTAAAACTTACATTGGTGAGGCAATACATGCAAGAGAAACAGTCTTGGGTCATCATATTAAGTAGTTGCTTAACTTCTAGCATGTGCTATTGAATTCTGTCATCTTTAAAAGAGAAGTGGTTATAAATGTGATTCAGAGCTTGACTAAATATTTGACTGAATAGGAGTCTAGACCCTCCTGTTTCAGTGGAGGGTAAGCTGCAGCACAACAGAGTTGCAACTGTAGTACTACAGTTGCTTTAAGATCTTTTGTTCCAGTGAGCTGAGCAACTCTTAGCTCCTACACATACGAGAACTGAGAACACACAGATGTACCAAGGCCTATACACAGCCCCAGTCTTATCTCACTGAAGTAAATCGCTAGCTGTAATTAATTTCAGTGGGATCAGGAACGTAATACATAAAACTTCCAAAGGAAACCTTCTTCCTTCTCCCAGTTATTTTATATGTTCTTTCCTGTCGTTACCACTGGTGTATGTTCATGTAGCAGACAGTTGTAATACCTTATATGAGAATGAATGAAATTCAAAGTGTTGAATTAGTCTAATGAATTAATGACCATGATTTAGTAGCATTTTTACTGAAGGAAGTGTAAAGAATCAGTCAAGATTTTCCCCTGTGAAGGCTGTATTGTATTGATTTTTCAAATGACCAAGCAATTAGCATAGCAGAAACCTAGGTGCTCAGCACCTTCTCCATTAAACAGAACAAATGTCAAGTCCTATGAATATAGTCAGATCTTCCATAGTTAGATAGCTATCTATCATTAAATGTTTATTATCTTGTTGAAAGAGTATTATGTGGTTTTGCTGATAATAACTTTGGATGATGCACTCTTTTTCATTTTAATCCTTCTTCATAGTTCAGGCATAAACAATTTCATTGCATCCAGACTGTTAAACCATTAATTGTGAGAGCCCAGATTTTCAGCAGTTCATGCTGGTACAATAAGTCTTCTTTCCCCACCTCCTCTCCCTAGTGAAAAGAATCTGTATTTTTAATAATAATAAAGAGACATAATCACTTAATGCAAAAATGTCCATTGCACCCGCACAACAAATCCAGCTTAAGTGGAAATTTACACAAAGAATTATTTATAGGAATCAATCATAATTACATTTAATGCATGCTGCAGCTGTTTATAATTGTGGTTTTCCCAAGGTTATTCTCCTCCTACCATCCACCCCCACACATATGAAATTTATTTCTGTGGAAATGCTTAGGAAGCATTATAATTTTCCTGTAACTTGTTACAATGACAGCTGACTGTTGTGAGGCAGACTAGATCCTGATTAGTGAGTGCAATAAAAAAGAAGAGAAGACTGTTTTGTCGACCACTAAAAGAGTCTTGAGAAGCTGACTGGTAATAGCTATCAGGACAAATACTTTCCATGTCATTCTGTTTGCTGTTTATTATGACAGGCAAATCTGACTGCTAAATTAGGGAGTTAATTTTTGGTAATCATAAATTCAAGATAGTGTGGACCAAACTGAGAAACCATGCATAAAGTGATATAACTGGAGCCTTTTTGCACTCAATTAGGAATTTCCTTCCCAGTGCTATAGAACTGATTGTAAATTCATTTATTGTTTTAACTACAGAAAAAGCTGGGGGGTTTGTGTTTTTGTTTTTTTTTTCATAAAGAAAGAAAAAAGAGATTTAATTTGGAGTACTTCTTAGCTCCAGTTACTTGATTTTAAAAAATGAAGGGTTTATAGGAAATAAAATACATGACATACACATTTTTATTATGTTGAAGCCCCATGTGTCCAACCAGAAAGTCCAGAAGGAAACAGATTGAGCAGCCATTCGATTTAAGATATATAGTTTTCCATAAAGGACTCTGGGTTGCTTTTTCATACATAGTATTATACAGGAGAAGGTATACATTTAAAACAATCATGCTTTTTGATACATGTACTGGCCTCTCAGTCAGTAAGGTTTAAATTTTAAATTCCATTAAAATTTGATACATTTCCTGTAATAATGATTAGCTCTAAGGTAGTTTGTGGAAAGTCTGACCTAGGCTATACTATTGTATTCACCCCTCTGAAGTACGCTCTGTGTCTGATACCGATATCAGGGTTAGGCCACCCCAGTTTGCCCAAAAACTCCCAAGGGAAAACTCACTGAAGCTTGAAATGTAAAATCCCCTGGGCTTTAGGGACAGTGGTATTCATATTGTTGACTCGAGGGGGTTTGATTTGGTTGTATTTTATTTTAATTTAATCTATCTTTACAAAATATCTCTTACATATGTGAACATTTGATTTTAGATGGTCAGTTAGGTACCTGAGTTCAGAAGTGATTTAAATGTCTGTAGAAGTCGTAGTGACATTGGACTCATACACTACAAAAAATTCCTGAGGGTGGAAATAGTACATAATCAGATATGGGAGCATGTAGCAATATGAAAACGGGGAATGATTTTCAACTGGAAGAAGGCAGATTTAGATTAGACATTAGGAAGAAATTCTTGACCGTCAGGGTGGTGAAACACTGGAACAGGTTGCCAAGGGAAAGTGTGGATGCCTCATCCCTGGCAGTGTTCAAGGCCAGGCTGGATGGGTCTTGGAGCAACCTGGCCTAGTGAGAGGTGTCCCTGCCCATGCAGGTGGCGTAGAACTAGTTGATATTTTAGGGTCCCTTCCAATTCAAACCATTCTCTGATTTTTGTTTCTCAATTCTGTCTTAACATCTGGATTATGATTGAGGGAATCTGAAATGAAAGGCCAGTTATATGCAATACTAGACTATTCATTTTGTGATTAGATGTGGAAAATCCTGAGTCAAAAGTTTGGTAATTTAGAATTGAACCCTTCTGCTGACATAGTTACCTGAAATGTGACCAAGATTTGCCCCTTAGACTTCAGAAACATATTACCAGGTATGCTGAAGAAAGCCAAAATGTTGGCATTGATTTGATGAAGATGCTCAAGTGACTGGGGAAATGCTTGTCCTTCTCAAGAGCTTCATCAGTAAGGGATACACAGCAGGGAGAGCTGTGGATGTCCAAGCACCCAACCCAACCTCTAAGAGAAAGAAAGTTGAGCCCCTTATGTATAAGTGGCTGAGCCACCTCAGTTTACAGTGCAGTTTTTTAGGACAACTCAGAATCCCAAGCCCTCCACTTTGGCAGTGTCCTGGAGCATAAAAATAGGTTCAAGCCCATTCCAAATAAATCCATTCATTTGCTATTTGTGCTTTTATTTTTCCCTATAGACCTTGTAACATAGAATTTAACTGTAGCTGAGACACAGCATAAGTAAATAACCAATGGGGACCAATAATAATTGCAATAAACCTATAACATTGATGCTCAAGTATTTAACATTCTGGATCAAACTCTGCAAAGCCTTATATCCTGCAGAACCCCTCCGAGGGCAATACGATTTCATGGGGTATAAATCAGGGCAGAATGAGGTGATTTCAGAGTAGGTGAAATTGCTGATACAACTTCTCCATCTTAAAAGAGACTTCAACCAAAAAGTAGGGTGGTGAGAGCAATAAAGAAGAAGGTCACAGTAAGACATTTAAAAATTAACTAGAAAAATGTTTAAATAGTTTATCATTCTATGCATACTGACTTGTTATTTGTAATGATTGGAGTAGTTAGGGAAGAAAAAAAAAAAAGACTAATCCTATCAGTTGCTGTAAAAGGATATCTTCCAAACTTTTCTCTTGCTGGTGAATGAAAAAAATCACCATTTGTTCAGGGTGTCTCAAGATAGCTGCTGTTGGGTGCATTATTTCTTAGTATCTAAGACTGACCAACTTCAGAGAATTGTAGCCATTTAGCATTGACTCTAGAAAAACTATATTTTTGCTGTTGCAGGCAAGAGGTCTTGAAAATCTGCAGATGAAGTGGGTTTCAAGTGGGAGTGTGGTTCTGTGAAGCAACAGCTTCTTATTCAGAAGAATAAATTAAAATATAATCTATTGAAAGAACATTTTCAATACTGAACATGTTAATATTTATTTTTTTTTAATGCACTTCTACTTCATAAGATATTTATTTTAGACTATGAAAGACCTACATTGGTACCTATATGGAGGATTTTAAAAATTATTTATTATTTTCAGGAAACAAAAGTGGATATAAATGTGTTTGTTCTATTTATTTTTTTTTTTTTCAAAAACACTGAAAGATTTTGCTAGGTGAAAGCTTCTCCTTAAAAAAAAAAAAAAAAAAAAAAATAGAAAGAAATGTGGTGGAAAATATTTAACTGAACTAAAAGAACAGACTTCCTTTGCTCCTAACAAAATTGGAGCAACAGAGAAACTTATAGCCAAAGATGCCATTGCTGTACTACCTGCAGAATAGAGTTGTTATCAGAGATTATTTCCCTTTCAAAGTAAACCACTACCACTTCTAATCAATGAGCTTTCCCTAAGAAAGTAATCCATTATATTTTCTATGGCCTATTAGCATATGAGGACATCTTGCAAGTAAATCCATTGCCTATATTTTGCCTTGTGAGTGACATTTCACAACCACCCAAATCCCTAATGCTCTACCTACACTGTCCATCACATTTCTACAGGAGAGGTTTAACACCAACATAAACAAGGAGACTGCTGAAGCCATTTTATATGAAAGGGTGACACAATGTACAGGGTACATTTAGCTTATGAGCTAGATACTGAGCACGGCAGTTGTGGTAAGAAGGTACCACAGAGGTTTAAAATGGTCAGTAGAGCAAATAAAGCTCTAAAAAGGAAGCTCTGAAAGGCAAAATAATTGTTTTTCAATGTAACTATCCAGATACTTAGAATTCTCAAAGGTGTATTTTCAGCTGGGTTTGAAAAGTTACTATTTTAGTGCAATTATGCATTCTTAAGCATCAAAAGGAAAAGCTGTGCCCCCTGTCCTGTATCCATGTAAAGTGGCACAAAATATCTGAAAGTCAGGCTCCAGACACTGATTTTTGGGACTTGAAGCCAGAAAGGCTATAAGCTAGTGCCAAATACAACTGTATTTAAGTGACTTCTTTGTCGTATATAAAGACATATTGCTGTGGTTTTCTGCTGCCTGCAGATGCACAGCCAAGAAGCACAGTCAGCATGCAAACCTAAACTCTGCCGCTTTTGCTCAGTCAAGAGCTACAGTTTTCAAACCAGAAATAAATAAATAAATAAAATTTAAAAAAGGAGCCTTGAGCTGCAGAGAAGTGTTGAGTAGCATTAGGAGCCAGCACTCCTGCTGTGTGCTGCAAATTGCATCTGCTATTCCTTGTTCGGTTCTAGCATCATTTGCACTCAGTAGGAGAGTGAGGTAGGTCCTGTGCATCAACCAGAGCTGGCCTAAGTTCCTCTTCCCTATCCTCCCCACCACCATTTCAGTGCATACCTCTCATTCAGGTCTGGATCTGCAAATAATTCCAGCAGTTTGTGACCATTTGAATGGTGGTGCTTTGCTCCTCACAGCGGCAGTGAGGAGCACTGCTCCTTGCAGTAGTACGTGGTTGGCAGTAGTTGGACTGTGTATTGTTGAATACAGCAGGGATGCTGTCAGGACTAAGTAGTTTTAAATTGTGACTTTTATTTTACAGAAGACTTGCTTTGTAGTGGTTGCTTAGTTCATTTCCAGGGAAACCAGAGGAAATTAATAGTGACAGTATTTCATATAACTGTATTAACACATGGGGCCTTTCACGCTGCCCTTTAGTTTTCAAGCCCATATAGTGGGACCAGTAGAGGACCAAAACTTGCAGCTTGCTGCCTTCTTAGCTCTCCTCCGCCTGTACTAAAGCTGCCCTGCCTGGCTGCTAGGTCTTCCCAAGCTGAAAGCAGTGGCTGCTTTGCAGGAATAGAATACTCTTCAGGGAAATTTTCCTATTACAGAAGTCTTTAGACCCTGGGCTCAAATCAGACCAAGCCTGACATTTAAATACCTGTTTCTGCCAGATGCACAAAGTCACTGGCAATGACTGAAAAAATTGTATCTCAAGATTTTCAAAGATATAGCTATTACAACTATATTAGCAAAGACAGGCAAGGCAGCTATAGAATAATTAACTCTTGTAACATTAGGTGTTCCACATAGACTAATCAACATGAGGTAAATTACAGAGGCAGATTTTACAACCCACACTGAAATTACACTGAAATTCCTGCTGTTGAGTATGGTGTGAAAATCAGGTAGAAATTGGTTTGCTTCGGTAAAATATTGGAAGAATAAGAACTGACATATGCAAAGTGCTCACTGTGGCCTTTCCTCTAGTTTCCCTGAAGAAATTTAATTTCACTGGCTATCCTCTGATAAAATAAATAAATAAAATAAATAATTAGCCTGTGCCATGTATATTCAATTCTCTTTGACACAATGCAAAACAAGCCATGGTACCCTAAAGCTGAATATATATTCAAAGGTTAAGAACAGAATAATAGCATCATAGTATGGTTTGGGTTGGAAGGGACCTTAAAAATCTAGTTCAAACTCCCCTGCATTGGCAAGGATATCTCCTATCAGACCAGGTTGCTCAAAGCTCCATCCAATCTGGGCTTGAACATTTCTAGGGAGGGGACACCCACAAGTTCCCTGGGCAACCTGTGCCAGCATCTCACCACCCTCACAGTCAAGAATTTCTTCCTAATGTCTAACCTAAATCTACCCTCTTTCAGTTTGAAACTGTTCCTGCTTGTCCTATCTCTACATGCCCTTGTAGTTGGGGGCTCCAGAACTGGACACAGCACTGCCTGCGAGATCTCACAAGAACAGAGTAGAGGGGGAGAATTAGGCTCCTCAACCTGTTGACCATGCTTCTTTTAATCCAGCCCAGGATACACCCGGCTTTCTGGTTCACAAATTCAGGGTGGCTTTTAGATCTGAGAACAGGAAAAATCCTTGTATTTCTATCAAATGCGCTGTAAGAAAAAACAGGAGGACTTGGTCCAGAAATCCTTTGCATATGTCTGGCTCTGAGGAAACAATGTCCCATGCTTGTTTTGTTGGTAAATGCAAAAACTTGGTGGACATTCTGGCATGTTGTTGGTTAGCAGTAAAGGTTGCTAGTACACATTTTTAAAACTTCTGTTTACCTCTGTGTAACATAGAATGCTTTCTCCTGTGCTTTCTCAATGTGCTTGTGTGTCAGTGTGTCTCTGAGTGTGTTGAACTTATTTTTCCGAGCAGTGAAAGCTATGCCAAGAAGTCTCTCAGCAAATCCAAGACCAAGGCTGGAAGCCATGAGAATTAGCTGCAGGTGCTTAGGGTTTAGAAACTGCTGAAGGGACGAAAGACCAAGGTGTTGGCTTCAGGTTAGTTCTTATGATCAACTATTCTTTTTATCGTCCCATAAGACCACCTCACTCTTTTGTTGGCAAGGGGGAGGGAGCAGAGGGGAGGCAAAAAAAGAGTTAGACTGTTTGATTTCAAATGGGAGGTGGAATTCCTCAGAAGACAAGCCTGTAGCTATCAGTAAAAGCAGATTAAGAGAAGCAGATGTGGGGAAGAGAGAAGTTAGGGAGGGGGGTGGATTTATTAATGCAATTTAGGATATTAGCAATAAATTGGGAAGGTGGTTTGTTCTGCATTTAGTCTTATACAAATTCTGCCCCCCTTTTCAGCCCATTTTCCTTTTGTTTATCTCCTGAGAGATGCCCACATGTGTACAATACAAAGAATCGAGTCATAAAAGCACAGGCCTGTCAGCCTCCCTGAGGACCAATTAATGGTGTTCCAAATCTTGTGGGCAGGCAGATGAAAAGGATACAGAGAGAGAAGGGGAGCTCGATGAATACTCATTGAGCAAGGCAGGTTTTTCAGATGTTGGTAGGAACTTCTTTAAGTATTCTTAGCTAACTTATTTGGGGTTTGGGCCTCTCTCCTACTTCTGCCTTCCCCTGGCCAAAACTGCAACAGAGGGAAAAGCTTCACTTCAAGATAACAATTAAACTTTTATCCAAACCAATAACAGCTTAATGACAGAGTTGGAGGGGCAACAGAAAAAGGCCAGTTAGAATTTTTCCATCCTCCTTTCATGTATCGGTGGTTTTATTGATAGGTACTTGAGTTTATATTACCATTTGTATCTTTGAGCTGGGTATTGCTCTGAATGCAGCAATGCTTTGTAGTAAAACCTTTTACGCCTATCTCACCCCCTACGTGTCCACAGGCCTTTGAACAGCAAGCGAGTGGCACTTTGAAATCAGGAGTTGAAAGTGTTTGACATGGGAAGGGGAGCATGAAAGTCTTGCTCTTTGAACCTTTTCTTTTCAAAGTCCCACAGAAAGTAGAGGCAGGACAATAATGGACAGGCTGGTGTCTCTCAGGGTGAAGTGGGGATATGTGGTGATAAGGTTTTAAGTGTGGCAGCTTTTCCACCCCACAGTTTCCTTCCCTACATACTACTGGGGAATTTCATCTGCTGCAAGATATCACAGAAATCTTTAGCTAGATACATATTCTGTCTCTGCTTAATTCATTTCTTGATTAAGTTCTGGAAATGAAATTGAGCTGATGAAAACAGGAAGGAATGGTCAAAATTATCATTAGATTGCTGACTATCTAAGATAAATTTTTCTTTGTTTGTTTTGTTTTCTAATTAACTGAAGCCAGATGTACAGTAAATGCAAATTGCATATGAAATACAGCCAGCTGTTGCATCAAATATCTGGCACTGATATTTGAGGTCTCTCTGAGCTCCTACACAAACTCACTGTCTCTCACCTGTTGGGGTCAGGAGGGTGAATTAGTAACCTTAGCAGCTGCTAAGATTTGCTTCAGTTATTTTACCTGCATATGAGATCAGTTAGCGTGGAGAGAATGAAAGAAACTTTGAGGCCCTGAAATGAAACATCTCATTTAAGAGCTTCATTAGATTTAAGAAGAGAAGAAGTAGAAGGCTAAATTATTATTCTGTAGGTCCGTGAGCTGATCTTTCACTCTTTGGAGAACGGTAAAAAAGAAAAAAAGAAAAAAAAAAAAAGAAACAAGCTCAGAAACCTCTTTATAATGCATCTTCTCAGTTGTGTAACCCTCTACCTGGGAAGAAAAAAAAAATCCTTTCTGAGTGATGTAGCAATCATTTTACACACTCAAGCATGAAATTTCATCACCATTATCTTAGCTTGGATGACTGTACAGATGTTGTTTGGCCATAAAATGTATTCAGGCCTTTTTCAAATCCAACTACAGTATCTGATTCAATGACCCCTTGCAGCAGTTGGTTCCACTGGTTTGGACTATGCTTTGCTGAAGAAAATGTATTTGTATTGATTACAGAATTATCCAAGGTAGGACAGGAAGACCTGTGTAAAAATCTCACTGTCAAAATGCCCCAGATTGTTCTGATTGGTCTATTTTTTCTGATCTCTTTATCTTCATATGTCATTAGTTCCGCACAACAGGACCCCTTTTTGGAGCTAGATCCAGAGAAGGTAGGACCTCTCCTGAAGGAATCAGGAGACTTAGCTACCCAGGATATTGAGAAAGCTGAGGTTCTCAATTACTTCTTTGCATTAGTCTTCTCTGGCAAGTGCTCCAGCCTCATCACGAAGGCTGATAAAAGCAGGGACTTGGAAAACGAAGTACCATCCACTGTAGGAGAAGAACAGGTTCATGACCACCTAAAGGGCCTGAAGGTGCACAAGTCTATAGGGTCCAGATAGGACCCTGATAGGGTCCATCCATGGGTCCTGAAGGAGCTGGCAGATACAGTTGCTAGCCTCTGTCCATCATATTTGAGAGGTCATGGCGGTCTGGTGAGGTTCCTCCCCATTGGAACAAAGGTAACATAGCCCATATATTTAGAAGGGGGGAAAAGGAAGACCTGGGGAACTACAGACCAGTCAGTCTCAACTCTGTGCCCAGCAAGATCATGGGGCAGATCCTCCTGGAAAATCTACTAAGACATATGGAAAATAATGAGGTGATTGGTGACAGCCAACATGGCTTCACTAAGGGCAAGTCATGCCTGACCAATCTGGTGGCCTTCTATGACAAGGCTATAGAGATGGTGGATGGTGGCAGAGCAACTGACATCATCTACCTGGATTTGTGCCAGGAATTTGACACAGTCCCACACAACATCCTGGTCTCCAAACTGACAAGACATGGATTTGACAGATGGACCACTTGGTCGATAAGTAATTGGCTGGATGGCCACACCCAGAGAGTTATGGTCAATGGTTCAGTGCCCAAGTGGAATCAAGTGACAAGTGGTGTCCCTTAGGGGTCAGTATTGGGACCAGTGCTGTTTTAACATCTTTGTTGGAGACATGGACAGTGGGACTGAATTGATCCTCAGCAAGTTTGTTAATGATGCCAAGCTGTGTGGGGTAGCTGACACCCTAGAGGGAAGGGAGGCCATCCAGAGCAACCTTGGCAGGCTGGAGAGGTGGGCCAGTGCCAACCTCATGGAGTTCAACAAGGCCAAGTGCAGGGTCCTCCTCCTGGGTCAGCACAACCCCAGGCTGGGGGGAGAATGGCTAGAGAGCATTCCCAAGGAAAAGGACTTGGGGTGGTAGTTTGTTGAGGGCTTTTTTAGCAAGCAATGTACATGTGAGCAATCCAGCCTTTACTGAAAACACCTGGGCCTCCCTGACCAAGGACTTTCTCATGGGAACCAGCTGCTAAAAGTGAGCAACGAAGTAAACAACCGGATGTGCCAAAGAAGGAAGTGGGGTGGAGAGTCCTGACTGTGCATGTGTGTGCTTAAGGCTAGGAATCAATCACTGTTTAGATCGTGGCAGGCTTTAGGACAATTGACCAATGATAAGTGTAGTTCTGGACACGTAGACATGGGAAGAGACTATATAAAGCTTGATGGTGGGCAAAATAAATTGTCATTCACCTAATCATATTGATTCATGTGTGTCTGTCCATGAGTCCCTCCCGCAGTAGTTGATGAGAAGTTCAGCATGAGCTGCCAGTGTGCACTTGCAGCCCAGAGAGCCAACTGCATCCTGGGCTGCATCAAAAAGTGTGGCCAGCAGGGCCAGGGAGGTGATTCTGCCCCTCTACTCTGCTCTGGTGAGACCCCACCTGGAGTGCTGTGTACAGCTCTGACACCCTCACCACAGGAAAGACATGGAGCTGTTGGGAGAGGGTCCAGAGAAAGGCCACAAAGATGATCATGAAGGTAGTAATGTGCTGGAATAGGTTATCTGGAGAGGTTGTGGAAGCCTCCTCCCTGGAAGTGTCTAAGCCCAGGTTGGATGAGGCTTTGTGCAGCCTGGTCTGGTGTGAGGTGTCCCTGCTCATAGCAGGGAGGTTTGACCATGATGATCTTTGACGTCCCTTCCAACCTTGACCATTCTATGATTGTGTGATTCTATGAAGGTAAAGGGTGTCATTCTTTCAAAATTGCTAATGAAAAGTCCTCCAGCCAGAAATCACTTCGTAAAAAATCAGACCCTGAATTTGAGTTACTTCAGATGAACTGTTTTTCTTTCCCATGTGGAACATCCATAATGCAGACATTAATCTGACCTGATGCTGGCAGTAATTTTCAGTGAATACCAGTAAAGCTGGTGCCACCACACTGCTGTGATTGTCACTCACACAACTCCAGCTTCCTTGCAGAACCTCAGCATTGCCTTCAGGCTTCCCTCTTCTTCAGAGTCACTCTGCCATATCGAGGCAAGATTAGTGCCTGAGAGGCTGATGTACAAGATTTCCTTTTGGAAGCCACACCTGAAAGCCCCTTTGCTTCAAGCATTAGAAGCAAAGTTAGATTCTCCCTTTCCTTTTTGAAGGGTGTAGTTTTAGCCCTTCTTTTTGCCCTTGCCTCTTTTTGAGGCAGTGAGAGAAATAAGGCTTTCAAGGAGAAAGGTTGTCTCTAACTTCTGTATCTCAAGGCTGTCTTCTTGGTCCCCAGAATACAAACATCTTAAGGCTTTTCAAAAGGCTGGTTACACTTTGTGTGTTGACAAGAACTGTGGCTTGCTGCACATCCAGAACAAGGCTTTCCTCCCATGTCATCTGGCATAGCTACCCATGCATCATGCTTATGAGGCAAAAGAAGCTGTGTGGTATGACACAGAGAGGGGCACAGGAACTAGCACAGAGATGATGCTACTCCCTCTGCAGCCCAGATCATCTCACTTCACATGCATGCTTCACTTCCTCCAGCTATCAATCAAGGTTAGTAGTGCTTGTATACATTATAAGCCGACATGTATTGACTAATTAATTGCCCTCTGTACTGGTGTGAGGTGTCCCTGCTCATAGCAGGGAGGTTTGACCATGATGATCTTTGACGTCCCTTCCAACCTTGACCATTCTATGATTGTGTGATTCTATGAAGGTAAAGGGTGTCATTCTTTCAAAATTGCTAATGAAAAGTCCTCCAGCCAGAAATCACTTCGTAAAAAATCAGACCCTGAATTTGAGTTACTTCAGATGAACTGTTTTTCTTTCCCATGTGGAACATCCATAATGCAGACATTAATCTGACCTGATGCTGGCAGTAATTTTCAGTGAATACCAGTAAAGCTGGTGCCACCACACTGCTGTGATTGTCACTCACACAACTCCAGCTTCCTTGCAGAACCTCAGCATTGCCTTCAGGCTTCCCTCTTCTTCAGAGTCACTCTGCCATATCGAGGCAAGATTAGTGCCTGAGAGGCTGATGTACAAGATTTCCTTTTGGAAGCCACACCTGAAAGCCCCTTTGCTTCAAGCATTAGAAGCAAAGTTAGATTCTCCCTTTCCTTTTTGAAGGGTGTAGTTTTAGCCCTTCTTTTTGCCCTTGCCTCTTTTTGAGGCAGTGAGAGAAATAAGGCTTTCAAGGAGAAAGGTTGTCTCTAACTTCTGTATCTCAAGGCTGTCTTCTTGGTCCCCAGAATACAAACATCTTAAGGCTTTTCAAAAGGCTGGTTACACTTTGTGTGTTGACAAGAACTGTGGCTTGCTGCACATCCAGAACAAGGCTTTCCTCCCATGTCATCTGGCATAGCTACCCATGCATCATGCTTATGAGGCAAAAGAAGCTGTGTGGTATGACACAGAGAGGGGCACAGGAACTAGCACAGAGATGATGCTACTCCCTCTGCAGCCCAGATCATCTCACTTCACATGCATGCTTCACTTCCTCCAGCTATCAATCAAGGTTAGTAGTGCTTGTATACATTATAAGCCGACATGTATTGACTAATTAATTGCCCTCTGTACAAGGGTATGTCTACATACCGCTATGCAAAATCACATACTAACCACCTAATCTGAGCCAGGGTTCTTGTGACCTACCTGACCTCATGGCTCACAATTTGCTATTCTTAATTCCCATAGTTCTGAAGTGCTATTTGTGGTCAGGTACTGGAGTTTATTTCCTTTGAGATAAAGGTCACAACAACTACACTTTATAATAGTTTAAGTAATGGAATTTGGCTTAATAAATATGATAACTCAATGGCAATTTATTCTCAAATGGGTTTGCTTATTTATATTTTGAAAATCTAAAGACTTGATACTGCCATGTCCAGGCAGATATTTAGGTTAGTGTTTTATTATCATGTATCTTTGGCATTCATATGATCAGACTGAATGCTAATATTCAACAGATAGTGATAAGAGCAACAGCATTATATGTAATGCTTAACTATCTAGAATGAAAAATAAAGAAATAAGATAATGTTTTAAACACCTGAAATCATTCTTTGTGACCTGGCAGAGTAATATTGGAAGCAGAAAATGAACAGAGTTGTGGGGTTTTTTGTTGGTGTTTTTTGTTTTGTTTTCTTTTGTTTTTTTTTTGGTCATAGCTCTGTTAAATCTCATTCCTGTATCTCAAGGCATCAAACTACATTGACTAGGGCTGAGTCTCACATGGTCTTTCAAAACCTGCCCCTGTGTACGCTTTTGATTTTTCTGCCAAAAACCCTATTGCTTTTAAAAAATAACGATATAATATGCCTTAGCAATATGAAGATCTCTGAAATAGTGTGCCCTGATTTTGTTTGAAGATCTTCAATAGAATACTCTCCCCTCAAGTTCCTAGCTCTCTGTTTTCTTACATATGCAATTCACTCACAAGTGAATTCTACCATGGTAAGGACTTCTTGGTTTTATTTTTAAGTGTTTTCACTTCTTTTCTCTAAATTCCAGGTGGTCCATGTCTCTTTCATGATTCAATACAGGTGGTAGGCTACCTGACATGTGACACAAATTGGGCCCAAAGTTTGTTCTACTTTTTGTTCTGTCCAGGAATTTATATTAATCCCAACAGAGCAACTTCAGCTGTTTCAAAAACAGATGTCCACTCAGCCCACCCACCCCAACTTGCCATCTGTTTTGAACGTGGGATCTGAACAGGCTTCTCTGAAGCATTCAGAGTTGTATCCCACAGGAAATTTTATACAACACTAGGAATGGGACTTCGTTCCCTCCAACCGTATTTCACAGCCTAACTGACTTCCTTGCCAGGGTGCTCTTTTGAAGGCCCAGATGATTTTTTGTTTTGCTGTTGTTATTCTTTACTTGCAGCTCAAGTTATAACCTCATATTCCATTTAATTTGTTCCTCACCATTCTACATATGAGATTAGGAACACTTGTAGAGTCTTAACATTTATCCTCTCATAATTACTTCATAGCTGAACTATACATATATAAGCTCTTTTTATCTTCCCTCATATGTAAATTCCTCTGGTCCCCTGACCATTTTGTTTCTTTTCTCTGAACTCTAATTTGTCAATATGTTTTTGGTAATTAAGATTCCTGCAACTAAATGCAAAGTTCCATATGCCTTTATGCCAGATCCCTATAGATTTTCAGGAGAAGTCACTGCTCACAGCTGGGACCAAATTTCCAAAAGCACTTTGAATGTTGAGTGCTTTTGAAAATATAGCCATAAAATATCATTACGGGAACTTTTGGTTAAGGAGCATTTTGAAAATCTTAGCTCTTATGTAGGTGTCTAAATGCAGTTGGGACTCTTAAAAATGTGATGCCATTAAAAATCCTAAGTATATTAATATCCATCTCTGATTTATTTTGGAAATCTGTCCTAGATAACTTTTTTTCCTTCTCCATATTTTCATTTCTTGCTATTAAGATGAGAGGTGTCTGTTATGCTGTGTTCCTGTGTATGTTTTTAAGTAAACAAAGTTTAGCTTTAAACTCTACCTAAACAAGTAATTTGTAGAGTTGCATTAAAAGTAGTTAATAGTCATGGAAGGATGGTCCCCGAAGATGCTTAATGATAAAGTTGGTATCTGTACCAGCTTGCCAGGTTTTTTACAGATCAAAAACAGTGAACATTGAGCAAAACTGAGTAAATTAATCAGGCTCAATGTTTTTTTTTGTTTATTTTTTATTTTTTTTTCTTATGAAAGCTCATCGTTACAAAGCTGTTTAGATATTTTCTCAGTGGAAAAAAGCAAAACTATCTTTCTTCTTTGAATATACACAGCTTAACCAATACTGCCTTGGCATTAATTTTGGAGCTTCATACATATGAGTTCAGCTCTTAACTAGGTTCTTTGGGATCAGTTCGTATTTCATCTTTTCTGTTTGGGGGCAGAAGGAAATACTACTCCAATCTCTTTTTTTAACTCTCCAGAGCACCCGCATCATTGACAGAATAATTTGGATCACAAGTTTTAAAAATCATATGTCTAGGAGCCAAAAGTGATTGATGGATGGTGTGGAACATATTGCTTCAACAGTTCCATTCAAAGAAAAGCTCTTGTTTTCCTTCACAGTTACCTCTACCAAGTCTCATGCTGGACGGTACTTAGAGGAGGAGAGAGAGGAGATTTTTTTTACTTTTGTTTGTGGAGGGGGCTTAAAATTGCAAAAGAACTGCAATTGAAAAAGAAATTACAGAAAGTTAAATAATCCGGATGTTTCTTTGCTCCAGTAAACACATTTCAGTAGACAGTTAAAAATTTTTTTATGATGTGCCTAATAGAACCATTCTAGTTTATCAGTTAAATATGCATTCATAATTTTTTTAAAAGGAATATTATTTACCCAGAAGACCAAAACAGTTTCTAAAAGAGCTTTTCCAGTCCATCATGTAAATATGTATTTAGGACAAGTGCTGTGTGCACAGTATTAAAAAAAAAAAAAATCCTCTGAAAATCTCTTTGAAAAGTTATTACACATGTCCACAGCTACACCAAAGTTTTAAATATTCATATCTCAGCTGTTTCCTTTTTCAGATTTCTCAATTTGGCTTGAATACATTGCAGGTGAAATGCTCTGCAAGAGCTTCATTTACTGAATGTTAACAGGCTTGTGTCCCAAGGGGACTGCTCATGTGTGGCAAGCTACATATGTGCTTACATCTTTACCAGATCAGGGACTTAATTTTTTTAGGCTAACTTAAATACCACATTCATTCATAAAGAACTGTCTTCCTTCCATGCCCACAAATCAGTGGAGATGCTTTATATACGTCTTACCTGTCTCTCCCTCCCATTTTCTCTTGGGGAAATTATCTGCATATAAAAATGTGTCTCTATTATTTGGACTCTTTGATGTACACAGCAAAGTCTCCACAGCCTTGCAGACCACCATCAGATAAAGCCCTTCAGAAGTTGTTTAAGAGGTCCATAGCACACAATGCTAGACGATGGCTGAGGTGAGTGTAATGAGAGGTGTGTACCTCTGTTTTGTTGAGGTTTTGAGCTTTTATTGCCCTTCCTTTGGGATACCAAGCGTGCTGAACAGATAAAACAGGGAGAATGCTTAGAAGAGATGAGGGGAAGTCACAGTGCCCTAAGTCCTCTCTGTAGTTGTCCTGAGCATAAAGGGATATCTGACTGCTGCCAACTGTCCACCACAGCCAACACTCCCCCTCCAACTCTTCACAGGAGACTTCTACACTGCTGACTCTCCGCAAGGACAACTCTACTTGTATTGGCGGATGGTGCAGGGGGTGCACCACTCATTCTTGCTCCATCCCTTCCTGACACTGGGGCTGTATCCCTGCTCCCTGCCGCGCGGCCCCATGTCCTCCCTGCCACCCAGCACCGCCCCTGTCTTCCCTGCCATGCAGTGCCACGTCACCAGCCCTCCCCGCAGAGGAACAGCTGCCAGCTCCCTGGCTTCCTGAGCAGAACCTTCCTGTAGTTCTCCCCACCAACATGCCCTCCCGCCTGCATGCTAGCTGGCCAACATTTTAATTTCCATGTTTCAGAACAGTACGACTTGTATGAGAAAATGGCTGGCCCTCCCACCAGGCGGTGCTCAGATGTGGGGCTTTCCCCCATCTCTCACCCCTTTGCCCGCCCACCTCCTCCTTCTCCCCCAGTCATGGGTACTGCAGGCGGGGCAGGAGCAACCTCCCTGCCTGTTCTGGTTTAGTTTGGTGGTTTTTTTGGTAGCAGGGGAGGAGCCACAGGAGTGGCTCCGGCAAGAAGCTGAGAGGTTCCCCTTTCTTCCAAAGCCCAGCCAAAGAGCCATTAGAGGGACAACAGATCTGCCTCGGCAATTAACATATGAAAGAACAGCTATAACACCTGAGCAGAAAAGCACCTTGGGGAAGAAGAGCTGTGCTGGAGGAGAAGAGCCGAGCTGGAGAACCAGAGCAGTGCCCATGGTTGGTGAGGAAGAAGGGGAAGAAGGTGCCCAAGCAGAAGTTTCCCTGCAACCCATGGCGAGATGGCAGCTGTGCCCCTGCACTCAGGGAGGAACATGGTGGAACATTCCCTGAAGGCACCACGAGGGATGAACTTGGCCACTGGACTTGGATTTTGTGGCCAGCAGATTTGCTGCCAGTGGACTCTTGATTATGCAGCTTTGGAAGACCCCGGCGCTAGCGGAGTTTGTTCCCGAAGCCCCCGTGACTCTGTGGGAAGCCCAGGCTGGAGCAGCTCCAGACCTTGTGGGAAGGACTCATGAAGGAGAGCTTTGTGAAGGACTCTGCCAAGGGAAAAGAGGGAAGGACCGTAAGGAATCCTTCTTCCTGAGGAGGAAGGAGCGGCAAGAACCACCAGCCTGTGAACTGACTCCAAATCCCATCCCCTGTCCCCCTGTGCCGCTGGGGGGAAGGAGGGAAGAGAAACTGAAAACAAAGTGATTTGGGCCTCGAAAAAAGGGAGGGGTGGGGCAACTGACGTAAGCCCTGCTCTTTGTGTGTCCTGTGCGTGTTTGATTAGTGTGAGATTAAACTATTATTTTTTCCCCAAGTGGAGTCTGTTTTTCCCGGGACCTTAATTGGTGAAGAACCCTCCTTGTCCTTTGTCTCAACCGATGAGCTTTGTCCTCCTCATCCCAGAGTGTGTGTGGTGAGGGGTGGGGGAGCTGAGTGAGCGGCCACGGAGCTGGTTCTTTGTTGTCGTGTTGGGCCCAAACCAGGACACTGGCTGCCCCCCCTCTTCTCCCATGAGAGATCGATCACTGCCAGGCACTCAGGGTTCCCCATGGTGCCGCACAGAGCCCCTGCCCACGCTCAAGGCCTCTGCAGAGTTCATGCTCTGGGAGGATCAGCAGCGTGGTTCTGCGTGCTGGGGAGGAGCAGGCTGGTGGTGCGCGGTGGCAGGGAGGACAGGCACAGTGCCATGCGGCAGGGAGAACTGGTGCGGGGAGCGGTGTAGCACCACAGCATGGCAGAGAGGACTGGTCCAAGACCGTGCTCCATCTGCTAAGCTGCATAAAATTGTCCTGACAAGTAGTCAGTGGAATAGAAGCATCCGGTGGAGAGATGGCTGTGGAGAGTTGGTGGCAGACAGTTGTGTGAGACCTGGCTTGGAGCACCAGAGAACTGCCTGGAGACCAACATCTGGGTAGAGGTGAGAGATGGTCAAGAAGATCACTCTCATTTGCGTAATATGTTAGGGATTTTGAAAATGTTTTTTCCTTCATTTCTCCATCATATTTAAAAAAAAAAATAAAAAAAATTAAGAAAAGTAGAACTACAATATTGACTTCTGGAAATTAAAAAAAAAACAACCAACCAACAACAACAAGCAAACAACTGTAAAAACTGAATGAAAGCCCATCTCCATGTTCCTCAGTATGCACTTTGCATGAGTTTGCTAAAAATTCAGTTACCAATTAGTAAACTTGTAGAGACAGGCTTATTTCTGTATTGCTTTGCATTCATATTGTTGCTTTGTGAGTACATGATGGGTGTACAGCGGTACCAAGCCTGTATTATAGATCCAAATACAGATCCAAATGCAAATATAGATCCAAATTTTTAAACATTCTGAAGTTTTTCCAATTAAAAAAAAAGCAGTAAAAAACTGCATGTGTTTATTCCTAAACAGTCAGTCTGAACCTTTTAAAAAAATGAATGTTTACATACTAAATTCCTTTCTTTTCCAAAATTATTCTTGTGGAATCTGTCACAACATCTTTTTTCAACATTTTTATTGAAATACCTGCCAAAGCTTTTACTGAAAACTGAGTTTGAATTATATAAAAAAGATAAAATAGCAATTTTATCTAAAATTCAAGTAAAAATCCCTGAAAATTGCCTTTAGTATCATGTAAACAAAATACCAATATCTTCTTTAGAACTGCTTTTCCATTTTTGAGAAGGTCAATTTCACAACGGATTATCCTTCCTTTTCCATCAGTTTTTCTATCTGGCTTCTTTCTATATTTGACTGCTGAGACTTGCAACAAGACAGTAGCAGAAAATTAAGTTTGTCTTAATTATTGTTGCTATTGTTATGATTGGTTTGTGTAAGAGATTTTGTTTTCTGGATTTGATTTAAAGACTGGAACATTATTTAGAATCATGGAATCTTAGATTCATAGAATCATAGAATATGCTGAGTTGGAAGGGACCCATCAGGCTCATCGAGACCAACTCCTGTCCCTGTGCAGGGCACACCAAGAATCACATCATGTGGCTGAGAGCATCATCCAAATGCTTCTTGAACTCAGGCAGGCTTGGTACTGTGACCACTTCCCTGGGGAGCTAGTTCCGGTGCTCAACCACCCTCTGGGTGGAAAACCTTTTCCTGATACCCAACCTAAACCTGCCCTGATTCAGCTTCCTGCCATTTCCTCGAGTCCTGTCCTTGGTCACAGGAATGAACAGATCAGTACCTGCCCCATCCCTTCCCCTCATGAGGAAGCCATGGACTGCAATGCAGTCACCCCTCAGCCTCCTCCAAGCTGAATAATCCAAGTGACCTCAGCCACTCCTTGTAAGTCATAAGACTTCCAGACCCTTTGCCATCCTCCTGGCTCTTCTGTGGACGCTCTCCAATAGCTTGATGTCTTTTTTATATTGTGGTGTCCAAAATTTCACACAGTCCTCAAGGTGGGGCTGCACCAGTGCAGAGTAGAGTGCTTAGGGTATTACTGTTTTACTCCAAAGATCTTTCTCTTTTTTAGAAATCCATGACCAGCAGCACCATTTGAATTTGTTCGATGACTGCCAGTGTACCTTCTTGTTCATTCTGATATACCTCACAGGTTGTTCTGCTTTATGCAGATCAGAAGGAATACTCTCCTCTTGGTGGATATATGCAATATTTTTCAAAGACAAATATGTATATAAGGCAGTGGCTATGTGCTCAAGTTTAAGTCCTTACAGTTACTGTTTTGGGTCTTACCTAATATGAGCACTATACCCAAGTCTTGCTCTTATTTAGAAATGTTCCATTCATATACCTGAAGTTATGCTTTTAAGCCGCCATCTAGATATTGCATGGAACTTTGTTGTGATTTTTACCTTAATTATTAATTTTTAACCTCAGCATTATTAATAATGCTCTTAGCACTTTAGCATCTTGATGTTTTTATAGTTCTTTAAAACTTTGTCAGTGCTCTGGTGTTTGATATTTCAACTCTCTCCCTCCCTTATGGCTCTTGTAATGAATTGACTGTGCTCTTCTCCACTTTTCCCAAAGGGAGAAACTGCTTAGTTATTCCTAGGAGGTTGCTGAGCCTGCTTAAACACAAACATATTGTCCTATTTAATCAGTTTCTTGATCTTGTGTTTCTTGTTTTCTAGTTATTCTCAACTTCTGTAGTTACTGCAAGTAACCTGAGGAAATAAACTGGTAAAGGTCTTCTGCTTCTAGGCCATTGGTTTTCATCTTTATGAAGTTGAGCACCATCAGATAGTAAATCTACACAGGAGAAAAGGTGTTTTGCAACCAGTGGATACTGTGAATGTAAATCTGTTAAAATATAGAGGCTTTCCATAGATCTGAAGGAGTTGCATTCACGATCATTGTATTTAGTTACAGAACTTCAGTTTCCTTCACTGGGAACAGATTTGGACTTGACTCTTCAGATGATAAAGATGCATTTTCAGATTGTCTTGTACTTTTTCCCATTTTAGATACCTGGGAGCACCGTTTATTTTAGTTGATTTATTGTGTGATGGGTGTAATTTCTATTAAATATTCTACTTGAAAGTCTGATTCCATTAAAACAGCACCAGGCTTACTGTAATTTAGTTATTCACTGTAAAAATTTTCTAGTGCATAAATTAAATATATTTTTAATTTTAATTGTGAGTGTGACAAACTCAAAAGTTGTTCTTAACATTGCAACCTCTTCCCTATTAGTAAAAAGGTTTTCTGTGCTAGATTAGGCTGCTTCCCATGACACTTACACTTCAGGTTTCTTTTAATGCCATATACCATTGTCGACATGTCTTCTTTCAGCACTTTGTGTAGGTAGACCTTACTGGAATGGAAGCCATTCTTGCCATCTTGCTTGTCATGAAGTAGAGTCTAGGCTGTTGATCTTAGCTAGCTCTCCCTACAGAGTTAAAAGTAAACTATGAGTTTGTGTTTCATGTAATTAAATCTGTAGAGTTTTTTCACTGGAAAAATGAAGAAACCTCCTAAAGCTCCATGGCTTCTGAGATGTATTTCACTGTTGGTTTTGTGCTGTTCCACTCCTTTGTTGTTAATCAGATTGAGCCAGCTTGCCACTGAGAAAGTAACAGTAATGCTACCAGACTGCAGTCTCTCAAGTCGTCCTAAAAACCTCCTGCAATTCCTTTTGTAGTCTTATTGTCTCGTTACACAGGCACTGGACTACATTCCTG
>NW_009954185.1:2210090-2226586 GCF_000747805.2 Chaetura pelagica
TTCCTGCTGCATTTTTCTGAAAGTTTGACTCACACCCTGTAAATAATAATTGCATGAGAGCACAGAGGTATCTTCTTGAGGGTTCCAGAAAGAGCCATTGAATGCAGGGCAATTTGCAGTCTTGCTTTGTCAACCAACAAAAGCAAAAGACACTAATGACAGCTGTGGAAGAGTTCTTGAATGTGTGTACTTCACCCTTTCCCTCCTGGGAGCTGTTGCCTTGTTTTCAGCATTGTTTAAAATGTGTGCTGCAGTTGAACATGACTATCCCTAAGAAATTCTCTCATATTTTACATTGTGGATGTAAACAGTAGAGCCCTCCTTGTGCTATTTCAGTACTTTGGCTGCATCACTGTCTCTTCAGAGAGAGGCCTGTTAGGGTTAGCTAAGGACTTATGAGAGCATCACAACATATCATAACAATGGTGGCATCAAAGTACCTCATTTGCAGAAATGTCAGTCTTGTTATAATCTGCTATCCCAGCCTAATGCAGAACATTTTATTCAATAGCTAATCTGACCTTGAAAAACCTGCAAAGCTCATTTTCTGCAGTGGAAAAAAAAAAACCTCAGTCCTTTCTATCTCATTACTTAACAATCCCATATAACTTTTAATTTTTACTTAAGATGAATTACCTATTTCCATTACTTCACTATATTTGCTCACCTATTTCTTATCACCTTTTTCAGTCAGAGGAATTGTGTATGGAATGTGTTATTATACATAGATCCAGAAGGAACCTCCACACTGATCTTTCTATTAGTTTTCAAATAAGTGGAGAGTTGGTAAAATTAATTTTTCATACACAATCTCAGTGGAAATTTAAACATATTAATTGTTAACACTTCTCCAAAAAGGTTTTGTTGGTTTACATTGTTTTTATATAATGACTAAGGTCAGAATATTTCAATTTAGAAATGCCATTGCAGCTCCTCACAGTAGAATTACTTACCAACACTTCTTAATTTGAGTCCAGCTTCCTCATCAGATTATGTTTGCTGTAATGTCTCAGTTCTCTGCTTAGGGAATGCATCTTAATAGAAATTCCATATTGTTACAGGTATTGTTACATGTTATGGGAAAAGGCAGTGACTAGGTTTTTCAGTGACAGAAAACATGGTGTGGACAATAGCTCCCTTGAAGCACTGTGATAGTAAAAATCAGTATTTCTTTTGGTGAAAAGAAAAACTAGCTTTGATACAAAGAAAAAATAGTGCTCAAAGATTCCTCTGGTTAAAAATGTAAATTTGCAGAGGAAAAAATATTTTAAAAAAATTAAAAAATTGTGTTAATTTTAAAGTTGATTTTAAAAAATAATTATTTAATTTTCATTAATGAGAATATTAGGACAATTTTTGCCACCCTTTTGGAATGCAATGCAAATTAATTCTTCTACCTGAAGTACTCCTCTTCACTGAAGATATTTGTCCTGTGTTAGAACTCCCTATTCCTGTCAGGAACATCTAGAACTTTGATTTTTCATCATGTCTTACTTAGCTCTTTGAAAGTTACTTTTTTTTTTTTTTTCATTCACAGACTTCAATAACAGTTATATTCCTAGAATACAAATTTCTACAAATATGGCAAGTCTCCATAAATATTTAAGAATATCATAAAAGCATAAACATTTTAAAAATATTTCTGAAAAACAAGTAAATAAGTTTCTCACCATCCTATCTTCATAAAAAATTCTTTTTTTCTGACTATGAATCTTATTGCACTGGGAAAATACTTGTGACATAAAGAGGTGTTATATGTCTTTTTTATTAACAGAATCACAATTCAATTGTTAAAGGTTTTTCTGTACTATTTAATAGCTAGAAGAATGCTTAATTCATTCTACTGAGTGTTTATGCATTTTGCACAAAGTAATCACTTGAAAAATGAGAGAAGGTGGTTGGGAATGAAGAATAAAACTAGAGCATCTCCCATCTCTCCATAGTATGATACTCACCAGGAGCAGAGTCCCCAAAACCTGGCACTACCAGACACTTCCCATGGAAGTGTCCATGTTCTTTATACTACAGTTTAGGCCATCAGACTCTTCTGTCTCCTACTCTGTACCTTTTCATCCTGCTTGCCATTTGTACCTCCTGCAGCTGTGGCTAAGCTTAAAAACTTCAGTTGCCCAAATGGAATTGATAAGGACTAGATTTTTGTTGGTAGTGGTGGTTGTTTTGGGTATTTTTTGTTACAGAATCACAGAATTGCAGAATCATCAAGGTTGGAAAAGACCTCCAAGATCATCAAGTCCAACTGTCTGCCCTACAACCTCTAACCACTAAACCATCTCCCAAAACACCACATCTACCTGGGTTTTTTTAACACCTCCAGGGATGGTGTCTGTACCACTTCCCCAGGCAGCCTGTTCCAATGCCTCACCACTCTTTCTGTGAAGAAATTTTTCCTAATATCCATTCAGTTACATTCAGTTTTCCCTAGCTGGTGCGTGAAATGTTTTTCAACAGATGGTCATGGCTCTTTAAAGGCTGTGAGTGGATTTTTAATAAGTCTGACTAATTTTATGATCATTGCAGTTCATGTGTTCTCAACATTCCCACTGACTTCAACAGGAAGGGTTGGGTGTGCAAAAAATGTCATATTGCACTCAGCCAATGCAACTCTGGCAATATGGATACATAAAGAAAATTATGCTCTCATGCTCTGGGCTGCAAGGCAGTTTCAATTGTTTTCCTCCGTTCAGTAGGCTTAATGTACTATAGGGCTTTGTTTTCCCCACCTTGATAGCATCAGGCATTGACCAGAGCTGGAGGCAGAAGTTAGAGGAGCTGTCTGGTCTGCAGCAACAAACACTATGTCTCTTAAAGTGGTGTGATTTGTGGGTAGCTCCAGCTTCTTACTTCACTGCTTAAAAAAATCGCACCATGACTGTTAAAAACTCCTCTTCATTTTCTCTCTTTCCAGTCCTAGGGTTTTGCCTCCCCCCCCTCTTTAAATTCAGTGAATGAGATGATGTTTCTTTGAAACCTTACGTGGTATTTTCTCAGTGCCAGAAGGTAATACGTCATGGTGAGATGGCCTAAAGCTATGCCCTGCAAAGCTGAGAAAGAAGAAGGTACTCTGCTCTTCAAATATTCTCCTTGCAATATTGCTGCAGCAGGGATACACTGTCCTCCTGCATTTTCTTCCTGTTGACAAGTTCACATCATAGGCCATCTGTCCTGATTTCATGAAGTGGTCACACTGCAAGTTAGAGAGGATAATCAGCGCTGGTCTCCCTGAACTAGCTGCTAAGAAAATGTCTATCAGGTTCACAAAACAGTAAAATGTGATTGTTACCAAGAGAGTGCATCTTCACATCTCTTTTCTGCACATTTGTTGAGGTTTTCCTGAATTTTGTTTCACTGACAAACACGATCTAGCAACACATTACAAACTCACTTTTGGCAAGCATAGGAATATATTTCAAACAGGTTTCATTTGGTATCTACAAGACATCTCTGCTTGGTTTATATAATAAGACAAATGCATGCAAATCTGTCCACCAATTCTGTAAATTATATACCTGGAATCAGCAAGCAATATAGTAAAAGCTCACTAAGTTGCATTTTACCTATCCACATATCCCATAAAGCTGACATAAAAACCAATGCTTCCTTCACCATTTATCAGCAAATATTTTATAGCATATACAATGTTTTCTAAGGTCTTATATTATTGCAAATTTCTGACTTTTTACAAACTATAGTGAGATTGATTCTTTATATAAAAAAAAACAAACAACAAACCCAAATAGAACCAACTTCACAACATTTATTATTGCTCTGCAGTGCAAATATGAGTGTAAATAAATAATTTTGAACTGCATTATCAAGCAAACTTAGCTGTTGAGATTAATACATTGGTTTTGTGTGAGTATTTCTTCATCTGCTCTGCTATTTTTCACAATTCAGTAATTAACTGATAACTACTGAGCTATTATTCAGTCTCTTAGAACATTCTCAAAAAGGGATACATGCCCAGGACTAGATCTACAGCCCTCATTTAGGGCTAAATTCACAACAGATTACAATGCTGGTTATTTCTATCACCTCCAGTCTCAAATGCCTGCTACCAGGAGAATGTACAACCCTAAATGAACTGCAGGCTTTTTAAGATGAGGGCATTTGGGTCCTAAAATCTGAGTCCAGAAAAGTGTAAATAAGTGTAAATAAACCATCTGGTCATACAGACTAGCCTCTTCAAATTGCAGTGGATACAGAAGTGTCAAACCCTGGTCCTTTTCTGTGCCTTAACCATCCCTGAGTCTTCTTGAGTTAGATACCAGTGTCCACCCAACACTACATCACATTTTGAAGCTAAAGCTGCTTCTGCCACTTTGTCAGTATCACATTCACAAATGCCCAGAGGTCTTACCTAGCCAGCGGAATATCTGGATTTGTATCCCTGCTTTGTGAAAAAGGGTTTGAAGTGTTTGAATCAGCAGCTCTTTATGAACCTGCCAGCCAAAAATGTGTTGCTGGGTGGATCTCTCGCTGGCCCATCCATCCCGTTTTGTGCATGAAGAATAAGCACTAAATGTAACTGAAACAGGGCATGAAAAAAACCAAGGATTTGCATGGTACTCTTCTCAATTGGCAGTAGAAGCTACTAGGAAGTAGAGAAACCCATGGTCTGCTCACTGCTCCAGTAAATACTACAGTATGTCAACAAATCTACACACATGTAGGTGCATGTAGACTTGTGCAAGTCTGCTAAGCATTGTCTGCAAAGTCTTGCTCACACATAATTTTCCTCTATGGCCAAATGTGTGTTTATTATTCCATACAAAGCCTCAACAAGAAGGACTATGCCAGATCATAATTCCTGAATATCTGTTAGCATAATGATAGGAGTTTTCCCCTGGAAGATGCAGGTTTGTTTATGCTCAGAGAGAAAGAAAGAATTGAACCCATATTTCCCATATGAATGCTCTAATCAGCGAACCCATTTAACAGAAGAATGGAGCCAATCTAGCAAGCATGCTTAGAGAATGAGTACTGGGACAGGTCCTGCAAGCCAGATATATAGAAGAGAGACTAGGTGTCTGCCTTCTGCTGCTACTGAATCTGATCATTATTCCATACTTTGATCAGGGATCATTCCTTCCTTCACTGAATAAGGGTAACAGGCTGTTTTGCAATTGCAACATGTAAGAATTAACCCTACTTACAAGATTTTTCTTTGCTGCAGAGGCTGCAAGGGTAGACTTAGCATCTGCTGAACACGGCTGCTTTTTCCGTTACTTGCTTCAGCATATTTATTTCAAAATAGCTGTAAGAATTAACATTACAGCTACAGCCAGGAAATTAGCTTTTGTCAACACTTTCTGGTGGAATATCTTCCATTGTTCAAATGCTGAGTTTTCCATCCGTCACTTTGATCTAATAAGTAAAACTAAAAAGGGCTTCTACTTTTCAGAGATTGTTTTTTTGTTTATTTTTAAGAAAAGGTTAGGGTAATATAAAATAAAATTAATTTAAATTGGAGAAAAATGTGTTTGTTTTCTCACATCTATGTAAGAGTGTGTATGACTGCCTTGTTAACCAGATATATGTCTATAGTGTCTTTTTCAGAGGCATCCTAAAGTCACCTAGGATTAGATACTCCATTTCTTGAACTTGTAAAGCTTCGTAACAACACTAGTTAGTTGTTATTCACTAGTTTCACTGCAAGCTTTCAACAACTCCCACCAGATGTTAGAAAGATTCTTGTAAGTTTTTAGCTGAAGTTTTTCCAGGGGCAGTTAATGACTTTTTTCTCCTCCTGCTCAAATACTCTGAAACTTAAGAATTTTAACTCATCTAGCTCTTTGGTATTCATCCTTTCCCTATATCTCAAAAATATCCAAATTCTTTAACCATTGTGTTAGACAAGTCAAGTTCAAGATTTTGGGGAACTTGTGTTTTCACACTTCAAGCTAATTGACAAGCATCCAGCTACAGTGGTGTAATAATGCTCAGTCTAATATACCCACCCTCGTGAAAGGACATGTTAGCTTGTTTTCAGCCCTGTATTAAGTTGTGGCTGCTGTGCCACAGAGCAGCTTGGAGCACAGACAAACAGGTTCTTAGAGTATTTTTAATTTTCTCTTAGGAAGTGAGGTCTCCCTTCTCCTGACTAACCTACTAGTACTTTGCTGTATCAATTCCAATTTGCATTCATATTTCTTGTACAAGAATGACCTGAATTATACAGAGCGTTTCAGGTCTCACCAGGTGTTGTACGCTTGTATGGTATCATTAATCACTTCTCCAGCTCAAGTGCCTGCTATATCCTATGTCTGCATTTCCCTGCCTTTTTGCTGCCTGTGGTTCACAGTCACTCTTCCTTCTCTTTGCTGTGTTTAGTGCAGAGGATGCAGAGCAATTGTTTGTTTTGGCTTCTAAAACCCTGTACTTCTACTTGCTTGCTCCTTTTTTGTTTCTAGGTGTGTTTCTGATCTTGTCCCATACTGCTGATGTCTCCCAAATTTGTCATCAAACTTCTCTAGTGTTTTACTCTTAGAATCATAGAATCATAGAATCAATCATAGAATAATAGAATCCTAGAGTCATAGGTGTTAGAAGGGACTTCTGAAAATCATCAAGCCCAAGCCCTCTGCTGCAGCAAGAACACATAGGGCAGATCACACAGGAACACATCCAGATGGGTCTTGAAAGTCTCCAGAAGGAGACTCCACAACCTCTCTGGGCAGCCTGTTCCGGTGATTTGTCACCCTCCCAGTAAAGTTCTTCGTCATGTTGAGGTGAAACTTCCTGTGTTGTAGCTTGGTATCTTTTCTCCTTGTCCTATCAGAGGGCACTACTGAAAAGAGACTGGCCTAGTCTTGACATCCACCCTTCATATATTTATAGACATTAATAAGGTCCCCTCTTAGTCTTCTCAAGACTAAACAGTCCCAGGTCTCTTAGCCTCTCCTTGTATGGCAGATGTTCCAGTCCCTTAATCATCCTCATAGCTCTCTGTTGGATTCTTTCCAGTGTATGCCTGTCCCTCTTGAACTGAGGAGCCCAGAACTGGACACAATACTCCAGATATGGTCATATGAGGACAGAGTAGAGGGGAAGGAGAATCTCCCTTGACCTGCTGTCCACACTGTTCTTAGTACGTTCCAAGATACTGTTGACACGGGGCTGCTTTCTAGGAGGTCAGCCCCTAATCTATAGCAGTAGATGGTATTTTTCTCCCCATGTGCAGAACTCTACACTTCTTCTTGTTGAACCTCATTAGGTTCATCTTTGGCCAGCTCTCCAGTCTGTCTAGATCTTGCTGAATGGCTGCTCAGCCTTCAAGTATATAAGCCAATCCTCCCAGCTTTGTATCATCAGAAAACTTAATGAGGATACACTCAGTCCCCTCATCCAGGTAGCTGATGATGTTGAGTAAGACTGGGCCCAGTACTGACCCCTGGGAACACTAGTCACAGGTCTCCAAATGGTCTGCTGATCACAACCTTCTGGGCTCTGTTGTTTGGCCAGTTCTCAATCCATCTCACTGTCTGCTCTTCTAACTCACATTTCCTGAGCTTATCTACAAGTTAACCAGTGAAAGCATCACATTAAACTAGCTTAAAGCATTCTTTCACAGAACAACCCACATCAGTGTTACCAATAGGCATTATCTTGTCTGCAGTACTGTTTTAGTAGGAATGACTTCCCATGTCTATCTAAAAGTTACATTGCTTTTGTGTTCAAATCTATGTGAAGGTACTTGCTCAAATCACTTGGCATATTACCTAAATTCAATACAGGTAATAATTTTATTATTCTGTGGATAAACATGATGGTTTACATTAGTGTCTCCATGTACCAGCTCTGCAAAGTCTGCTACAGTGATCCTCTAGCTGTCTTCTTCTGACCATATTAGCATCTTCAACTTTTAACCAGTGAAACATGTTATTTTTTTTCTCTGCTTGTGCAAACCCTCAACCTTCTGCTTTGCTCTTGCCTGCTCAGTATTTTTACCTTTGCTGAGAGCTGATGTCAGTTTCTCATTTAGGTGATGGATTGTATTTTTTTTTTCTTTGAAAAATAAAAATTATTTATTCTATTTCAGAATATCTAATTTTCTGTGGGGAAAGAAAAATCATTCTGTTCTAAAAATCTAAAAAAGTATGCATCTGGAGGACATGGCGGCGCTGTGGGATGACACACACAATAGTGAGGGGCTACTTGAAAAATAATTCCTTTTTGCAGAAATGTAGCTAAACTCAGGTTAGCAAAGAATTTTACTATCCTTCTGTGATCCAAAATACCATAAAATCTTACAAAACAAGCTAGACAGGTAACCTGGTACCACAATGTGCAATGTTTGTATAGTTTTGGTTAAACAAAACAGGGAAACATTCTATGGACACCTATTCCCTCCACTAATAATTAGCAGATTTCATAATGAGCTGATCAGCTCATGATCAGCTGACAACACCTACATAAAACCAAGGTTAACAATACTTGGCTACTTCCAAAAACCTATCAAAAGCCAATATTTGCAAAGTTTTCTTTGAAGTCAAATGGTAGTCTGGAAACTTCTGGCACCCTGTTATGTACCCGAAATGTTTTTTGACAATTTTAAGAAGTTATATGGGAAATATTAAAATAATTCCACAGGGCTTCAGCTACATATCTTACATTGACTTCAGTGGGAATCATGCAGTGAAATCCCCACTTACTGCTTTGAAAATGTACCCCTTAGTGTTTCATGTCATGCTGAGAGACAGAGCAGTGATCCAAGGTCCAGATCCACAGCAGGTAGCAGTACACACAATGTGCCGGAATCCTGTAAGGCACCACTGTGTTAAAATATGCAGCCTTTAACTCAAAATGACAGAAATCAAGGGCATTTCAAATTAAGATTCCTAAGTGCCTCCTCCCCTCTGTCCCATTTAGTGACGGTCATACCTTTAGAGCTCTAATATGTAAAGTTGGGTTTTTTTGTCTTCTTTTCTCTTTTCTATCCTGCCCTCTATATGACCTCTCTCCTAATTGGAATATATCTTGTTTTTCGATAATGGAATTTCCCCAGGAGATAGTCAGTTTTTAGAGCTGAAAATTAATTTACAGGCCCTGCTTGATTGCATGCGTCAGATATGTTTGTCTTTCACTACATAGTGACCTTCTCCTCCCCTCTGCCTTTACATCTTCATAGCTAGGAATTCACTCCAGAGTCAGATAGCATGACTTTTCACTCTGTGAGCAAGGTATTTGTGTCATCTAATTCACGTGCTGATGTTTGCTTACCGATGGTATTCTGAGAGAGTTGAGTCCCAGTCAAAATATCTGAATTTCTCTTACTCTGTGCACAGCAGCTTGCAGGACTACAGCTTTTCTGATTTTGTAGCAGCTTCCACTTCATGTAGGCACTAATGCTCAGCATTGGAAAGGAGGTCCATACCAGTCAGAGATTATTATTTTGCCATGCAATTTTGTCCTTCAGTGTGAGTCTGCTCACAGCTCCACAAGACCTCTCTCTTGAGCTGTTTGAATGAGACTTAAGGGATAGGTCTATACAGGTTTTTGCCATATTGAGTGGATACTGTCAATCTGTTTCCTTCCAGCTCCTGTAATAACTACAAAACAAAAATAAAAATAAAGATACCTCTTCATTTCATATGATGTTTCAAGAATAGTAACTGACTGTATTGTGGGTTTTTGTAATTTCATCAGTTAAGATTTCTATTTTTAATTAGACAAGCATATTTCCAGAAAATACATTCCTATGCAGAGCCAATCTTTTATTCTGTTCAAATGATGATGTACTGGAGTGCTCAATTTGAAATGAAAAGTTGAGCAAACACAGATGCTATTCAGAGCCATGCATTTGCTCACGCTCAGTGTTAAGGACACTTGTTCAATGTTATTTTGACAAGTTTATTTAAGACAGTAAGTGTGGGATTTACCTCACCTAGACTTACATGGCCGCAGCATAAATTTTTACACCTCAGCCAGGCATCCTCAGTGCCCTTTCTACTCAATAAAGAGGAATAGGCACATTTAGCTCATAACTCATCTGACCTATTTGAGACATTTCCAATCCTTGCATCCTAAAATCACTACAGTGAATATTAAAGGACTTGAAGTGGCTACATCAGATCAGTCAGCAACTGACACATTTACCACTGGTTAAATGGATCCACTTAGAGCTACAGGGCAAGTTCTTTCACAAAGTGAAATCTCTGTGGTACCCTTTGGTTTTGAAATCTTGATCAGGCAATTACTGTGATACCTATGAAGAAGTCTTTGCTGGAGTTCATCTCAGACCAAACAGTCTTTGGGTTAAATAAGCTTTTCAGAGCAATCTATAACAAATGTATTTTAATGATGGGTTTCTCTAAACTTTCAAATATTAACGTGGTCACAGGGTCAGCCAATGAGCGTGTTCGGGTTACATGTTGATGTAAATTAAATTCTGAAGTTTACATACATGTAGACACACCCATGCATATATTCACACACATTTTGCACAGAGTGATTAATTTGCAACTGCCAAGCTCAATAAGCCATAAAATATATGAAGAGTTTGTGCTTTGAATCAAATAATCCTGGCCTGTTTTGATAGGCACAGAATTTGTGTCAATATAACACACCTAAAGGAAAATTTTGAGGAGCGTTTGGGGCAAGGAGGACAAACTTTACAAATATCATAAAACCCCCTAATTGATTAGGTTAATTGGATAGCAGCAATAGTCAAATTGAAACAATATGCTAACCTCAAAGTCTGAGAAAACATGATAGGGTGCATGTATGTGTACATTGCTGAGAAAGATCCAGCAGATCCAGGTTTTCAGCAGCTATCAGATTTCTAGACATTATTTTGAATGTCTGTAGAGCAGCACAATGCTGTGCCGTAACCAGAGAGCTCTGCCAGTTTATACTAGCTGAGAATTTCATCCATAGTCTTTAATCTGGAAGGAAAGAAAAGAGAGAAAAAAGAACCACAATAGAATCTCTCCGAGTGAACTTTTATCTGTTTGGTGCAGGTGTGCCTAATCTTTCACAGTCCAAAAGCAAAGAAAATAAAATGTACAGTGTCAAAATGCTGCAAGTTTTTAAAAAGCACTTAATTTAGTATATTGCTGGTATTTTTATTTGAAGTACCACTACAAGTAGACAATACAACATGAAACTTTGCTGACCTTTGTGACAGTCTTAACAATGATATATATTTTAAAACTAATTTATATAATATTAGAGTTTTGCTTAGTTTCTTTATGGGTAATCAACATTTATTGGGGAAAAATAGCAGTAACAAAATGTCATTACCTTGCATAGTATATAGCAAATATATAGCCTTAAAACTAGCCTCCTGCCACAAGACTCTCATGCCTACTGCCTTCATCCCCAGGCATAAACTCTCAATTTCCTTTTGGCAGGAGTCACAGCCTGCTGCTTTACATAAAAACAAGTTATTACTGATCCCCTAAACATAAGTGTCAGCAGCCCCAGGTGAGTTGAGTTCATCACCACAATGGGTATCAGGTGGATTAGGAGCCATTTCAGGTCGTCTCATGGGGAACACAGAAGAACTTTGTTGAGAAATTAAGCTCTTGCAAATGTAACAGCATACTGGAGATGGATAAAGTAGGTAAGTTATAACACAGGTTGTTCTATGCTATCAGCTATTTTTTCATATCAATTGCTAGTGACATTTGCTTCTCACTGTTACAAGTATGCAAGTGAAGCTCATGGGTAGGGGTGGGACTATTTCAGCTTATAGTTTCTCCTGTGCAGGCTGAAAGAAGCAAAGGAAGCTTCACAGACATATCTGCTAACTTCTGAGTAAAACCCTAGTCTCCTCTACTAACTAAAATCTCCATTATGGTACTTTATCATCTGACAGTTTTAGTACAGGTGATAAACTGTCTGCTATTCAAAAAACCGCACTTCTTATACTTTTTCCTCACTTTCCCACCTGCTGTCATCCATTTTTTTAAATTGTCCTAAATCTATTTTTGCAATTCTAACCTAAAGACTGTCTTCTTTTGTAGAATACCTGCTGTAATAGGGTCTTAATCTCTGATTACTAGTCCTCGAGTGTTGCTATATTACAAATAATTTAGAAAACAATTTCAAAATATCTGTCATTTAGAGAATATACTTTGAGTGAGGTCAATCAGATCTTCACCTTTAAACAAAAATTGTTATTTCATTAGAAATTATTGTGAATAAAAATAAAATTAAAATTCAATCTAAAAAGCTGGTTTTATATAACTCGGTATGTTAAAAAATGTTTGCTTCTGGTTGACAATTTGTATGCAAATGAAAACAACAGAGGTATAGCTCGTGCTCTCCTGTAACCTTGATACTGCTGCTCACTGGGTGCCTTTACAGTAAAGTGTGATGCTTTTGTCAGAATTACCAATGCTTTTAGAGAAGTAATTCCGAATAGAATTAAAATGACCTTCTGCACCTTAAAAGGGCAATGAAAGGGGAGGGGAGGGAAAAGAAAGAGCAAATAGGTGCATTTCTGTTCATTATGAATAAAGTATAGTTATTTAAATCAGACCACTCCATAGTGAGAAATGAACTACTACCTCATTGCCAGTATTTTGAAAGCCATGCCTTTCAAGGGGAAGAACATTTTCTCAGCAGTTGTTGGCTGAGTCTACTGTGACTGCATTCCTATGTTTTTTACAGAGAAATACATGGAGAACAAGTGTGGGGGTAAAAGAAGCTGGATGCTCTCCCTTCTCATTGAAGGCCGCAAAGGTTCAAAATATTTTGTAACTAGCAAGATTTGTTTCTCAGGTGTTACCTTGCAGTGCTGGTATTACTGCTTATATTTCAAAACCAACTGGGTTTATTTTGAATATTTGGCGTGTGTTGACTGTTCCAGCTTCTGTCTCTCACAACCAGCCAGATCATGGTACCAATAAAAGCCAATAGGCAAATCTTAAAAATACATAAAGACTTTAAATTATTTAACTGCTTTTGTGAGATCCCAAATAAAAAGGAGTCCTTGAGGTTCAGGGGTGTTGACGTCCAAATTAACTGAGGATTCTTCTGGTGTAGCAGCTAGTTAGACAGAGCAGGCTTTACATAGACTGGAGCATGACTTCTGGATGTTACTGAAATGCATATAAAATAATCTAGGGAAAGCTGTGCAAAACTTTGGTACATGATAAGGGAGATCAAACTCTGCATTACTGAAATGCAGGCACGCTAAATACTTTGTGTGATGCTCACCAGGTATTTCAATCATAGAATTATAGAATAGTTTGGTACGGAAGGGACCTTAAAGTTCATCTAGATTCAACCCTCTTGCATGGGCTAGGACACTTCCCACTAGATAAGGTGTCTTAGAGCCCCATCCAACCTGGCCTTGAACACTTGCAGGGATGAGGCATCCACACCTTCCCTCGGCAATCTGTTCCAGTGTCTCACAGTCAATAATTTTTTCCTAATGTCTAACCTAAATCTACCCTCTTCCAATTTGAAACCATCATCCTTTGTCCTATCACTACATGCTTTGTAAAAAGTCCCTCCCCAGCTTTCTGTAAGTCCCCTTCAGGTACTGGAAGGCCACTACAAGGTCCCCCCTGGAGCCTTCTCTTCTCCAGGCTGAACAGCCCCAACTCCCTCAGCCTGTCCTCATAGCAGAAGTGCTCCAGCCCTCTGATCATCTTTGTGGCCCTTCTCTGGACTTGCTTCAGGAGTTCCATGTCCTTCTTGTGCTGTGGGCTCCAGAACTGCACACAGTACAGCAGGTGGGGTCTCACAAGAGGGGAGTGGAGGGAGAGAATCACCTCCCTCAACTTTTGGGTCAAACTTCCTTTGATGCAGCCCAGGATATGGTTGGCTTTCTGGGCTGCAAATTTTCAATTATGATTTCCTTCTGATTTTGAGCAATCTTGCTAGCTGGCTGAGGCATCCGCTTGAGCTCATAGGCTAATTTTAAAAACTGGCTGAAAGTCAGTTCTCAGAGGTAGCAGATGATGAAGAAGGACTAGGAGAGTTCCATTCTTCAGGCTGAGCTAAATTACGTAGGGACCACTTGCCCATTCATGTTCCAGAGTAAAAAGTTCTGCTCAGAATTTGCTTTCCACCGTTGTTGTAAACGTCGGGTTGCTCGAGGAATTTTACGGAGGTGAAAGCCGGTGTGGCTGCCTTGCTCTTAACATTCCTACTGACACCCAGTGGCTCGCCGGCACAACTGCACACAGCGCTGCAAGCAGCCTAGCCTTAGTAGCAATGAAATAATAATCAAACAAACAAATGAAACAAACAACAGCATTCCAGGGAACTTCACTGACTGACACCGGCGTCCTCTTCTTTTACTTTTTTTAATTTTTTTTGTGGAAAAAATAAGGGCCATCGAGAGAAACAACTTGTTTTCAAACATGCAGCAATTATATTACCCAGACACTGACAGTCTTGGTCCTTCAGCAGGGACCTGGATCCAGTTTTGGAAAGCATAAATGGTCTCAGCAAAACACCCAGAGGAGAAGTTCCCTCTGACTCATGGCTTTTCATGCAAGAAGTGGTGAGGAATCATTTTGTGACTGCAAAAGGTAGTTGAGCATAAATAATTTTTCACAGTACAATATGCCATCACCTCCAACCCCCAAAAGTTTTCATGTACAGTTTAAGGAAAAGAAAAAAAGCCTTCATATGGCTTCAATTGTCTGTAAAATAAGGAGATTTCCTATAGAAACAAATTTCATACCCTGCCAAGTATGGGTACTGGGCCCTCAATATTACTGGATATTTGATATTTTCTTTAGGTCTCAGTCAGTCCTTGGTAAAAGAAGTCCCAAAATAAAGAAGCCCAGCTAAGAATCTTAATCCTGGCCTATTCTTGCTTCCTTAGCAACAGCCCTTTCTGCTTTAGGAGACATCTGTCTTGTAACTCATTCTGAGCAAAGGAGGGATGGGATTTGTATAAAAGCCAAGGCATTTGTATGAAAACTCATTTATGTGCAGGATCTAGCCCTGTGAATGTAAATGGAAGCTAAAAGCAGAATTTGTATTTTCTATTCCAGGAATATGGCAAAAAAAGCACCCCGTATAAAGAATGTGGAACTCAAACAAACTTGACCATCCAAATGTATTAAAAGTTAAAAAAAATGAAATAATAAAGTAAACGTAAAGCAATATCAAAAAACAATATCAAAACCCCTGAATGGCAGTTCACAGGCTAAATGAAGCAGTGCTGCAAAGAATGTGCAGTCACAAGGAAAGCACCCACACATCATGCATTTTAAGGACTCACCAGCTAATATTTCCTATCTTTTTCCAGAAGCCATACGGTAAACAGATAGCACTAACAAAGTCAAATATTAATAACCAAGAACTGCACATCTCCAAATCCCCTTCCCCCAACCAGCAAAACCCATAGAAATTTACACTGACCAAAGCAAATAGAAAATAAAAGTCAAAGCACTTACATGGTTGACATTTAGGGATAGAACCAAGTACCCTTTCCATCCTTTTGAATTTCCTAAGTTATAACATTAACAGAAAATAAATACACATTGAAATGGAGTAACTCATGATCGTGACATATAGTCACTGAGAAGTTATAGTAATAAGGTCTTAAAACAGAACATCCCAAGAAGAAATTTTATACTGTCTCCAGACAGCTCAGATCAATTTAATGTTTTGTCACACTCTGAAGTGATCTGGTTAGCTTTGTCCACCCAGAACAGCTTTCTCAGTATAATTACATTCCAACCATACAGTTCTTTTTGGTTTTTTTTTGAGGAGAGGCATATTTTCAACTCTCTCAACTCTGTGATTGATTTCTTGTGCAATGGAAAGAGATACGGTTTGCAGAAGCATGAAAACAAATCTACGAAAATGTTGATGGAGGGGACTTGACTCAACCCTTCACCTGAAACCTGAATGATGCGTTGGGGGTTGGTGGTGTAGAATTAACAAGGAGGGGAAAAAATGTATTTCCTATTTTATCAATGTTTCTGGGCCCTGTCCAGTTTCAAAAGTAGATGCTCCAGAACAACATATATTAAAAAATCTTAGCATCAAGAAACCGTTCCTTCTAGCCCGTGTAACTGAGCAAATTGCACAAAAAACCTGATCCCTGTACTCACTTGATTGTTCAAGTGGTGGATAACAGGCTCAACATAAGTGAACAGTGTGCTGCAGAGGGAAAGAAAGCCAACAGACATTTTGCATTTCAACGAAGACACCTTGTTGCTGAAGCCTGGTACTGGAGGCCAGTAGTAGAACACCAGTCTAGTGCATTCACTATATATCCGTTCACAAGTGGCATTGCAAATCTGATCTCTTACTCAAGTGATCTCATTTGCTTTCATAACTGAGAGGGCATGATTACAGTATAGATACACAGATACAAATACATATATATATATAACTAATCACATACTGAGCACTTGAAAATCAAATTAGCAAGAAGCTAAGTTGGGTATTGAATTTAAAATCTGTAAGACTGAATGAAGATTCATTTAGAATCCCTAGGCATTATTAATAATGTAAATTTTTCTAAAGACCGAGGTTAGAAGAGGACTTGGGTGCCT
>NW_009954185.1:2226600-2269639 GCF_000747805.2 Chaetura pelagica
GTTCAGCAGTCAGTAAGGTAATAGCTGCTGTTTACTGATATTTATACCTGGTGTTCAGGCAGATGAAAAGCTTTTTCAAAAATAGGTGTGCAAAGACAAGACAGACTTTTTGCCTTAGAGGAAGTATTGTCTTTCCTTCCTCCCTGTTTATTAATTTCCATTGTCTCATTCCATGAGATGCTTGTTTGAAAGGAGGAGATCTGGGCTTTTTACATCAAGTTCAAGAGTAAAAGATGTAAGTATTTAGACAAAATAAGTTAAATATGCTTTTGTGAAAGAGATTTTAATCTTCTTCAGGGGCTGTGAATTTGATTAGAACTTCCTGTTTGTTTCCTCCGTGTAGTGAAGGAGATTTGCCTGGCTTTTTAGATTAACTCTATAATCAAACATAAGCTATTCTCTTTCCTCCTGTGGTAGGTTAGATGCTGCTAGTCTTTGTATGGATGCATGCACAGAGATTCCTTTTGTCATTCATTAATCATTAGAAAAGCAGTAACCTAGTAAGTATACATACACAAAAGATGGGTGTGAGAAATCCACAGCTATGTGTCACCACTTCTCCTTGCTGCTGTACAAATACATGCCAGATCCACTATCAATAAGGAAGCAGAAGCAGCTAGCAAAAACATATCTGTACCACAGCTAAGCAAGAATTTCTTCCCACTGTCCTGTTTCTTCCTTCTTCATAATTATTGTTGGTTTTCCCTCATTTAACATCGGCTTATTGGTTCATCATTGGTTCCTTAGTTTGCATGGGATAGGTTCTATCTGGATAAATACATTTTTAACCAGGAAAACAAGGCTGTAAATTAACGACCACTTTTTTCCATAGGAACACTAGAGGATGTAGACGAGTGTGTTTACCCAGGCAGAAATTGCTGTCAAGCCTGGGGACCCGGAGCAAGGTGAGTGATGCTGTTTAAGCTCTACTCAGTGGTACACAGAGGGCTCACATGAGCTGCAAGTAATGCTTCCTCAACTGCAGGGTGACTGAAAACAAGAGTAGCAGTTTACCGGACAACCAGGACAATACACTTTATTTATGCATTTGCTTGCAAATAACCAGCACAAAGAAGTAGAGTCAAGATCAATACAAGTAGTCTTTCCCAGTTCAGAGGAACACCCATACTTAACTACTGGTGCATCATTCAGGTCATGCTTTATAATGTATCGTATATATAATAATCAGATATAAAATATATTTTTTGCACCCTTTGAAGTTCCTGAATCCACAAACCAGAAAAGAGGAGAGAAATCTTGAACTCTACTGAAAACTTAGACAAAACTTAGAGAGTCATTTTCTTTTACTAAACGTCTTTGTGTGTTGCCTTTGATTCTTGCAACTTTCTCCTCTCTATGTGTATTTGTCTGCATTGTGGCAGTGTTTGCAAGTCCACATTACTGAAGAAGACTTCTCTGTGGCAGGAACTATGCAAACCCCCTCAAAAAAAAACCCCAAACAAAACCAATCATTACGTGGCTTGCAACATCAATTGGTTGTATGCATATTGACATGAGTGTAGATAACAGGAAGACTGCATATTTGCATCACCTCTGCTTTTTTAAAAAATAAGGAAAAAAATAAGCCATGCCATCTCAGAATTTTCAGTCTGTACTGAATGTGTAGTTATCTTCAAAGGCTACTGTCCCCCTCTCTGAAGCCCTTAGACTTCACCTATTTTAAATGTCGTTCTGAACTAGATTTGCAAAGTCAGGATCTAAATTTGAATTTCTCCAGCATATGGGACTATTTAGGCCTAAATTAGGAAATTAAGCCAAGTTTCACTCAAAATTTCACTACAGATATAATTGGGAGTTTATGTTGTAGTCATATATTTCGTATGACCTATACGTTTCCTTGATTTTATAGATAAAACTTTTGGTGTTAGAATGAAATTTTCTCCTGACAGAAGAGTGATGGATGCTATCAGTGCTCAAAAAAATATGAATAGTTATGCTCAAATTAGTTTCTCTATTTTCAGTTAGATACACATAAAAGATAATAATAGTTTAGGGAAAAGGTGTTTAATGTGTGCTTCATTTTAGGGGAGGGGTATGTGAAACTGCATCCAGTGTCCAGACAGGTGAATATATAAAAAGACTGAGTAACTGCCTGTGCAAAGGAGACAGAGGAACTATCCTGACATTTTATATCCAGGACTTGGTGCTTATTTGTAAAAACAACAAGAGCATTAAAAACCCCACGTCCCTGCATTCTTGGAGTACAGAAATTTGTTGTTTGTGGTAAGCTGCTGTTGGATCCATTTGTCTGAATATATTTGGCTAATATATTATAACAGATACTGCTTTGCTTCCCATGACATGATTGAGATCTATAGCTGAACAGATTATACATTATTTCAGAACCAAATAAATTGAGAGAATACCTATTTCTGGGTGACAATGCTCAAGTAGATAAGTAATAATAAGAGGAATGCATGGGCTCTAGAAATCCATTTATTCAGAAAGATCCCAAAACACTTATTAGATTATTAAGAGAAATCACTTGCACAACCACTTTACCAGTAGCAATGTAACAATACTACCCAGACGACTGCAATGAGAAGAACGTCTCATCACACTGATTGTCCCACTGCAGTCCATAGATCATCAGTAACCTCTACAATCGTTACTGTTAGTAATTGGTCATAAATATCGGTGTTAGAGCCTTAGACAATGTATAGAAGATGAAGTATGTCAAAAGCCTGATGCAAAACTCTCCCGAGTAAATATCCAGGGACTTTAATAGGCTTTGACTCAGTCTCTTAGCTTCCTTTATTTCAGTGGGACTACTTGATTGCTAGAAGATAACTATTATTTTTCAGAGCAATACTCTCTGAATGTGACATATAAAACATAGCTCAGAAATGTTTTGATGCAAAATAATGGTGGGAAGGAGATCTTAACAGCAGATGTGAATTGAGCTGGGATGTCAAAGCCCTGGCTGCAGCAGAGGGTGATGCTCTTGAAACACAGTAAGAGAGGTCAAAGAAGTCAACAAGTGTGCCTGTATGTCCACAGGAGATAGATAGGGAGGTAGTGTAATTCTTTCTTAAGGTAAGCAAATGTAAAGGGTCTGTGGTCACACATATTTTCATTTTTTCCAAGGCTGCTTGTTAACTGCTGTGAGCCAAAGGTTTTCATATACCTTGATGCTAAGAGTAAAAACTGAAGTGCCTGCAATGCCGATATAGTTCAAGTACTAAAAGCAGGAGATAGAAGCGTATATGTAGATTAAATCTGTCACAATCTGGTTGAAGTATGTTGTTATTTTCTAGAGAAAATTGACATAAATATATGACTCATTGCAAGTATATGCTGTTATCTTCCCTCTGAATACCATTTAAGTACTTTACGATAAAGCCTAATTAGTATTTTTCTTACTTCAACATCAAGTCTAACAAATCTGAAATGGAGATATCAGTACCTCAGTTGTACCATCCCAGTGTGAGCACTGGTGTATATCAAAGGGCAGTTAAATTATCAGCATCACTCTGACACCCCTCTGATTTTGGAATTTAGCACTCTCTAGCAACAGTACAATAGTATCAGAGCAAGATGTGAGCAGGAATCCAGCTTTACCTCCCTCATTTGCATGCTTGGAAACTCAAAGTGAGTTACTGCTGTGAATGGCTGCTCTCCCTCAGGGAGCACCACCTAGGGACTCCCACAATCAGGTTTCTGAGCTTCCTTTCTTTCTAGGCACACCACTGTTGGCGGGCAGCTTTCTCATCCTCCACACCTCAGTTCCAGCCTCACTTTACATGGTCCCTGTGTGGGATGCTCCTCCAGGTAGACCTCCTGACTGGTTTCTCAGTCTCAAGGAATGGTCAGTCTCATGTCCAGGTGACTGTCAGTGAGACAGAGTGAACAGTACTGAAGAAATGAACAAAGTTATTTATATAGTATTTAACAGAGTAAGGGAGCATTAGTGCTCTGCACACAGGATGATGGGGAGACATTGGGGAAGAGGTATTTCCAAGAAGTTTGGGGTAATATTAGATAAGTTTGACCAAAAGGTCCCTTGAAGATCAACTGACTACCTGTTGACATTACAGCAATAAATTTGATTTCTCCCAAGTAACTGTAGCAGCTAAATGAGTAGTACTCAATTTAATAGTGAATTTTCCTTCTTTTCCCCCTTTCCAATTTTAACAAGAGTTTTGTGCAAAACAATCAGAATGCTGGAAGCAAAGGCATGTGTTGGTTATGCTGAAATGAACACACATTTGAACTAGCTGTATCCGTCCCTGCATTAATGGGGCCCTGAACTCAGTAGAGGCTGTTAGGAGTTTTTGTAATACAGATTAGCAATAATACTAAAGTTCCTCCCATATCTCATTTCTCCCAAAGAGAGAGACTTAGGCTAAGACACTTTAAAGCTCTTCTTAGGCTGTTGTGAGTTCAGTGTGAAAATATATCCGTTGCCATCTCACGTTAACACTTCTGGCTCTAGAAATGGGGGCCTTTTGCTTTTACTGTAGCTTGTCAGATTATGGAACTGAAGGAATCATTGATCCCTGAAGGATAAAAATCAGTGGAAGGCTCCTTAAAAGAAACATACAGTATATTCAAACAGCATTAGAGAAAGTCCTCTCTTTGTAGTTAGAGATGTTGAAGGTCAAGGAAAAAAAAAAAAAAAAAAAGTCCTACTTAAAAGTTTTAAAAAAAAAAATAAAAAGGAAAAGTTTAGGCAAAGCAGGTATTGCAATTTAAAGTAGAAATAAAAATAGAACTTTAAAGGTTTTTCTAGTATTTGCCCTTTGTTTTTACAGTGTAAACTATTGAAAAGAATTTAAAAGAATAAGCCCTCTGGTTTCAAACTCCTCTCTTAAGATGCTGATAGTAAATAAAGGATCTTTATTGTTGAAGAGCAAAAATTTTAGCAAAATAGTCGTTGAAGAATTCAGTAAGATTTGGTTATCTGACTTAAGAGAATGGCATAATTTTTAATGGGAGCCTGGTACCCATATCTATTAGTAAGGAAGAACAGCTTTGGAAACATGAGCATTAAACTATACATATATTTACTTGCAACTGGGATAACACTTTGCAGTAGGAGTGAGGAAAACTGGAGCACCTGGGTGGTGCTGCTCACTGTGTGGGCTTATGAATTCTTCTTCTTTCTGCCTTGTGTTACATCCTAATAAATTAATGATAATGAGGTATCATTTTTAGGTCAGAAGTTTGTAGGAGGCAGCGCTTGGGTTGCAGAGGCTTTCTGTATTGGGCAGGAGCAGGGAATGAGACCAAGGTCTCTAATAGAGAGGTCTGCTCCAAGCAAAGCCAGCCATGCTGCCAGACACAAGAGTCACCAGCAGTCCCTTCCTGTAGGCGCTGATCCTGTCCCTGTGAAAGAAGAGGAACCTCCCCCAGGCTGGATCAGGCTGGCAAGGCCAGCCAGCACAGTTAATACTCTGGGGATCACATGTGTTCCAGTGCAGAGAAAAAAAAAAGTGAAACCAACCAGTGTAAACTTTAAACCTAAGGAAACCAAGTTAGGACTCAGCTGGGGAGGGGGGGAAAGAACCAAGTGAGATTGAACAAAAAAGTCCATTAACTTTTCTTCATATGACCATGGCTTCATATATGGAATGTATCTAGGAAACAGTATATTACTTTAGGAACAAACTTTTACACAACAACTTTGTACTCTATTGTATTTTTACAATATTGTACTCTAAGGAGGCTGCAGTCTTGTCTTGGCCGATATTAGCAGGCCCTGAGTTTGGTTTGGAGTTTTTTCGCTGCGGAAACCATTTGGGTCTCATTTTCAATACCTGCTATTTTTGCCTTACCAAGCTGGGAGTGTGCGGTACTTGAACAGCTAAAGATTTATTTATTTTTTCATTTTTCATGTACTAGCCTCTGGGTTTTGGCCATGCCCACAATATACTGGCTCTATGCTTGACAATTTAAATGAGTTTTGTTTTAATTTTTGTAACAGTTGAGTTCATTTTGTCATCTTCAGAAAGGCTAGGTAGAGAGTTTCCCAGAAGCCTTACATTTCCAAATAGCCTCTTCAAGTGGAATCACTTACTGCAATTTAAATATTCAAGCACTTTTATTTTAAAGCTAATGTTGTTTATAGGAAACAAATGCAAATAAGTGATAAAAACCTTTTGGTATTAGGTCATTAAAAATCCATTCTTGACTTCCTGCCCATGACTACATCTTTTTTTTCAGACCTGTCACCATTTCATTTAAGCACTTAGCTTACTCCTAATGAATGAATTGGCATTTCATATTACCTTATTATCCTATAAAGCAAAATGCATACTCAATAGCATTAATGGTAATTTCTCATAAAGACACATTATCGATCTGGGTGCTACCTGTAAGCATTGAAAATTGCAGCCTGCACACAGAGCTTTTCACATCTGGGCCTGAAGAATTAAAGAAAAATTAAATTTGACAGCAGTAAATTCACAGGCACAATCTAGGCGCCAATTTATATGCAAAATGAAATGCTTTATGAAAATTTCCTCTATTTTCTCACGGAGATTTGGGAAAAAGATTTCGCTAGATGCTTCTTTCTCTAATATCCCTCTACTTAAATATTATACTGCAGTCACTGCAGACTCCCTTTGATGTATAAATAATCAAGTTAAATTATGTGCAGCAAGGAGACTAGTGCTCTGCCATTCTTATTTTACAAAGTAATATCTACCCTAGAGGGTCAAATTTCCCTGACAAATTCTTAATTACTATGTTGCAACAGAAGCAGAATCTATTTGTGCATAAATCCTGGGCATTCCCATGTGGTAAGTAACTAATATTACCAACCATTTCACTTGGCCTGTTCACTGAACTCCATAATTAGATAATACTTTTGATGATGGTACATTTGAAGTCTTAATCCATTTAATTTTTTATGAGATTTTTTTTATTTTAATAGGGATATGTTAGTGACCGCTGCCTATTTAAAAATCATTAAAATTCTGTCCACAGCAGTAATAAAGATTAAAGATTACTAATATGGCATTCATAACCTTGCTGCTTTTCTAGAAATCTGGGGCTTAAGGTAAATGTTAAAGGTCATTTAATATGTTAGTCAGTAATTATAATCCTGGGTAATAGGTTCCTTTTCTAATTATCCTGGCATAAAGCTTCTATTGTTTGGATCTATTCTTCTTATTTCCTTATTTGGGTTTTGGGGGGGATGAGTAATCCTGGAATTAAGTTTCTGAACATTGATGAAAGTAGGTAATGCACAATGATTAACTGGATAAAAGCCATATGTTCGAATGCCGCATAATGTCTTGCCTTGAAGTTACTTACAAAAGATGCAGCATCCCTTTCCAGGAGAAATAAAGCAGAAAGGTCACTGCAGAGATTAGTACCTTTTTTATTTTAATATCAAACATTGACAAACAAGATAAAGACTTTGTGAGCAAGCTCCGAAGAAAGTGAGAGTGGTTAAACATGAGTTCGGAGAGAATCTTAAAAGAATAAGCTGCCAGTCATTTCAGAGGCAGGGAAAGGGAATTTCCTCCTTGAGGTCTCGATACAGGAAAAAATTCAGGTCTGTGCTTCCTTGAATGCAGCATATTCTGAATGCATTCCTGGGGCACAGCTTGGGCCAGCACCTAAATACTGCCCAGTGATACAAGTGGAACTGCTGAAGCCTGGTATAAAAATTTATTTTCTGTTCTGTTCATGTAAAAAAATAAAAAATAAAAAATCTGGATGATTTTGTCTTAGAAATACACTTCTTTCTTATAATTTGGATATTCTAAAATTCCTTTTTTCTCTTACCTGCATGTATTTATATTCATTATAATTTTAGATGATGCATTAACAAAATGTACATATCAGGGCCTGAATGCTGGAGTAAGCACTTAAAATTACATGTAAGTGCAAGGCAGTTGATTTTAATCACAGTCTTAATCTCCCTTCCAGTTAACTGTGTACTGAAATGCTGTTTTAGGTCACAGTGCCATGCTGAATCAGCTCTGACCTGCAAAGGGTCAAAAAGGACAAAAGTCCCCCCTGCCAAATTTGTATTTCTGACCAGGTGTCTTCCTGCTGGCTGTGGGTCTGATGCCATGGACCACAACTGAGTGTCATCATGCTCTAACTGCAGGAAGAAAAATGTAAGTGAAAACCAGAAGAATTGTAGGAAAATGTCTTTGGGAGGTGACCTGCTCCTTATAGTGTTTTTCAGTTTTAGCACAATACAAACACATAATAACATTTTTTTAAAAAAACCCAGTGTGACTAACTCTCACTCCAGTGGTAATTATATCTCACTATCTGACTTTGGGCAAGTCACTAAGGTCACATTTGAAAAGCATTTGCAGGTCACAGATTTTCCATTGGCACTAAGCAGCTTCTTGAACTACAGATTTGTGCTCTAGTTGATACTCTGTATTTCTGAAAATCAAGCCTCTGAAGTCTCAGCATGGGAGTAGAAAAAATGTTGACAAACCAATGAAGATTCTGGTCTTAACATCTAAATTTTAAAAGGACAATGGTGCTATGGCCTGTTTAGATGGTATGAGGTTCAAATGGTCAGTTTTTATAAGGCATTTCCCTTTTCAATATGAAGGCAACTGCTAGTACACCAGTTAATACGCCAGTGAAAATTATAACCCAAATCTTCTTCAGCAGTCCATTTTACTCTTGAAGATTTAGAAATTCACAGCCTCTTGCATTTAGAGTTATTTCAAAGGAGCTAAGGAGCAGACTGATTAATATAATTTAACTGATTGGTGAAATTTCAAGAATGCTAAATCAGAATTGTATATAAAACCTTGATTAAGAAATTAATCTCTTAGAAGCATTTCCTTCATACTGAAACCCAAGTAGCAAAATCTGAGGCTTTCTTGTAAAAAAGCAATAGCTGACTTGAGAAAAATTTAAACTTTCAGATTTTGTCAGTAAATCCATGTGAGCAGCCTTTTTTTAGAGCTTTTATGAAATACTGGATTGAAGAGAGTATGTTAAAGTTTCATTTCTTTTGTATTTTTCTCTCAGTTTTTTTCTTTTTTTGTTTTTAACCTACCTGCAGCTTCTCAATGTGTCTTTCATACCAATTACTAAACAACATTATTTTAAATTAAAATAGAGACAGCAAGAGCTTTGTGTTTGCACACTCACACGCAATTGACCAATCCAGTCATGGAATTTTATGACAGATAAAATTAACAAGCCATTCTTATGGCTACTTCTGAACTAAATTGCCATTCTCATCCCAAATTAACAAACTCAGTTGAAATTAGAAATAGTCCAGTTATTGTATATATTCACTGTGGCTCAGTTTTTACCCAAAAGAACCTGTGATCAGATTTTAGCCCTTTAAATTGAATATCTGTCCAAGAAGAGAGCACTGAAAAAGGAAGAAATGTACATTGTGCATCACTAAATGAACTTCTAGTCACTTGAACAAGACAAGAGTCAGATTATGCTTATCCTTGGGACCTGCATGGCACATCACCAGCAGCAGGCAGTCTCTGAGCCATCTTGGCGCCTGTCAGGGCTCTTCAGCCCTCCTCAAAAGTTGGAGCAGCTTCAAGACTTCATCTAATCTATATTTAGCTAAGATATTTTGCCTTCTCTTGAGTCAGGATGATCTTGCTGTGTTTCCTTCCTACACCACATCTCCCATGGTACTGATCAAAGGTAACTGGACTTGCTTTGCCTGTCATAGACATATTCTGTGGGGAGAGGACCCTTGTGGATAAATCACATCTTGCACAGCAAGAGCTGGTAAGAGCTGATGCAAAATACCCCTGCAAAGTGTAATGAAGAAATACTTTGTTTATGGGGTATTTATTTTTACTGAATTGTTCTTCAGTATGCTTCTTTGGAGAGTTTTCCTGAAATATTTTCCATTATTGTACAGTATGAATGAAAAGGGTAGTTAGAAGTTTTTGTATTATTCAGACACCTGCTACTTAATCCTCATGGCGGTGAAGAAGAGCTAGATTTCATGACATTGGGGGGAAAGATCCACAGTGAACAATGATCAACTACAATAGAAACCTGAAGCACTGTCAGCACCCTCTTCTCATCTCTAGCAGTGGGTGCATTCATGTAGCAGTGGATGCATTCATGTTGGAGATGAGTATTCTTGGTAACTCCATCAGCCCAAATGTCGAATTGTTCAGTCTGTGGGTGACTGTTAGGCATTACTGGTCAGCCACAAGTGGCGTAGCTCCATGATGCCTTCTTGCCAATTATTTCATTTCTAGGTGCTGCTCCTGCTATTAGCAAGCCCAAGGAAAAGTAGATTTCATCATAGGGAAGAGCTAACGTAAGATTTCACCCAGTCATCTTCTTAGTAAAACTGCAAGGATAAATCTGGGGTCATAAGAGCTTTGTGCATTTGATAAGAATTAACTCGACAACATCCAAATATACTTTGGTATTTCTAAAGTTAGGACTGTAAATGAGCAGTTGATATAAAGGGAGAGCTGAGAAACTCAGAAATAGTACAATAAACACTATAATTTTTTTAGATATTTTATTGTCTATTTTGTCTCAAACTAAACACGTTTTCCAATTCTTGAAGCAGAATAAGAGAGAGAATAATATTCAGAATGTTTTAAGCCACGCTGTAATGAGAACACTTTTGAAATCTTAAAATTATTTTACATCAACATATACCTTTCCACTGTTCCTTGCTTTGCAAAATTGTCAAAGTTGTGTTGTTTTGTTTTTTTTTCTTAAAAGTATATAATATACTACTACACCTAAAAATATGCATAGAGATTCTTGAGGTTGATAAGAATATATAGGCATAACTTACAGTATAACCATTTTTACAGATCTGAGGTGTAGTTCAACAGCAGGGAGCAACGTAAGTAGAAGTACATAACTTTCTGTCACAGATTTTTGCTTGAAAAAGTGTAGCACAGAAAGGACCAGATCCCAGTGCCCTATAGCCATGCTAAGAAACAGCAGAAGGCAGTAGCAAAATGCACACCTTCTGTGGAAAATTCAGAGATGTATATAGGTTGGTCTGCCTTCAATCTCAGGTATTTGAAATCCAAATTTAGATGGACTCATTTATAATAAGTATCTTAATATATCTAAAATTTAGAGATTTATTGTTTTAAATGTTGTGTTACTCAAATAGGTGAAAGAAATTTAGGAGAAATTTCATTAGAAGTGTTCTTTTTTTCCTACTTGAATTCCAAAATTAAGAAAAAAATCAGATTTGTTTTTTGTAAGTTTTTGCTTTTTTTTTTTTTTTTTTTTCTTTAGTTTTCTTTTAGAAATCTCCCCTTCCAGTGACTCCTTATACCCTCAGTCATCTTAACAGGCTGAATTCTGAAACTATTTGCTACAGCTGCATTTGAAAGGAGGAAAGCAGAGTGACATCTACCAGATACAAAATCCTCCTGCTGGTGTCTGATAGACACCATGTAGATGTAGAAGAGTACATTTTGCTTTAGCTGAAATTAACATTTGATCTTGCCTGAGAAATGCAAAATTACATTCCCCTAGTTAGCACTTATCCTGTCCTCTGCTTCATGAACCAGTTTGGGCTGTGAGCACCTTTTCCATTGTGATTTTGAGGCAACAACAGAAGGAATACTGCAGCGTGTTCTTGCAGAGGATGGTGCCCTAGTGAAGAGTAGGGACTAGGGACAAGACACCTGGCTGGTGACACAAAAGTCCTACTATAATGTTTAATCATGGTCTGAAATAATTTTGTGACTCCGGATACACCTGTATGGGCTTAGATAGAACTACATTCATGATGTGATTTATTCATCACAAACGCAGTTCAATAGAGATATTGAAGCCATACCAGAACTCTTAATTTTGAATTAGGTAGTATGGGGCAAACAGCAAACAATCTTACTAGGAGAACTGTTTGTGGCTACTGCAAGTAAGTGGTGTACAGGAAATTTTATCTTAAATACCACCAGTCTTTATGACTTGCAAGTAAGAACTCTGGTAAGAGATGCATAGTGGCAACTGAGGTGTAGGTAAAAATCACAGTAATAAGTGCAAGATTGGTTACATGCAGAAAGGCCAGATAAAAATAGGAAGCGGCACTGGATGGGGGAACTGGGGTAGTTATAATAAAGAATATATATATAATTGACATCCAAGTAAACTCTTTGCTTGCTGTACCTGGGTAGTCAAGGGACAGCAGGTAAGTGCCATTTTACCTACATTAGAGAAGGCATAGTTCTGCATGTCCTTTGGTTTCCACCCTTGATAAAATGCAAATATCAGGAATGCAAATACAAGGTACCACTGTTGCATCACTATAATAGTTTTGTGTTCCTGTTTTTTTGACATAATCAAACTAACAGAACATAGACTCTTGCTATAAATTAATATGGGTTATGCCTATGGAGGCTGCTCATGGCTGTTCTGAATCAGCAGAACAGTTGAGACCCGATTTTTTTTTTTCCTTTCTTTGCATCACGCCAGTTAAAAATCTCCTTTCAGACACCTCCTTAGTCCCCAGGTTATAAAACACTATGAAAAGGTGGAAGAGGAAAGATTATTCAATTTGAAGGAAATAAGAAGAGAACAGATGAGAAAAAACACTCTGCTTAAACATTAGGATTCCCAGCTGGCAAGAATGAAGGCACACACTCCGTCCTGTTTTTGCTCAGATGGTTGCATGCACATTTCACAATAGGACATGATCGCTAATAGCCCTGCTGTACAAGCTAATGCAGCGCTTTCTCATTTGCTAATGGAAGTTATGTTTGAAAGGTCTGGAGCTAACTGTGGTTCTATACTGCTAATGTAGCAATACTAAAAGCTGACGCTCCTTGCATTATCAGCTCTACATTGGTGACAGTGTGGCTGTAGACAAAGTTTACACCCCTATCAACGGGCTTGACTGTAGCTCTGGTATTTACTCGCTGGTGAGGACAGATGATAATGACAATACGGGTCTTGTCTTAGCTCTACTAGTCCCATGATTCTTGTTTATTCTTCTGAGGATGGAAGCTGGTGGTGAAAGGACTGATCCTTTACTTTTGAAGATACCTTCACTGCTTTGCTGGGGCATTTGATTTGGTCATTGCCTCAGTTTCCCTGTCTGTAAAATTAAAATGTAGTGACCTGTTGTACTGGTATGCCATAAAGATTATTTCAATGTTCCTAAATACCTTCTGGAATCATCTAGTGATAAGTATTATTTGTATGCAAGGACCGGAAAAGGGCAAGTGTTTTGTATAATCTAGAACTGCTCTTTTATGTTTGTTTGTTTGTATATCTGGAGCATATCAGTAAACACAGTTTAGAGAGCAAACATTTGATAGTATTGCAATGCATGAAAAACCACAGGTGCCTAGGTATATGCAGATGTGAAAGGATTAATGAACATATTAAATAACAGGACCCTTTCTTTTCAGAAATAGCAGTTCACATGTATATGCATATATAGATATACATACTGCCACATTCTCTTTCAGCTAACCTTTGTGTGAGAGAAACTTCTGCTGATGTCAAACGACCAGGAGGACATTAGCAGCTGATATTGGTGCCTGTCAGGTGCTGTCTTCCCACCACCAGGCTGGCTTCCCTCGCTACTGCCACTGACCTTGCAAACAGCTCCGACAAAGGTCGGAATGGATTCATTGATCAGCCAGGCCAACCATATGACAGTCTGTGCCTTAATTGAATCCCAAAAGGGGGCAGACTGGGTTTTTATTACAGAGGCCAGACGATAGCACTCATTAAAAGCTCCACAGACTGTGTGGTTTACTAATTAGTTTATTATACAGACACCTTGACGATGGGCAAAGTTGTCATTTTGCCCTTTATCGCACAGGGGATGTTGTTAAAAGTTTAATCAGCTAACACTGACCAACTTAGCTTGGCAGGCTGTGGACAGTCATTACCGAGGTCACCCCTGCTGTAGCAATTCTGACAGGGTCACAGCATGAGTCTCCAATAAAAAGCACGTTACATCAGGTGAGAGAGCACCTGAAAGGGAACCAGGAAAAGAGATGTGTGCGGCAGGGAGTAGGAAACAGATGGACTGTTAGGACAAGTGAAGCCTGTTATGGTTTATCTTTGCTTACATTGTTTAACATATGCTTTTTGGAAATACGGGGAGCTCTGAGCTATTGCTGTGATATGTTCATTAGAATACAAGATTGCCTGAACCAAGTGGTGTGTGAACAAGCATTAAGTATCTCTGGTTTTGAGAAAGAAGTGTTGATTTTGCTACTTAAGCAACACCTAATACCCAGGTAATGGCCTGGTCCAGAGTGATAGGAGAACTTGCACTGGGAAAACCAAATGCAGGTTCCCCTTATTGTTGCTTTTCTTTCCAATATATTCTGGTTAATTTTGTAACATACCTTAGTATCTTTATTCCTTTCAGGTGCAGGCAGGTGTTACAGCTTAAAGAAACTTTTTATAAGGTTACTTTTACTTAGTTATACTACAGAGATATCTGGAAGTCCCAGCAGAGTTCTGGGGCTGTTAATACTCAGCCAGAGTATTACACAGGCAAATGCCCCATATTAGCTCCATGTCAGAACACCTAGAGAATAACTGCCAATGTCAGATTAAGGTTGGAAAAAAAAAACAAAACTGAGGGAAATTAACAAAGGTCCTTGATCTTCATTTTAAAGTCCTGTTGACTACAACATAATGCAACTTGATATTTTTTCTTAGGAAACTAAATAAAAATAAAAATAACTCTGTCTGTCAGTCACATCTGTGAGTCAACTTCTTTCAGATCTGGGACTCAGTTCTTTTGAGTCTTCTGGAAGCTGATATTTTCCATACACAATGGTAGAAGAGTATAATTTTTAATTACTTCCTTGAGGGAGAAAGGTCAGGGAAAACAGCAGTCATACCTACTGCTTGGTCACAGCTGGCTGGCAAATCAATCAGTCAGTGTGTCTAACACACTAGATCAGCTATGGCATGTGCTGTCTCTTAATGAGCCACAAAGAAATTCAGGTAAGGGACACAAAGTGGGTGGAGAATCTGTGATAGACCACATGGAGCAACAGCATGTTTGAGGTCAGGTTGGGGGAACACCATTATTTCACAGGCAGGAACTGAGGAGGTGGTGTGACATGGGCAAATGAGCTTAAGAGAGAGTTGAAAAGAAAAAGAGTTTTTGAGGTTGATATCCATACAGGACAAAAATCCAGATAAAATTACACTATTAATTGCTATGTCTGGAACAATGCATTTATTTGGGTGTAGAGCAGTGAAAAAAGAAGAGAAAATCACATTCCAATCCTTGAACAGCATCATGACAGAAACATAGAGAGGACCCCACAAGGAATATTCTGAGTTTCAGTTTACAGGGGCAGGAGGATGCGATCATGGCATCTAGAACATGGAAGTGACTGGGCCTGACTGAATGCACACCTTGCTGGAACTAGCAGTGAACATGATACTGAGTCCCAGCTACAGCCTGTGATGGAAAAAAATGCTTGCCAAACTGGAAGCATTTGATAAAGTGTTGACTTCATTACCATGACAGAATATTAGGATATTTATTCTTGGCTGCAAGTCACCTAGGACAGAGTAAGCTGGATAAGGCTGTGTTATGGCATTGTCAAAAAGCAGTTGTCTGCATTTTTTGTCTGAGATCTCAGTTAGGATCTCTCATTTCAAATGCTATTCACAAACAGCACCTGTAAGTCCAGAGCACCAGTTCACAAACTGGAAAAAATATTAGATATACAGGGTGTGTTATCTTCTGGGAGGTGGAGCAGTACATGAAATACGTTGCATTTGTTGCACTGCTAATTTTGACTTTTTTATTTGTACACAGACAGCAGCTGAAATTCTGGTTTTGGTGAATCAAATGGAGAATTTGACTGTGGACTGAAATAGAGAATTTCATGAGGAATATCACTGTATATATTTGAGCCTTACTTCCTCCAGCAAGATGCCATCTACAATTGCATCACATACCAATGTGAGGTGGAAAGGTAGGAAACAAATTTTCTTGTTTCACTTTGACTGTTTTTGTTTCAAATGTCCGATACATCCACTTTAATATTCCATCATCACGGAAGATGTGAATGACGTGGTCCATGTCAGTCATGTTCAATCCAGCTTAACTGTTACAGTGTGACTTAAACACAAAATGCAACCTTGAAACAAATGGGCTAGTATGTATGTCTAAGGCATAAACTATGGTCCTGCTTCTCCTCCGCCTAGGGTGAGAATTTTGTCAGATCACTCTGTAGCTTTTTCCAGCCCAGAAACCTTGATTCCTTTACAAGAAAATGAGTCCTAATGTAGGGGAGCTCATATGCATGAAAATCTCATGCTGTTCTGGAGCTGAGACACAGAGATGGGCTCATAAGTCTCATGTCACTGTCATATTCCCAAATAAATGCATATGGGGATACGAGAAGGTAAAGTACAACCTGGTGTGCTGTGGTGTGTACTATTCATTTTAATTTGAACATTAACATAAGGTGCAGTGGCAGCAAATTTATATCTGTCATCATACGGAGTAAAGATCAATGAGTGTGTACTTACAATATGTCCTGAGCACAGCACACTGTGGGATGTGCAATAAAGGGAATGTGAGAGAAAGGCAACTCCATGACAAAACACAACAGATGTACTTCTATTCAGGGCAGAGTTATCTGAACGCTTAAGACAAGAGTAGAAAAAGAATACTGGGCAGACCCTCTACTTGAATTCACCAGTGTAGCTCCCTTATCTTTAATTGCTACTAGCTGAGTTTGGCCTGTGTCTCTATTCAAAATGTGGATCCATTCATATTATTCACTCAGGTATCTGGCCAGACTATGTTGCAACACTGGGGCAAGCAACCAGTCATGTAAAATGGAGGTACCATTGCTAGTTAGCATGTCTTCGTAGTCACCCAAGAAGTCTTCTCACAGTGACAGATTGCTCTGTTACAACCACACAGGCAACCGCTCCATTATTAACTCACTTTTAGAAAAAGCTGCTTTAACTGTGGAACTAAAAGACTCCAACTTTTTCCTTTTTCTGTAGCTCCCTCAGGCAACGAAAGAATTTGCGATGCGTGTCAATGAGACATTTGAAATCTCACACATTTAAATCGTCCCGACTTCAACAGCATTTTAAATACACTGAAGCTAGCAGCATTTCTAAATTCAAATACAAATTTCTTTCCCACAAGCTTGCTCCTACGAGCCTCAAAGACGGTAGAAAATATTATGTGAACAAAGCATCTCTGTAACTGAATTAAATATAAATCCTATAATAAGAGAGATAATGTAATAATTAGTACTTTGTACTACTCTATTACCTTTATGTTGCAGACTAAGGGTATTAATTCAGCTTTAGCCGACTATTTCTCTTCCCATTTTATAAACTGAAAAAATGAGGCATGAGGCAAAATTATCCAACTGAAGGCACAAGGCAAATTGGTACCAAGGCAGGCATAAAATCCTGAAAATCTGGTTCTCCATGCTGCTTCCACTGTTCTGACACTAACCTTACCACAAAGCAAAGAAGAAGGGTGCCACCAACAACAGTGACTGAGAATGGAAATCCAAACAACTACAATGAAAAACAACAGTGAATACTAAGCCCCCGGATCTCAGGCTTAGAAGGACGTATGGCTGAGTGGAAAGAAATCTCTAAGTACTGTGGCCATTATTTCAAGCAAGCTACCACATGCATTCAGTAGTGGGCAAGTCACCACATCATGTGTGGCATTTTTCAGTGTACATGAAGAAAATCTCATAATCCTATACTCCAGTCTTTCACCATGCAAGTCAGTGAGGAGTTCCCATTAAGTTCAGCAGTGTGAGACAGCAATTAAACAGTGATTAAGAGTCACACAATGCAGCCCACTGGAGGGATGAGCTGTGTTCTGGCTAACACGATCGGCAAACAAACTCTTTTGAAGTGCTTAGACATAGTGTGTTAGAAGAGGTATCCAGGGTGAGGAATTACTGTTCTGCCCTCACGCAGACATAAATCCAGGCTTCACTCAGGCCTGTAGATGGATGGACCTGTTTATCCTCCAGAGGGATTTTACATGGCACCAGCAGGCTGCCCACAATGCAAAATCAGGCCTTTAATGATTGCTTGTGAGAACTCGGAACGACAAAGCATTTCATTAAGCGTCCATTCCTAATCAGTCTCTTAATAGATCTATAAATGAATAAATACCCTAAGGAAATTGCTACTTTAAAAAAGGAAGAAATTGGGTACCACTTTGAATACTGGCAGACACAAGAGTTGCCTTTTAACTCTGGAGTCATTCAACTTTTGTTGGAGTGCTACATAAAAGCTTTTAATTTACCGAGTACCTTTTTGTGAGTCGAGGGGATCATTTGTGACTAATGAAGAGCAAAGAACATTTTAATAATAGTGACAACTGGCTTTGATATTAATATTGTCTCCAAAAAAGTCCCTTTTGAAGTCTCTGAGATTAGGAAACCCTTTATATTTTATCCAACCATGTTAATAAAATTGCCTTGCCTACATAATGCTCTCACCAAAGCAGAAGTAATTTTCCCCCATTTAGTTCCTTGTGCTATCCTTTGGATATTTTTATATAAATTTTTTCTCACTTGTCATTTTTCTGTGCATCAACATTTCTAATTTTTTTATTAGTTTTCAGAAATCATATTAAATGAAAACACAAGTGTAATACTCTTGTTTCTTGCAAGAATGTGAACAAATTTCACATATTTAAAAATGGAAGCTTTTTTGCATGTCATAGATATTTCTTGTGGCATTTTTAGGGGGAAATAGGATGATGTTTATGATCCTTCAACATTTCTTAGAACTTCTGGAGTTTACTAAAGGGTAAAAATCCCAGGTCACCCAAGAACCTTACTGTTAGATGAAGACCTCTTCAGACATTTATCTAGGCAAAGCAATCTAGCTGATGTCCAGATTACAAAAGTTAAAATTTTGCTGAAAATGGCATTCCCAATTTATAGAATACATCCTCTTGAGAAATGCTCTGCTACTCCGATAGGATTTGCTCTGAGGATCAGAACAAAAGCCTAAATTAATATCAGGCCTTTATCCTCCTACAGAGATAGCATACTGTCCCTGTCTGTTAAGGGACGTATTATTTCCATGCCCAGCAGTAGGCTTTACGATTCCTAACCACTTCTCTTTTATTGTTTTCAAGATTAATTGCAATCCCAGCATCACAGCTATTTTTTCTTTAAATGCAAAAAATTACACTGTAAGATCTCCCTGAATTTTACCTCCCTAAATTCTTCCTCCATTTCCAACAGGTGCTTGTTTTCCTATCTTTTTCATTACAAACTTCTTCAATATCCTATGTCTTTCAGCTCATGCCATATTCTCTCCAGAGAGAACTGCAGAACTGCATTCGAGGGGTGTATGTGAAATAGGCAGGTACTTTTTCCTGTAGGAGAGCTGAATTGAAGTCTTCTTATGAAGGTATAAGTTTTGTAGAAATACACAAGAGAAGGAAAACATTAATCTAATTCTGTTCTATGTCTGTTGTTCTCTGAACAATCTATATAGATATTACTTATGTAAGACAGAACCTGAGATCATGTAATCTGTTCAGGTGGACATGTAGACAACCACAGCTGAGAGTAGGTTGCTTTTGTTTTGTTTGTGAGTTCTGCATCTATCTCACAGGCTTTCTAAAGTCATAGTGAAAGAAGACATATTTCTTAACTGAGAGACATGTATTTGGTTCCACTGAAGGGGATCAGCTACAAATGACTGATGTGAAAAAAAAGTGTCTCTAAAAAGTGGCAAAAATATATAATGGACCCAGTTCCTTTTGAGTCTACATTTTGTCCTCATTTAGTCTTCCATTTTTGAAATGAAACTACTCAATTTTCCCATAGTTTTCAGAGAGGGTTACAAGTTAAAGCAATACACTTGCTTAAGAATCTTGTTGAATCAGGACTGCATATGATGTATTGCAAGTCATTAATCATCTGAAGCAGAAACCAGAAAAAATTCTTTTTCTTCAGTTTCTTTCCTACTGCCCATGATGTATTCCCTCCAGCTCTTCCTTAATTAGGGAAGTTAAGACCAGTAATTCATCTCCAGTTGTTTCCTCCAAGTACCAGCAGCAGTACGGGCATTAGCACAGACTGAGCTCCAGACGTTTGCCATGTGCTCTAGCCCTACTGAGTAGGTTCCGTCAGTCCCAAAAAATAATACTATTGCTCTTTGTACCCTTTCCAAAGAATATATAACACAGAGAGCAGTCTACTCAGGATGCAAACACAGAATAAAAGAATTCTACAATCTTAGGCTGATTTCTGATTATGTCTCATATCCTTCATATGTTAAATGTGATCCAGTTGAGTTATACCCAGTGAGTCACTGGAGCATGAACCACCACTCTCTCTTCAGGGACCCCCCCATAGCATATGTTTTGGGTATTTCTGACCACATCCAAGTTCGGTTTCCTGGTTTGATTGTAACTAATTTTAGTTACAGGAGAAACTGCAAACTTTGTACCATCTTTAACCAGAAACACCAGGCATGTGGTATGTATGTGTCATTTTGACACAGAGATAAGTTTGCTATGAGGTAACTAAATGTAGGCCTACAGCTAATATTTATGGACAAGTTTCTAGCAAATGGATGATAGGTCTAGGCTCCTGACTCAGCCTTCCCTATCTATATAGGGCTGCTGTCACTAGAGTAAAGATAACTGAGAAGGTTATGAGGGGCCACAGAAGCCCCTCTGATCTGTGGGAACCAGTGAACCCACAGAGACTCATACACTTCTACTGCACCTCAAAGTGGGAGGAAGAAAGGACCTTGGCAAGTGTTTGTTCACATGAAGAAACCTTTTATTGGAGTTTCCATAATGCTTCATTTTGAATGACTATGTGGTACCTAGAGCTGGGTGACTGTATAATAAGGCTCACTGGTTCTCTGATGGAAAGTTTCATAAAGGAAAAAGTTACTGATGAAAGTGAAGCAGATTTTGAGTGTGTGTGTGTTTCTTGTGCAGCTTGAGGTTTCATCTGGATTTCAGTGCCTGTAAAATGAGGGACAACAGGGAAGCAGGCCACAAACTTTAACTCCCTGTGCTCTCTTCCTGAAAGTGAAGGAAGAGCATCAAAGGGAATGAGAGTGACAGACTCTCTAACTGAAAGGCATTGTATATTCTTGCTTTAGGTCACAGCTATGGTTTCCATCACAGAGTGAAGTCTGTCTAATTTAACATTTATGAACTGCACATTTCCAGGGTGTAGTTTTCAATGGGCTTGGACACTCAGGATGATAGTGCAGAGTTACAGTCATGTCTTTTAATTTGGATTTTACTTTTGGCAAATTTAAAACTTAATTTATGTCCAGTGTTGGATGACTTATTATGTGTCCTTTCCCTCCTTTTCCTTAACCTCTCTTCTTCTCTGCTCATCAGGCTAGAGATGTAAAAGCCCTACCACATCACCAAGCTTATACCAATGCTTTTACATGTGTGCTTCCTTTGTGTATAAAATATATTAAAAAACCATACTAAAATATTATAATATACATATGAATGCAGAGAGACCATCAATGAATTGTGTATAAATTTTTCCCACCAAATGCAAAGGAGAACCTTACCTAACTGGTGTTTTTGCATTCATATTCAATTCACTTTTGCATAGAGCTCAATAGATGAGAAAGTGAAAAAATAAATGCATGTAAAATATTTATCATAATAGGTTGTGAACAACATGGCACAGAACTATAATTACTGTATTTGTAGTTCTAAGAAAAAGAATAAGCTATTTTTTTCAAAGATTTTAATAATTTTACAGGTACTGAAAGGTGTTTTTGAAATTGCTTTCAAACAATTTCATCTTCTTGCTAATTTGATTTTCAAGTGCTCAGTATGCAATTTATTATATATATAGATTTGTATCTATGTGTAGCCATACTGTAATCATGCTATTTCAGTTATGAGAACAAATGGAATGACTTGAGGAAGAGCTCACATTTGCAATGCAGTTGTGAGCTGGTGTATTGTGAACACACTAGACTGGTGTTCGACTACTGGGCTCCAGTACCAGGCTTAAGCAACAAGGTGTCTTCTTTGAAATGCAGAATGTCTTTTTTGCCTTAAACTCAAACAAAAACAGGAAGATCAAACACACAAGGCTTTTAAAAAATCAACCAATATGAAGGGTAGGATTGATCCTGGGAATCTGGAGAGATCCCACTTGACTGGAAACTGGCTAATGTTGTTCAAGAAGGGCAAGAAGGAGGACTCTGGAAACTACAGGCCAGTCAGTCTAACTTCAGTGCCTGGTAAAATTATGGAATAGATTATTCTGGGAGGTATTGAAAAACACCTGGAGGACACCACAGTCATTGGTCACAGCCAGCACAGCTTCATGAGGGGAAAGTCCTGCCTGTCAAACTTGATTTCTTTTTATGATGAGGTAACCCACCTACTTGATCAAGAGGAGCCAGTGGATGTAATATTTCTGGACTTCAGCAAGGCTTTTGATACTGTCTCTCACAGTATCCTCCTGGACAAAATGTCCAGCATACAGCTGGACAAGTGTACCATACAATGGGTGAACAACTGGCTCACAGGTCAAGCCCAAAGGATAACCATGAATGGGATAACATCAGGCTAGCAACTGGTCACTATTGCGGTCCCACAAGGCTCCATCCTAGGCCCAGTCCTCTTCAGCATCTTCATCAATGACTTGGACACAGGACTCAAAGGAATTCTAAGCAAGTTTGTCAGTGATAAAAAGCTCAGAGGAGCTGTTGACTCCCTCAAGAGGAGGCAGGCAGAGAGACCTCAACAAGTTAGTGAGATGGGCAACCACCAACCACGTGAAGTTTAACAAGATCAAGTACTGGATTCTGCACCTGGGATGGGGCAACCCTCATGGTAAATACAGACTGGGGAGAAAATAGCTGGAGAGCAGCATGGCAGAGGGGGAGTTGGGGGTCCTGACTGATGGCAAACTGAACATGAGCAAGCAGTGTGCCCTGGCAGCCAGGAGTGCCAACCACGTCTTGGGATGCATCAAGCACAGCATTTCCAGCTGGTCAAGGAAGATGATTGTCCCACTCTACTCTGCATTGGTCCAGCCTCACCTTGAGTACTGCATGCAATTTTGGGCACCACAATATAAAAAAGACATCAAGCTATTGGAGAGCATTCAAAGGAGAGCCACAAGGATTGTGAAGGGTCTGGAAGTCTTATAACTTATGAGGAGTGGCTGAGGTCACTTGGATTATTCAGCTTGGAGAAGAAGAGGCTGAGGGATGACTGCATTGCAGTCCATGGCTTCCTCATGAGTGGACGGGATGGGGCAGGTACTGATCTCTTCACTCCTGTGACCAAAGACAGGACTCAGGGAAGTGGCAGGAAGCTGAATCAGGGGAGGTTGAGGTTGGGTATCAGGAAAAGGTTTTCCATCCAGAGGGTGGTTGAGCACTGTAACAAGCTCCCCAGGGAAGTGGTCACAGCACCAAGCCTGCCCGATTCCAGGAAGTGTTTGGATGATGCTCTCAGGCACATGGTGTGATCCTTGGTGTGCCCTGCACAGGGACAGGAGTTGGTCTCAATGATCCTGATGGGTCCCTTCCAACTCAGCATATTCTATGATTCTATGTATCTAAGTTGTTTGGGTAAGTTTTGGGTAGATTTGGCTAGTTTTTATTATATCTAGTAGAATTCCCCATTAATCTCCTCAAGTCCACGACTGGACTGTCAAAAAAAAAATTATATTAAAAATCCCAGGGTGGGAGTGTGTGGGGGTAGCTGCAGTATTAACAAAATAAAATAAAATATTTTAAAAAATAAAAAAAATCAGCTGTCCAACACAAAGAAATAAGCAAAAAAAAAATTAGAGATCACTTTGACAATTGTTATTTCTGAGTGGGCTGCAATAATCCAGAACAAGTGAATAGAAAAATGAGAGAATGATTGGAAACCGAGAATACAGGAAATGGGCAAATGTAGTATCTGATTTTTAACAGGGGAGAATTGCAGATAAAGGAATTCTAGGCCAAATAGATAAGGAGCAATACTCAAACCACCTGTAAGCAAAGGATGTAAAAGTGATAAGTAACAACTGACAGATACATCAGACTATGAATCTGCCAAACCAATCATGTTGCCTTCAGCAGCAGGGTAACAGGATTTGGGGAATGAAGTAGTTGTGTCACCATCAGATTCTGACATGATTTGACGTTACCATAAATAAACCAGGAAAATGCAGAATGGGCAAGTACTGTAAGCACATCAAGTTAGAAAACTGAATTTAAAAAAACCAAAACAAACCAGCTATAAATGGGTTTCTGTTAAACTGGAATAATGCAGAAAAGGAGGAGAGGAGTCATACTTTGACTCGTCCTGGGTTTGGTATTGTTCCCCATTTTGAGTAGTGAAGGGTGAAATTGAGGATATGCAATATTTTTTTGTGGAATATATCCAATTGGCAGAAGTCACAAGCACCTTGGAAGAAAGGATTAGAAGTCAAAACAGTGTCAGCAATTAATAATGCTAGTGTGGAAAAATAAGAGACAGATTAATAAGGCTTGGATCAAGGCTTACTCTTATTTTGATTCTTCCTGACCAAGCTCATGACTTCTGCACAAATACAAGATGAGGGAGGGTGGCTTACACAGCAGATTTGCCAGAAATGGTTTTCGTGTTATAAGGGATAATAATCCGTACATTAATCAACAATTTTAACCATTTGTACTAGGATACATAAAATGAAGTCTCATATACAAATCAGGAAAAGAAATATTTTCATTCTTCTCGTAAGGGCCTCAAGTCTCATCTCCTGTTCAAGTAACTATGTTTTAAGGGAGATGTGAAGAAAGCAGAGACAGACCAGAGGAAAGTGACAAAAATGATCAAAGACCTATAGAAAAATGTCTTACAAGCAACATTTGAGAGGACTGGGCTTTTTCAGTCTGAAGATCAGAAAACTGAAGGGAGATGTAGTAGCAGTTTTAAAATGAATTAATTCCTGTGAAGTGAATGTCAATAAGTAAACTTCAATGTACAGTGAAGGTAGAAGGGGGAGGATGGAAAAGGCTGTTAGGTGGTGTATCATGGTCCTTCTCTGCCTAAGATTTCCATTTCCTCTCAAAAGTAGGGAAGAATTTCCTCCCTCTTCCTACCTCTGTCCTTTCTAAATTAAAATTACTCAGTAGATTTAATTCTTGGAGCCTATATCAGTATTTAGGCAAATGTTAAATGTAAAGCTTTCTAAAAAAAACCCAGTCTGGTCTCTGTTCATTAGAGATTTAAGCATAAGACTAAGTTTAAGCCATTCAAGCACTTTAACTACTCAAGTGATTGATGTTGAATGCTGTTTATTGCATATTTCTGAACTCAATCTGAGGTTAGACTAATATATGCATACTTTGCCAACTTAGTTCCTCTATTGCTTAGGAATTTATACATAATTAAATAAGAAATTTCTGAACTTATACATTATAGACCTTCATCTCTTCCTCTCTTTCCGTTGCTGGCAGAGGGTCTATACATCAAGAATTCGTGTTCTGACCTTATAGTTTGAAAGTTATTGAGTGCTTTAGCCTCCAGTATTGAAATCATTGGATGTCTGCTGCTGACTCAGACACAAACAAGGTTAAGCCTGTAAATAGTAACAATATTGAAAATCACTTTTTTAACTGCAATTTCCTGTCTAACACTGAGGCTCATTTTATCAAACCTCTCCCCTAAAATCATGTGTGAGGGCTTGTACACCTACACAACTATTAACACGCTGCTGGAAAAGCAGTCAGCTTTGCCCACATTTTTGGGACGACACTTCAGAACATGTAGCTATTAAAATAGTAATTTTCTGTTACTCCGCAGTCCAGGAAGTGTTTGCAGCCCAGACCTACACTGGCACTTCACACCCGCAGGGGCCCACAGTCGCAGCTACCTAGGTTTCCTATGGAAACCCACAAGAATATGTCACTGCTTTTAATTTATTCCTCCTTCACTGAGACAGATGAACTGGTGTAAACAAATCACTGCAACCCAAGCATTGGGAAATGTGTGGAATATATGTTCCTGTAGAGCTACAGGCAAGCTGATGGCCAAAAGGTGGGAAGTGATGATACACCACGAGGAGCTAAACTGCAAGTTGGATGTATGAAGTGGTAGTTAGGTCCATAAATCCATTTGTGAATCAAGCCCATAGAGAATAGAGAAGAAAATTCTAGGAAGCCAGTATTATAATTAATTTTTTAGTGGATATATATATTTTTTAAAAAATTCTTTAGCTTTGTAAATATTAATTATATTTTACAACATATCCTAAATTACAACAGTGGGATAGAATCTCATTCCCTACATTGAGGTACAAGATTATGTTCCTATTTTTAAAAATTCTGTAAAAATGAATTAGAATGTTGCACGCTTACTTATTTGTTATTATGTTATTTTATTAACTTTCTAATGGTTATTCAAAATATTTTGTGTTATTTTGGGGTTTTTTTCCAGCTGAGGATGGTATTTTAAACAAAAACACTTTGATGCTGTCAAACTAAAATAGCATGAAACCTGTCTACGGCATAAAAATAAGAATGTATTAATTGAGTAATAGAATTCGTTGCTGTTTGCTATTTAACTGCTGAGAACAAACACAGTGTTGAAAAATGAAGGTCATATCCTCTTCTGATATGCATCAGCCTTGTTTCAGGTGTTTCAGAACAGCTACTGGAATTTTCACCTTCTGAAGTCAGTGGCATGTTGTCTCTTGCCCCTGTGGATAACTACTTTCAAGAAGCTCTGGTCTGTGCTATTTAATGTAACATTATGCGAGGACTCATGTTGTACACACACAACCACTTGAAGTATGCCCACCAAATAGGAAAAATTTCTACCAGACTTAATAGCTGTCAGTGTAAATTGTGCAGTGTAAGATTTAGGTAAAAACCTGGCTCTTGGGTTCCATCTGCCTGCAATTGCCCAGCCCAAACCATCAAGTTGAAAAGTTGCTTATAATCAGCTTTGGGAGCAGCTGATTCTGTAGGAAACATTTTGGTGACAAGTTGTGGAGAATCAAAGGTTGAAATGAACACATCAATGTCTGTACACTTCTGCCTATGGGGGGAATGATGTCTGATGATCTACAATGGGTTTTCCAGATCTTCCTCTGCTCAATTCTATCTCCCATAGTCATACACTTCACCAGCTGAATTTCCAAACTGTTTTGCACACATAAGCAGATAACACAGAATAATTATAATGAAGGTATTTGAAGGAATTATTTGCTAGCAGATTTGCCCTAGTTTTATTTCAGTCTATTTTTTATTATTCTGAGTTTTCCTCACTGGAACAGGTAATTCTGATGGAAAAGAATGTGAGTTTAGTTTTTGTTTGATGGTTTCACTTTTCAAAAAAATCCTGTTAATTGTCTTTTTTTCTTTTCCTGTCTGATCTGGTAAAATAACTAATGTCTGGTCCTGAATGTCAGTACATTCCAGCGCTGTTATGAATAACTAGTGGTAGTATTGCACAGTGGATTTCCCAAGGTATTCTATAATAGAAACAAACATGCTCTGGTAGTACAATATTAAGACATACAGCATTTCAGCACTTTCTGTGCTTCCAACAATTAAATTACAGTCTACCCTGTGCTGGGCTATAGGAGGAGGAGCAGAATTCTGTTTCCATATGACTCTGTTGAGTATTAAACCTAGTTATTTTATTAACTAAAGGCTCTCTTGGGAAAGCCAACTAAATTTATCATATCCTCTCACACACGTAATGTAATTAAGGCCCCTATACAAAAAGGTACTTAAGCACATGCTTTAAGCACAAAGGTACATGTCTTGATTCAATCAGGATTACTGCTGATTTTAAAACCAAGTGCATGCGTAAGTGCTTGGTACTGAGTTTCCTATCACCAGAACAGCTAGAGAGCTATCAGGAGATAAGTTTTGCCTTGTTATCCAGAATTAAAATGGATGAGCTACAATGCTTTTTCCCCTTAAGTTACTCTTGGTGCATACTCAGAACTCTCTGAACAGTGAAACCTTCAGGATATCTGAGGTTCATCTCAAAAAAAAAATAAAAAAATTTTAAAAATATTGGTTTGCTGTGGGCACCACATCTTTATGCTCTTATTTTAGGTTGGGATTTCATTGATTGCAAAGGCACTTAAAGGATATAATGTATTATCATTGATCTTCTAAATGAGCAGCACTGAGAAAGTATGAAAATAATTGCTCTGGGAGTCCACTTCTCAGTACATACATTTTTTTGCATGAGCATTCTATGGTCAACACAATGTAAGCCTCAGCCATCTAATCTTGTCAGAATTTTACATCACTTGACCTGTGAGACTGGAAGTGGGACTATCCCACAGTATATTTCTTTATCTGTGGGCAATGGTGTAGTTTTCTTGCTCCAAATCAGAACTTCAGTCATGCCTCAGAAATAAGACAGAAAACCAGAAATCAGTACTAAAGAAGACAAAAGGAGTTGAAAAGCTGTTCTAAGTTACCTGTTCTGTATTTGATCTGTTCTATCACAGGGATAAAACTACCTATAATATAATGCTGGCACCCTCAGCCATGCTTTTTTACTCACACAGTAGTGTTCAAGAATGCACACCTATGCTGTCCTACAACACATGCATAGACCCAGACGCTCCAGACTTGTGAGATGCTTGCAGTTGTGTCAGGGTTGACATTTCTTTGGCAGGGTTGCTTTGACAAAAAAATTGCTTTTCACAAAAATGAAGATCCTTAGCAAGTTTTATTTAATTTTACTGTGTTATTGTTTGAGGGAGCCAGGCTTATTTTTGGTACTGATAGGGGCACCTAGAGAGAGGGTCTTAGGGACCCAGGAGGATCCCACTTCCTGCCATACTCTATAAAAGCCCAGAGAAAGAGAAGCCCAGCCCCCTTTCTGCTGTTCCTTCCTCCTCAGGGAGAAGGATTCCCTACAGTCTTCCTCTGTTTCCCTGCAGGGTCCCTTCCATGGGAGAGAGTCCTTCACAAACACCTCTGATGTGAATCCCTCCCACAAGGTGCAGTCCATCAGGATCTGGCTGCTCCAGCGCAGGCTTCCCACAGTCACAGCTTATTTCGGCAACACTCACTTCCCCTGTCATGGGGTTCTCTGCAGCTGCAGGTCCACACGTGCTCCACCGCGGCCCATGGGCTGCAGGTTTACAGCTGCTCCACTGTGGTCCTTCATGGGCTGCTCCACCGTGCTTCTCCATGGTCTACAAGGGGAAAACCTGCCGCCTCACGATGGGCTGCTGGGCCTCTCAGGCAACTCCTCCCTCTCTCTGCTCACGGACCTTGGTACCTCTGCTCCTGCATTGCTCAACTTTGCTCTCCTCTCCCTCTAGCCTAGTCCTTGAGGTTTTGTATCAGTTTATTCCTTTAATACGTTGATCGCAGAGGTGCAGCCATTGTTAATGATGGCTCTGTCTTAGCCAGAAGTGTGGCTGGAATTTTTGAGAATGATGAGGGGAGGGTGGGAACAGTGGAGAGCTTTCAGCATCTTCTTACAGGAGCCTCCCCTGGGGTTCCTCCCCCCACTACCAAAAAGGTGACATATGAAACAAGCATATATTGTTTAAAAAAAAATCATGGTACACCTTCTGAGGTCTTCAGAGGACAGAAAGGCCAACTGACTATGGCTGCTCCATGTTGGACAGGGAAGTTCTGGAGATGAATTTAACATTAGCTAGATATTGTTTTCATATATATTTATGACTTTAAAATGCCCCCTCACAGTTGGAGTAGCTAGGAGGAGTGTTTTTATTGCCCCTCACTCCCCCTGGAAATACAACCATAAGTGTCTGAGGTGTAGTGGATGTATTGCCCCTGGTCCTTCTCTGCTGGGTACGAGAAATTTTCATCCAGTCAAATCTCCTGATGGTATTAAGCAAGTAATGCTGATGCTCGTGTTTCCCTTTCCTCTCATAAAAATATTTGTTCATCTGGGCTGTCAGAATCCTATAGTTCCTCAGCACTAATTTTGGATAGAAAATGTTGAACAAATAACATGTGTTTGTGCTTTTAAATCCACCTGCTTCTTCCCCCTTTGCTCTTCCATTCTGTCCTAAATGTATCTTTTCATCTCCTGGCTGTCAAACGTATCTTATACTTCAACTGAAGGAGAAAATCCCTTAAGCCACGATGCCACATGTTCAATGCAATCAAAAGGAGTTTGGCTTGTGTTAATCTAGGTGTGCTATATCATATGCACCTGGGGTGTGTGCATGTGGATGTGCCGTATTGAGAAACCATACATTACTTATCTCTGAGCTGCAGCACAGAGAAATAAAAAGCCATATGGCAAATGAACTTCATTTTTTTATTACTTGGTTTTATTTGTTTCAAAATAGTGCAGTGTCACAAATCCAGAATATTAACAGTGCTCCATCTGGAAAGTGGAAGGTTTTGCTTCTTTGCCATCCCAGCATGTTAGCTATCTTGAAAAACTTCAGTTACTCTCCCTGCTTTGCACCTCAGGGATTTGCCATAGCCAGGGAGGTCAGTGAGAACAGAACATCTTTCTTTTGTCTTTGCTGGGCTCATTAAAAACTCAGGCATACAAAGCAATATGTCAAGTATGTAATAAAAGGAATCAAGTTAGAGATATATCTTGATGATTTCTTTCCCTGTAGTTTCTCCTTTTAAAAAAGAACACAACCATTCTTTGGCTAAAAGAGCTGTTGGAGAAAGTCAGTGACCAGCTCTATGTATCTGTTATTCCAATATAAAATGGAGGTAATTCATACTACTATAATTAAAAAGCAGTTCTTCTTACATTATGCAACTGTGATTTGTCATTATTCCAATATTGAAATGCACAGCTATATAACTAGACTTCCAAGAAAAGCGTATGTATATAATTGAACAAGGACTGGGTTACCATTCACTTTACTGCTGTTTCTTTCCATGTCAGAATAACTTAAACTATTCTTGGCCTATATTTGTAACCATTATTACCCCTTAGGGACATAAAGTCACAGTGTTCATAACCACATAGTGATATTCTGATGGACAGCCTGTTTTGCAGAGTTTACTGTTTAACCTCCCTCATACACAGTCAAGTTAAAATGTAGTAATGATTTACCACTTGTGACAACTAAGTATGGGCAAACTCCTAGCCAGTAACAAACAAAATTGCTTAATCTTTCATATGAGGAGTTTAAAGTTGCGGTTTTACTGCCTACTGTGACAGTCAAAACATACTTGTGAAATGTTGTGTTCATACTGTAAATCAAGAGAAAATTAAAAGTATAATCCCCCTTTAAAAATAAAGTATGATCAAAAGATATAAAAACCAAAGAGGGAGGTTGTCTGAAGATACAGATTAATATCTGCAAGTATATATGTTGCTGTGCTTTTTAGTTACCACCTGTAAGTGGACCAGTGGCTGTGTGGCTTTCTGACTGGTTCCATATCTGTTGCAAATGCCACATTTCAGTGTGTCAAAGGGCTTAGGATGAGGCAAGGGTCAGCAAACAAGCAGTTATTTAATAACTCAAACACAAACACAAACACAAACTTTTGTGTGTGATAGCACATCTGTCTGTATGCTTTTTGTACAGAACTGAACCCGTTAACTAAGTTCAGATACAGTTTCTCAAGTTCATTATCCTTTTCTGTTATTCTTCTGCCCTTATCTCTTCTATCCTATTTCCCTCAAATGGAACTTGCCATTCCATTCAGATTTTAGGGAAAAACAACAACCATACTGTTCTGTGTATTTACATGTGATCGTATTTTTAGTGTCTTTAGCTCTTTTCATACTTTTCATTCCTCAAGCAACCAGAGGTGTGAGTGAGTATATTAAAAACTTCTACAATCATGAACAATGCAGTTCTAATTATAGGAAAGTGCCATACTGTAGTCAATCTCTCAGCAGTTCTAATTATAAGACATCATCAGATTAAATTAATAAATAATGAAAGTTAATTTAGTAGAAGTTCTGCAAAAAATGTAAATGACATTTTTGCATACAAGTAGAATTTGTAGTTTAACTGAAAAACGTCATACAATAACTTCATAGTTGCAGGCACAAGTCTGTGAATTCTTTACTTTGATCATTTTCCTCAGATGTACTGGTGGATCATGTAGGCTGTCAAATGGACATGCTAATTATCCAATTACAAATTTTCCTGTGCTTTGTAGTGAATGTAAACTCAAATTAAACTGTATGATGTTCTAGACATGGGCAGCAATGCTTTGTCCTCTACTTCTGTACTCATTCTCCCTGTTTGCCTGTTGACCATTTCACCTTTCTATATTTGAGACTCATATACCTTAACCATACAGAAGAGTCTGAAATTCTTAGTTATGAAAGCAGACCACTACAATACGCACGTTATTATTTATCTGTCATCGAAACTTAGAAGTTTGATTTTTTTCTTGGCTTCTTGTCCTCTCTCAAAATCAACATGTATTGTTTCATTTTCTGTGATTGTGATACTATTATGAAAAATTAAGCACCTAATAGGCAAGGTTGCTCTCTGATGCCTGCTTAATTTGGTAATTTCATTTCCTTTTTTATGGAGTTTCCCCCATACCAGATAGATTCCTGAAACCAGCCATTAGAATGGAAAAATAAGATGTTCAAAAGTGACTAATGATTTGGCAATTCTGGAATCTTAGCTGTCAAATGTTATTTCTAGCAATTCTTGGAAGTCAAGCTCCTATGTTTATTTGGTGGCAATCATAGTTGGTATTCACTTATCAAACTTCTTGTCAAACAGACAAAACATATCCCTATTTCTTAATCAGTGTCAAACAGGAGGTTTGCCTTTGGTTCTCATAGACACAGGCATCGAAAAATATTTCACTTATACAGGACACAAGAGTTCAGGCTGCACAGACTTCTGAGGTTCAATTTACTGCAGCTTTTTCTGGGATCCATACTCATACTATTACACTTGTCAGCAGCACAAGATATAAGCTTGGAGTTGATCACAGCTTGTGCACCTGTTTGATAACTTTTCCCAAATATAGTGTTATTTGTGGCTGAGAATGTCTGTGCTAACAACAGTGATATGGAATGATGAAATAAGTGCATTTATCTTCATCTCAATTTTAGCTACTCTTGTGTATTCTTAAAGCTTGACATCTAAAATCACGGCAGATAGACTCTGCAACTGTTTACTGCTGTTGTCACCTCCATCACCACAGTGATATCAAAGTGGTCTTTTAGTTTCATATAAACACCTTTGTAGAGATAATAAGAGACTCCACTGCCAGCTTTAGCTGGTTCTTCCAGTACTTCCTTTCTTAAAATCATAACTGGTGTTTCCTGGTGGGATTTTTTTTCAGTAAGCACCTTTTTTAGTCCCACAGCTACCCAATAGCACAACTGCCACAGTACACCATCCCCTTCCATCCTTACCACAGCCCTTACCCACCCCTTCCAGAATATGACTTGGAGTTTAAAAACTTACTGGAAAAACTTGTCATGAGTGTGAAAAGCATCTCAAATAAGTCATTTAACAAGAGCTGAAATGAAAAGGCAAAAACTGAAGAACCTGCTCTTTTTTTTTTTTTTTCCTTTTTTTTTTTTTTAATTTTGACATTAAAATCAGATTTTCCTAACCAACCGTATGATTTCCATGGGACCTCATGTATAGTTTCTGACTACTTTGAACTGGCTATAGTATAAAAGCCAGTAATAAAAAAAATCTTTCATCATATACAGTGGTAATTCGCGTTAAAGTGAAGGATGCTTGTCTGGCTCATCATACATTAACTGCAAGATTACAAAACTTTTGGGGGGGTCTAAATTAATGCATTAACCAGGGCAGGGACAAGGTGTCGGTGGAGCATGGGAAGAAAAGGTGGCAAAATAGTGTTGTGTTTGGGTTTTTTTCTTGAATAAGTGCATACTATTATTATTATTAGGCACTTGCACTCAGAGAATTTGAAGACTTCAGTCTACGCAATGACATATCACTTAAAAAAAAAACAAAAACAAAAAAATAAAACAAACCCCACAAGAAACAGAGCGATGTAAGATAATCCAAACACATGTTTCGAAGTTGGAAAAATATGCTATTTTCTGGAGTGTCAGTCTGGTGTTTTATTGCATGTATACCTCTGTGTCCCATGATGGCTATGTGACTTGAAATTAACACTATTTAAATGAATGTAAAGCTTACTTCAATGATTGACTCTCACGTGTTTGAGATTATATTGCTGGAGTTCCATGGTGTATTACAGACATATTATAAATTATAACATATTAGACTATAATATAACTTTAAAAGAATAACTCTTCTTAATTCATCTACCTATAAAATGTATGTTTTTACTTACCTTCCTTTCAAGATTCTTGTAAAAGTAAATCAAAGTTAGTGGATTTCCCAAAAAATTAGAAGTGCTCTTAGTGTGACTGTGTAGTAGTGTGAGTCTTTCCTTGTAAGATTGCATTAATGAGTGCTATTGGAAGAACAGATTGGATCTTCATAGGTTTCTAAGTCTTGAACGTTTCCATGTGTCTATAGAGTTGTCAAATGTTTTTTAAGATTGGGTGCTTCATGACAGATTTGAGTTCTACCCTTTCAGATACAGTTTTAGTTGAATAGCTTGACTTTCAAAATCATCTTCTAGGATTTCTTGGCATCAGTCACACACATAGATTTTTGAAGTCTAAGGCTGTTAGCTCTGGACTGCTGTCATCAGCTTTACTGAAGCCAGAAATGTACTGAATGAACATGGTGCAACATAGAGACAATTTGATCCTAGGTTGCCAGTAGACAACAGTTTTATACTACAATTATCATTCATTGAATTAAGTGTTTAAGAGGAAAAAAAAAAAAAAAAAAAAAAGGTTAATTTGTTAGAAGATTGAAAATTAAACAGCAAATTAAAGTAAAAGAAAAAGCAAAAGTAAACTTTTGTACTTAGTTTATGTCTCCCTTTCCATTTGGAAAATATTATATTTCTCCCACCCACATGGAATGCAAATCAGTATTAACATCTACTTCTTTTAAAGTTTTATCTACTTCTTTAAAAGTTTTATAAAATTACTTTAATACACAGTATGTATCAAGTGCAGATTTTTTTTTATTTTTTTTTTCACTGTAATAATCACAGAAGAGTAAAGCAGTGATAGCAAATACTAATATAGGTCTTAATTCATTTCTTGAGTGTGTGTCAGGGTGTGTGTGCACCATGTGTGAAATGTAGTTTGTAATCTAAACCTGGCAGGGGGAGCTATTACACTTCGGTAATATTTGTAAGTCTAACTTTCTGAGAATTCAAGCTCGATAGTTTGCTATTCCTTAAAAAATTAAAAGAGATGGTAAAATCAAGGCAGACCACACCCAAATATACTTTTCTTACTGCATACATCTTCACTTCCTGTCCTAAAGGAAGCCTACTTTCTCTGGATGGAGATTCTCATTTAATTTTGTGCTTTGGCAAAATTAGAAATGTATTTACCCTGTGTTGGTTACAGTCATATCTGGCCTCAGAGCAGCAGGTAAAAATTTACTCTATACGTTGCCTGGTCTAGTTAATTTGGATTAAATAGCTAGCAAAAGCATAAAGTATTTGAAAGATAAATTGATGTATGTGCCACAATGAAATAGTATATGAAAATTAGAAATGAGATTTCATTTAAAGGTATTGGTTAATAACATGGTTCTTCCAAACATTGGGAAAATTGGAATTTGAACTTTGAGGTTTAGGACTGCTCTGATAGCAGTCCTTTGAATAACTTTGAGGCAAACTTCGCAGAGTGAATCACATTCAACATACATGTTATCAATTCATACAGATCAATTCTGATCTGCTTGCAAAGATAGAAACCCAGGCAATTTCACTGGGGTGACCTGTTTTTTGTGAGAGTGAGAGAAAGTCACAGATCCCAAGGTCAGACAAATGTTTAGAATTTGACTCCTAAACTTCTGTATTTTCTCCTTTAAAACTTGTTTTTTTAAAAAAGAGAGATGGAAGCAGCAGCAGAAACAAAAAGTGCCCATGTCAAGGGGAAGGCCTGTTTATATACGCTGCATAGAAGAATGTACAATTCTTCACTCTAGAAGGATGATAAACTATGCATATTCAGATAGATACTACCATGAAAAGACCACGCAAAATAGAAAACATATGAAGGCATCCTAGTTCTTTCCGCTGGTCATCTGCAGTCCTTGATTAATGTAAGGTTCATTTTTACTAGCCAGTCCTTGCAAAATTAACAATAAGATAAAATCTTTCCCATGTAACTGCTCATAAAGAATACTTTTAGGATGTTTTCCGTTTTCCTGTCTTTAATTTACATTGCTTACACATCTTATGAACAGCATCTGTTTGGAGTGCGTATCAAATGGTAGCCAAAATCATCTTCCTCTTCCTTCTCCTTGCTTAGGTTTAGAAAAGTGATTGTGTTGTAGTTCCACTAAAGATGTAAGTGGATTGAAATTGCAAGACCGAAAGTTGAACCATATCCTGTATGCTACTTGTAGAGCACACTAGGACCAGGGCAGGGAAATGGGAGTGCTGAAAAGTTTTCTCATATGCAGTATCAGGTGTGTTTTCACAACCTCGTAGACTACAAAAGCATCCTGCATCCCATATACATCTCACCTGGCAAGAAAATAATGAGGAAATACTGGAAAAAAATCACATCATGGGTTTGAGGTCCCTTTTCTTCAATTCCTCTGTCTTTTTGTCTGCATAGGTAGACACGGATTTGCTCTGCCTATGCTTTAAGCCAGCAGCATACAAGCAGGCAGCTCTCCAAAATTCCTAATAGTGGACAGCTCAAGCTCTTACATATCAGCAGGAGTTAACAAAGGCTAAGTAGCACACTGGTTGTGTGCCTTCTGTTTCAGAACTGTGTCTGGCTAACCTGGAGCATAGGAAGAATTGTCCTGTAGCCTGCCATGCACAGGAAACATTTAAAAACACTTCCTCAAACTTGAGAAAGTTACTGTTATTTTAGAAGAAAGCAGAGATCATCACCTAATCCCTTGACCACAGGTGCTGGGATTTTAAGAAGAATAACAAATATCACAACAGTCCCAAAGAAAACAGTGAGAGCTGGTATTGATGCTGTTGGCAATTTGAATTTCTGAACAAAGTTCAGACAAACTATTGATTTCAGTCTCATTATACATTCAGGGAGGTGTTGATTTTTGAGTACTTCTGTGGTGTGACAGAAGTTAGTTTTTGCTATACTAGTGGGGATGATTATACCTTTGATGTAGGTTGCATCCCTTGTGTTTCTGCACCCAGTTCACTTTTGTTCCCTAAGACTCAGGTATGAGATGACATTTCCAAGTCATCACAATTATACTTGTATATAACTTGCTTGTATTTAACAAGTACACAAGCCTCTGTAGAGAATTAATAAGATTATGTGAAGCTCAAATTCTGACTGCATTTTTGCATTCAGATGAGACACACAGATTTTAGGCTCTGTGCACAAACTGCTGCTCTTCTTTTCTAAAAACGTTGATTAAAATTAAAGTTGGGTCAGTGATAAGGACATAGACCAGGAATTAGGAGTATTTGATATTATTTCCAGTTCTATTATTGGTACATTTGTAGAAGTCATTTATTCCTTCATACCATCTTTCTGTTCAAATTTTACTCATTTAAAATGTAAATTGAAGATTATTGCTGACTCTGAGACAAGGATGTGCCTGTAGATCTAAACATAGTAAACACAGTCCTTTTAATGTGGATGGGCAAATGAAATGTTTGTATAACTTCATACCAAATATCTATACACAAATGCCCATGTAAATTTGTGAATTCTGAGATTTACAGACCAATATTTTTTTTCTTTTTAACTGGAAACCTATTAACTGTTTTGTTTCTTGTAAAGAAGAGGAGTAGAGTCCTGGTGCTGTTGTTCAGATGGAGGTTTCCTGCGTGCTTGTGGTTCTTTGAATAAAATACTGATTTAAAAACCATAATCAATACTGATTTCCAGTGAAAATATAAAAAAAATTGACTACGCATGTTTCTATACAATGTCCCTGTTGTGTATGATACTACAAATTCAAAATGGTTTTGACTGAGAAATTATATAAAACATACAGCAAGACTATGAATAGAAGAACTCAAAGGTTTGGGGTTTTATCATTTAATACAAAGAAGCAATATCTTCTTAAAAAAAGTTTGTTGCTTGTTGGGTTTTTTTTAAGTCTGCATATTTCTTATCCATCTTTCCTGGAGAGAAGAAATCCTCTCCTTCCCTCTACCCCCTTTCAGGGTAACCTTTTAAATTTGGGAGGTGTTGGCAAGCTGTAACTTGAAGTGGTTCCTTAGCAGCAGCTGGAGTGCAAGTCATTTGGCTTTCTTTACTCCTGTGAGTACTCAACATTTTTCACATTTTGCCTTTTTTATGTTTCAAAAGGGAGAGATATGAAGTAAATTTTTCAATGACTGAAGTGACTTAGCAGAGTAAGGCCTCTTGAAAGGTATTTCTGGGGGAAAAATAACAAAAAAAGTTTTGTTTCTGTTTTGAAATTGTAATGTTCATGTGGGATGAAAAAGGAGGATGGGGAAATATGGATGGCATTGTGAGGGACAGCTGCTAGGACTGAGAGTCAGTTGAAACTAAGAAATAAGGAAATAATCAGTAAAAGGTGTTATGCATTCAAAACAGGGAAATTGTTTGTTAGTTTGCTGTGGGGCAAGGTGGTGTCATCACACCAAATTAACTTAAGCCTGCTTTATAGGTAAAGAAAATGAGTGCTGCTGAGAATATTGTCCCTTTCCAGGATACTATATAATATATCTCTAGTGCCTTCCACACCTGAAGTCTGAAGAGATGGGATTTAGTAAGAGACCAACAATATTCAAAACGTGAACTGGTAAGGATGGCAACAGGATTGCATGAGAGGAAAACTTAAGGGAAGAACAGATTCAGACAGTTTTTGGAGGTGCCCATAAGCTTTTTCATACAGAAACTCTGGCATTTATTTATTTGTTTGTTTGTTTGTTATTTAATTTGTTGACAGTTTCCTTGTTAATTTATCTTCTCACTTGAGGCCTCTCTGCCAATAACATAGAAACAAAAATTTATTGGGAAGGAGTGACAGCAGCTCAGTGCATTTAGCTAATTCTTGTCCTAAACTGTTACATGCTATTGAAGAATGCGGTGAAACATGTATCACAGTGCCCTGCAAGATAATTGCCTTTGAGTGATGATTCCTTTGATGATTATTCACATATTGGGGAAATATGCATATTGTGTTTCAGAGTTATGTGATTAAAAAGTCTTCTTACATCTTTGCTGTTTTGTCAAAAGTACCTCTAATGCTTCTGAGCAATCGTGAGAAACCCTAAACATCCACTTTTTTTTTTTTTTGCTTCTTCAGTGAGGCCCCAAATCTAAAATTGATTCCACTTAATAGGGAACCTTCCTACCTTGCAGGAAGGTTAATGATTAGTCTGAGACAAACAGGGTGTTTGAGAATCAATAGTAACTAATTTGCTACTCTTAGAAATAAGGACCTTAACTGTTTCAGGAAAAGAGATGTTCAGTGGCACACTGTAGCATCACTGCCTCATGCACAGAGGCCTCAGTGTAGGGGATGTAAAAGCAAGGCATGTTTGATTGATGATGACTGGGTCAAGTTCATCTGATGGCTCTCAAAGCTTACAATCTAACTATCATTGGCTGATTAATGTCAGGCATCCAAATCACAGTTGTTAACTATGCCTGTGCTAGACTTTATCTGTGCTGTGAGATGCAGGAAGTTCTATTGGTCCCATTTAGATTGTATCAGCCTGCAGTGAGAATATACTGAGGAGATTAGCTACCATTTTAACAGTTCTTGTGGATATTCCAGGTGGGATGTCTAAAAGTTATGTGCCCAAGTTTGAGCAAGTCATCTAAGGTTCCCTTAATAGTCATGGAAATACAATAGATATCTCCAGAGTGTGATTTTTCTGACCTATTTTAGACACTCCCATCTCGGGATAAGATAAATTGATCTCTGGAGATGCCTGTTTCTCTCTACTGATAATAAAGGATACTGAGGGTACCTGCCTCAGACCTTGGGCAGATGGTGCCTCAATTAGAGCAGATGAATCACACCTTTGCTACCACTCAGGAAGAGTAAGACAGGATTAGCCTCTTCATTTGGGTGTCAGGGAGGAAGGTAGGAAAATAAGAATAGGGAATTAATGTACCTCCATATACCATGAAAGAGTTCCAGTGCTGTCAAATAAAAAGGTGAGTGGCTTATTTCACTTAAGAGTCTGGTGTAGATTTCCAAATCAGCACTAGCTTAATCAGAAGATGAAAAGTAAGGAGCAGCTGAATGTGTAATTAAAGGCAGAAAATACCAGTGCATTCAATACCAGTGGTCACAGTTAGGTTACTCTCTTTTTGTTTACTTTTGCTTCACAAAAAGACACTTCATCTGTGATTCTAAAGGAAGGAAGAACCAAAAGGAAGTTAAAATTGGGGTATATTATAGCAGGAGAACACTTTAATATGTGTGTTTCCAAAAGTTGATGAGAGAGACTGCATCAGGACAAGGTGTGTGAGAGCCTGACTTTTGTTGTGCAGCTTGTTCTAGCACGTGTGTTTTGTTGAAGTTGTATTTAAGTACAGCTACCTGAAGGGAGGTTGTAGTCAGATGGGGGCTGGGCTCTTCTCCTAGGTAACTAGTGACGAGAGGGTGTGGTCCAAAGCTGCACCAGGGGAGGTTTAGTTTGGATATTAGGAAGTACTTTCTCATGGAGAGGGTGATTAGACATTGGAATGGACTTCCCAGGGAAGTGGTGGAGGCACCATCCCTGGATGTGTTCAGGGAAAGGCTGGATGTGGCACTTAGTGCCATGGTCTAGCCAATGTGGTGGTGTTAGGTCGTAGGCTGGGCTTTATGATCTTAAAGGTCTTTTCCAGCCTTGGTGATTCTGTGATTCTGTGAAAGTACTTAACGGCACACCTTTAGCTTAAAATTAAACGATGACATGTGTTAGAAACAGATTCACACTAGAAGCAGCAAATCTTAATTGAAACATAAATTTCATTAGAAGGGCAAGAACTTTTAAAAATAAAGTCCAGGAACTGAAAGCACTGCTGTCTCAATATAAATAATTTCATTTTGCACTCTATGAGACTTGGTGGAACTGTTAGAAGTTTTGGAGGGGATTCTGTATGAAGTGGCGCTTGCCAGATGATTGTTTTGGGGGAGAAGGATTTTTCTGTGGTAGTTAGTGCTCCAGAAAGAAAAAAATAATGAAATGGCATTTTAAAATCAGAATTTTAAGTGTAATCTATGAAATCTGGCAGACTGGGCTCATGCACAGAGACCTGAGGTGGCACGTGGGCAGCAATGCTAAAATAAGGTCTATAAAATGACTCTTGCAGAGCACCAGTGACTTCAGTTGCATGTACTACAGGCTTAGAGGTCTGACAATGAGTAATTACACTGCAAGATGAGCAAGGACACCAGTACTTCCAGGCCATCATACGACAAGCTCTCATGTTCAGTGGTAATACGTGGATGGCTTGAGGTCTTCCTGAGATGTTTTGGAGGAATAAATGTCAAACCAAATAAAGTTTTCCTTAATTCAGAAATAATTCCATTTTTTATGGCTCTTGAAGTCCATGATAAGTCACTTCGTAAGCCAATGAACTGACTATCCCCAAATACATTAGTGGAAAAATCATTTAGTTCTGATTCCATGAGATCCTGAGTGCCTTTCTACTCTTGTGGAAATCGTTAAGTATGCTCAACATATTTTAAAAAGGATAAAGCCTTTTATTTTGTTATTTTTTTTAATTTTATTTTTAGCTGGCATTATCTTCATAGAGATAATTCTTTAAAAACATCATAGTTTCCCTTGTGATAGTGAGGAAAACTTTTTTAAAGAGTTTGATTTTCATTCTAAATTAAACATCAAAATGAGGGGGGAAAAAAAGGATCATGTTTTTATTTTTTTTAAATAGACAGATGAAAGATTTTGTTATTAATAATTGACATGAAAGTCTTTCGTCTTGAACACTGGTGTATGTAAACCTCAATAAAATCCTAAAAGTGCTTTTGTAGAACAAGAACAGTCACAAAAATCTGAATAAAGCCACCTTTTCAAAGAACACGATGAGAAAAGGGAAAACTCTTAGATGTGCAGAGCAACACATTTTACATTCATGCCCTAGTTATTAGGAAGCTTTGAAGTATTCACTGTTATTGAATACAGTATATACTGTTATTCATTTAGTGCCTTCATGTAGAGCTACAAAGTTCTAGCCAAAGTGCTTTGGCTATTTTTTTGTGAGCATGAGAATTTGGATGTGGGGATAAAAATGGTGTTCCAGTTTAAATATCATGTAGTCCTTAAGGTTTTAGTGTAGAAATTAATATAGCAAAGCTTGCATTAAGCAAAAACAATAAACACTTGAAAGAGGGTGGGTCAGGAGATGGACTTTTATTGTCTTTGGATTATGTTCTGAGTTATTTATTGCAAGGGATGAGGACATAACAGTTTACAGGGTGAAGCTAGCTTCCAGCACATGTTATAAATTGGAGATCCTGTCTGTCTACAGAATAAAACACCACCATATTCTGAACTAGCAGGACTCCACTGAAACACAACCGTTCAGTTTTGCTCAAGGCAATTTCAGGGGTAGATTCCAGACTATACCCAGACCACATCCATTTACTACCTTCATCTTGGTAAGATAGAGAACAGATGGTATCTCTTAACTTGTTCTTGATTAGTTGTTCCCATCTCCTTGGAGAAACAGAGATGCTGCATTATGGTAGTTGAGAAAGCAACAGTAAGACTCAACCCTGACATTTTTTCATGTTCAGCAAACAACTCTAAAACTACCCACTGGAACTTGGTAGACATTGAGTAACTGTCCATTAGATTAATATTACTTGGAGTTAGGGTCTAGCCTTATCTGATAGCTTGCTTCTTCAAACCCATTTCTATACTATCCTTTAATGTGCCCCTGACACGATCTTCTTCAAGAGCTGACAGCAGCATTTACTGCTCTGTTTCTAATCATCACTTTATCTCTGCAGAAACCCTGTCCCTGCCAGGTGTTACAGTGCTTGTCAATACACAATTGATGTGCACGTGTGTTTGTGTAGAAATACTTTCTGATGTGCTGAGATTATTGCATTAATTTCTTCCAAGGCACTGAAAAAATGTCATAAGATTAAAACTCCTGTTGATTTTTGCTTGATTCCAACTGGTGTCCCCA
>NW_009954185.1:2269710-2281321 GCF_000747805.2 Chaetura pelagica
CAGGAATGTGTGCAGCTCATAACAGGCCCTTTGGATCTTCTGTCAGTGCAGTGTCTTTTTTACTGGGTTTCTTTCCTCCAGGTTGCTTGGGATAATCTGATAGCAGTCTCTGTGTACTGCACTGTAAGGACCTCCAAGAGAAATGAGCATAATGGACGAACCATTTAACTTCAGGGCAACTGCAAGTCACAGTAGGTTAACCCACAAGGGAAATATTATTCCTCTAATATACAATGACCATTCAGTAGACTTGCATTGTTTCTAACCTTCCTAAACACCAGCTCACATGTCCTGTCTTCCCTGCTACAGAGAGAAGATAAAAGTCTCTTTTCACCAGGTACATTGCATCTCAAGTAGTGTAGAAAAAAAACCAGCAGATTCACTCTGTTCTGTCTCTTGATCCTTTTGCCACCTCAGCAGTTAGTTCCCTGTTATTTTCAGCAACCTCTCAACACCTACAGTATTGCCTTATTTCTAAGTTCTACTCTCCCACATATCTTTTTGCCTGTTTCACCCTGTGGACTAGAAATGTCTCTCTCAGCTGCTACTAAAACAGAGGTAACTTCTCTTTTCTCCCAGAAGTAATGTTCTACCCAACAGCAGAACCGGACACATGAAGCATCCCCAGTGCTGCCCAACCACTCTTTGAAAGAGTAGTGGCATGTCTTTTATATCAAAAAAGCAAACCAAATTCAATCCATCTGAACTCCACTGCTATAAAATTGCAAGACTGGCTTAAAAATTATGGAGTTTAACAAATAGTAGACACCTCTTTGTTCACAGACTAGAAGTTTTGAAGCTCATCTTGGCAACTGCTGAAGCTGGAAGTGTATCACAGGAAGGGGGGAGGGAGAAATCTGAGACTTCTATGTGACTGTAAAAGCTTGATATTTAAGGGGTGAGGGAGTTGAGGAAGAAGTAGGAATATTTCAACAAAAATAAGAGTCAACATTCATCTGATCATTGTCAAACATAGTTCTAACTTGTGAGAGTTTGTCAAAAGAAGAAAACTTAGATGGATGGCTCTTTATTCCTGGAAGAGGTAATCAACTTTAATGAGTAGGTGTCTATTTTGTATCTTTTTTCTTTTGTAGACTATATGTTCTTTCCAGATGGTAAATATTTTTTGTACCTATTCTTTGTCCTTTTCAAAAGATCTCAATGGAAGCATGTTCCTTCTCTATTATGCCAGTGTAAAGCCTCTAACGAATTTTGAGTGGAGAATTTGGCCCAGAAAACATAGTTCTATATCTATGATATATATTACACAACCCTCCAAGTTCCCTAAGGAACTTTAATAAATACACTTATTAAACTACTGTAGCACTAAAATATGCTGCTGGGCTCTTTGGTGTCTTCTATACTAGGAGGTTTCTGAGAATTGTTGTTTACATCAGCACTGGTACAAATGGGAAATCAAATAATTAATTTATAAAATGGCATCTGGAAGTGTTAATTTCTGATTGATCTAGCTCCCTCTGGATTTTCCATGTCATCCAGCACCATAGCTTTTAAGCATAATGTAACTTAAGTAGGTTAACATTCCATGACTCAGGGCAGATTTCAGAGAGGTTTCCATGCTGCTGAATTCTTAACCAAGAATGAATGATCAAAACAATTCCTTCTGAAATATCTTTGAAGCATATCTAAAACAAAACCAAACCAAACCAAACAAACAAAAAAAACCAAAACAAAACACCTGAAAAACCAGAAAAATCTACGAGGTAAATTTAAATAGTTCATAATACTGGCTCTGGATGAGTTCCCTTTTGCAGACTGACTCTTGGGGCTCCAGATAAACATGAGTTTTCTGCTACTACTGCTAATGCAGTAGGATGACTAGCTCAGAGACAAAGGCAGTGGAGGGATTTTGGGGAAGCTGCCTATACTGACCCCTTTTAAATTTTTACCACATTTAACTGCCTTCTATTTCTCATCTACTTTAGGCCTTCCTTATCCTTTCTGGCTCTCTGATGGGGTATAAGCATAGCAGTGTTTTTTCAGCTTGTAGCTGTATTTCCTATGTTGTGGGTATTTTTTTAACCCAGACTCTATTGCTGGACTATCAGCCATTTCCAGATGCCAAACTGGGTCTCATGTGGAAGGCAGAAGATGCCAGCCTCTCTGAACCAGAAAATTTCACAAGCACCTCTCTGCTGAGGGATGAAAGCAGCAAAGGAAATAGCCTCTAAACAGTGTTTGCTGTTCTCAGCAGCAGTTCAAGCAGACTCTGGCAGTCAGGAAGCTGACCAGCAGTAAGTGATGGGCAGCCAATGCTTGTACTTGAGCAACCATGACTCTTTCTCTTGTGTGTCAAGTAGAGCTGCCATGTTGTACACCTGGGTGGTCAAAGGGAAGAGCTGAGCCTCCTGCATAGCTGGCATCTGCCCCAGGAGGCCAGAGCAGCCAGCACTGTGACAGAACAGTGGCACTACCCTTTTCCTCGCTCTTTCAATAGGTCAAATACTGATGTCTGTTGGTCTAGGGCTGCTGGGTGCATCCTGCCAAAGCTGAGCAGAGGACTCGTTCAATCAGTTCTCTAGAAATGGTGGCTGAGAGGTGCAGAGGGACAGAGAGGCCCTGAGACAAATTAAGTTGTAGTCCAAATTTAGGAGTTGAATATAGGCAAGTGAAGGTGCCAGCATGGGCTTTCTCTGTGATAGTCTGCTTTGGCATTCTCTCTCCTCACAGGCACGCTTACCGGGTTGAATTTACATTTCAAAATCGTCTTCTGATGAAGCAGTAAACTCTTTTGCCCTCTGCCATTTCCAAATATGGGTTTTTTTTCTTAATGTTAGATGTATGTCCTGGAACTGTGTACATTATGTATCTTTTCTGTGACTGAAGTCCTCAAGGATACCAGTGCTATGTCTGCATTAGCAAGTAGCACCATGCAACAGGAGCAGATTTGCTGGGTGAAGCAGCTTGTGCTGAGGGCCCCCATGCTCTAAGCCTTTGGGATATGAATGCAGAGGAGAACTCGGCTTAGGCCTAGCCTGGTCCTGTGAAACAAAGATCCATTAACCACTGGAATTCTGCTTCCAAGGTTAGCTTCAAAAGGTCAATAACTGCTGCAAATGAAAACATTAAATGTGGATGCAGCCCCATCTCCTATTCAGCATTTTCATCCTCCTGTATATTGACAATATTTTTAGAATTACATGGTCCCCAGGAAATTCCAACAGTCTCTTTTTTGTGTGTTGGGGTATTGAATGAAACTAAAGATTGTTGCAGGATCGGATATTGAGAAAGTATTTTCAGGCATCCCTGTGCTTTCAGTTACCTCTGCCAGTCATGCTAACACCTGTATTTTATTTAGCTGGCTCCTGCGGAATACTAGCTGTATAGCTACTAACTCCACAGTTCAAATCCCCAGCCTCTCCCCTTTAACTAGAAATGTCATGTGTAACACAAAATCCAGTGCTTTTCTCAATACCAAATAGATTTGATCTGCTGTGTTGCCCTTGACTAGAAAATCATATCAAAGAAGGTTGTCAGGTTTGTCAACTTCTACCTTTACAAACCTGTGTTGCATTTTCTCTTAATCTCTACTTATGTCACAGTTTCCTTATTCTGAATTCTGTTGTCTTTTCTTTTTTTTATTATTTCATCTTTCTTTCCTGAAGCTTTATGTACTAATAAAGACAGATGATTCAGCAAGAGAGGGTTGCTTGCTTCTTCCTCAGTCCTTAAATACAGGTATGATGGTGGAGTTGCTTATGGCATATCATGCTGCCTGAACTTAAGTTATTTAATGACAGTTTAAAAATATCTATCTCATGTTTTTCTTCTTGTAATAGTTGGGCAGGCATTAGCTGGTGTTATGACACTTGCATTCAAGGTCCTTTTTTTTTTTTTTTTCCCCCTCCTGCTTCAGGTCTACATAAGCTTACAATTTTTTTTTATTTTTTTTTATTTTTTTAGCTATCCTGCCTTTGACATCAAGTCTACCAAAATTACTTTCATATGGGTGAAGAATCATTTACTATTTATTTTCATTGCTTTACAGAGTCTGTTTGACTCTGGATGTTCTCATTTTAGCCCTACTGTTAGCTATGAACATAGCTTGCTTTCCTATGAATACCTTCTTGAACACCTAAAACTCTGTTTCTTTCTGGTACTCCTTACAATACTGTTACTAATTCTTTTGTGCTCAGGGCTCTTCTCTGAAATTCTGCTCGTGTGCAACTTACAAATTCTATCTAATTTGTGTGACTTTTGGTATACAAGTGGAGAAACCTTAGGCTCTGTAATTTCTTACCTTACCAGCTGATTATGCTAACTAATTAATCAACCTTCTCTGTATTTTGAAACCAAAAACCTTAGTTAAAGATGCAAGGAGGGAGGGGTGTTTGATGCTTCCTACATTCAATTTAGGTTTAATCAGCTTATCAACACCCAAGCCACATTTATTTTCTAAAACATTTCGCAATTAACAAAAACAAAGTATAAATAGCATCACCTGCTGTTAGTTTTAGGAAATTTCTGGGTATCCAAGGTCTACTGTAACTTTCTATATTCAGTCTATTAAGTTAATGAGCACAATAATTTTGTGTCTCTTAAGGAAAATTAGGAGATGTAGCATGCCTTCAGCAACAACCCCCCCCCCCCCCCCCCCCCCCATATCTTTAGCATTTTTGTGACCTGAAATTTCTGACTATCACTAGAGTGAAATTGCATAGATGGGTAATAAAAACAAAGCAAAAAGCAATCAAGTTGTCCTACCACAAAAAATGCAAAACTTTCATGTATTTGAGGTCTGCAAAGTAGACTTAATAGGGGAAAAATGAGTCAACATGTTTAAAACCTGAAAATTATGTTCATTTCAGGTGTGACCTGATAAGGAAAACAAAAGCTTATTTAGACTCTGATATTTGCAGCAGTCTACACAGAAACATGGAAAAAAGACCTCTGAAAAGTGATACATGTACTCAATAAATGCTATTTCATCAGTTCTATAAAAAGTGTTTGGGACATACACTTAACATAGTTGAACAAGATAATTTGTTGTGCTTTAAACAGTATTTCCCAAGTAACTATTAAAAACAAAAAGGCTGAGTTTCTTAAAGGAGCATTGAGAGAATCTGGGACAGTGAAATCTAAACCCAAGTGCCTAAGTCTCCTAGGCATGTTCTAGATTCACCTACATATGTTCTATGACCCCAGATTTTCATTCAAACCCCAAAGCTGCACTAATACTCCTGAGTTAAACAGAGCATCTGTTCAGCTCAAAGTGATACAATCAGTGTTGTTTTTTGTGGGTTTTTTTTCTTGGTTTTTTTAATTGTTGAAAAGGGCATATTCCAAAAACTGATTGCAACCACAAGCTGACTACAGAGAAAACAAGAGGTAGCAGTTTGGTAAAATGCAAACAAGGAGAGCTTTATTGTTATTTATATTGATTCTTATCCTGTCATTTTTTTAATTGCATAAAGACAGAGCAAGTTAAAAAATATGGTGGGAAGTTTTTGTCTTGGCACGTTTTTGTGTTGGCACTGGTATAGCTATTTTCCAAAACAAACAATTTAAAGGCCCATTAAACAAACATCTCTCATTCTTGACGTAAGATCAGAGTGCTGCTATCTGCTTTTTAAAGCCTGATTTACAACAGAAGGTGCACGATAGAATAAAAATATGTGACAAACGTCGGATTAGTCTGCCAAAGAGGGTCTTTTATCTATAGGTAATGGACAGACCCACATTGTCTGCATTTTCTTTCAGAGGCATTATTCTATTCTGACCAGGCTCAAGCTAGAAATACGGCTTTGTCACATTGTTTTCCTGTCGTTACCGTATGACTAACTCTTACTGAAGATTTGCTCTCATCATTTCACAGATAATATTGGCAATGATCTTATTTATAGTGCAGAAAGACAGTTTATGTGTTTGTATATATTACATTTCTATCTACTTCTCTGTGACCTCGCTGATTGGTGATAGCAATATTATAGTAGTTAAACAGTGGCAGGCATTATTTGTGAGTTTGGAATAAACTCATTTTAAGTGATCCTGTATTTGTTCCTAGTGGAAATTGAATGAAAAGACCATCACAGCAGGCTGTTACCAACTCCCCTGATGGCAGCCTCAGGTAAAAGGTATCAAGAATTGAAAGATTTCACTGACAGAGTACCAGGAGGTTAGGTCCTTGGAGTCTAGAACCAGGTAAGTTAGAGGGTTTGAGACTCTGGGGAGGTGTTTGTAGGTATCTTTACTTTTGCACCTCAGCTGCAATTGCATATCCAAGGAAGGCAGGGCATCCTCTGTGGTCTGGCTGACTCAATTGTAAACCAAAATAAGCTTGACACTTGAGAAGATCAAGATAGTAATAAATAGTGAGCATTGTTTAAGGGCATGCTTACTTCACCCACCAGTAGACTGGTCAGCTAGTTTCTTCAGACTCCTCTCTGGCCAAGGGAGGGCATGTTTACACTGTAAGTGAAGCTCAGACAATCCCCAGGTCTGGGGCTTAAACTACTTCCTGTTGACTTTTTAAAAACCAGATACAAGTGCTCCTTTGCTCTGATGTGTCCTGAAAACTGCGGTGCCCTCAAAGGTCAACACAGTGAGGTGCCTATATGCAATGTAAATATACTTGAACAGCTAGGTTTAGCTTTGCTCAGCCTGGAGTAGCTTGGATTTTGGGTTGTTACTGCTTTTGAACTTTCCAATTCCCTGCTGCTGCAGTGGGAATAGGAGCTTCAGCAGTAGCCAGCTCCTGCTTCATGAGTTGTCAGATGACTGCTTAGGCACTAGAAAAAACACAAATTCCCTGCAGATTTTTTTTTTTTTTTTTATTGTTAGCAGGTGTTAAAATTAGCCTGCCTACAACTATGCAGAACACAATGACTTGTTAATGGCAGCAGTCACTGGGAACTGTCATTAGTTATAAAAAGAAATGCAGCACAACAGTGAAATTCCTCCTGCCCCACTGTAGCTGTGTAAGTTCAATAAATTTGGCTTGCTGTTCTCCTGGTACAGGAAGCCTCTCCTAAAGCAGAGTCCTGTCAGGGGTGAGATTCCCACAAACTAATTCATAGATATCCATAATGGCTTTGCTCTGTGGCATCTAGTTGAGTGCTGAGATGTGTTGTGTTTCTTTGGGTTGGAAAGTGTCTGTAGAGGTAGGTCCTGATCGAGGTCACTGTTACTATTCATAGAAGGGACTTTGGAGATGATTATGATCATGCAGATAAGTCACAAGGCTGCCACAAGCCATCTCCCCTTCTCTTTCTCACTGTTTTTTACCACAGATGGACTGACATTTATCAGATGACTAGAGAACAATGTGATTTTACCCTTTCTTACCTTATAGTGTAATGCCAGGTTGCAGAAAAGCCATGACTTGTTCATTATGCCGCTGGGTCCTGCTGTGCATTTCTACTCCTACTCCCCCCAGCCCAGAGTGCATCTCTTTTGCTTGCTGCAACAAATGACCACAGATCTGCAGTACAAGTTGGAAACATTCACTGATTCGGGTTTAAAAAAACAAAACAACAAACTAAAAAAAATTTTTAAAAGTGAAAGAACTTTAACTAGATTAAATACAAATGTCCAGAAGAAGATTTTTACATCAATTTTACCTCAAAAGCTGGAGTTATAAAACCACAGGCATAGCAACTTAATTGCTTAACACTGAAACCTACAGATAATGAAGAGTTGTTTTTCCAAAACTTCTAAATTATTATGCCTGTACAAGACTGTTCAGAAGACAAGAATTTCAAGTGTTTGGGTAGTAAATGCAAACTTAACTTCTCAGTTCTCAAAAAAATTATTCCTGCATAATCTATAGCCACCATCACTTAAACAGCATACAGCTTTTACAGAATTGCAATAACTACTAGTTAAAGATGTATATATTGCATTACTATTTTGGGTACTTTTTTAGGAATTACCATAACCTTAATATAAACCTTCAATTGCAAGTCAGCAGTTACCCAGAAAATTATAATGAGGTAATTGGCATCAATTCTTTTTTTTTTTTTTTCCTTGTTTGAGACAAGGTCTGAATACTGTCCCACAGTATGTATTTGTAAGTGCTGACCAATAAAGAAGATTGGTTGTTCACTGACACTCAGATCCTAAAAGCTTGGCTGTCTAATAATCAGAAATAGAATATGTAGGTTGATGAAAGACTGATTCAAACCCAAGAAAAAATGGTTCTTTTTTTTCCTGGAGAAAAAAAAGTATTAACCTACATCTCCATACAAGCAGGGGACTTCCTCTTGCTATGGTTGGGCTCTGTGTGGAAACACACTAACTGACCTTTCCTTGTTCCTTTCATTCAGAGAACTCCTGGTGCACCCAACAAGAATATTTAAGGTTCGTGTCAGACGTGGATCCTGCTCTTGATGGTCTGAATTCAAAGATTAAAGCAGTCTAAGGGGGATTGGTTGATAAGAGATTAATTTGCCTTATGTTGTTTCTTTCCTGGTTGTTTCCATATGTCTCAATGACACTGTTCTATTCAGGATTGAACAAAAGATTTTAGAACAACACCTATTTTGAATTGGTTCACGTTTATAGTGAAAGTTATAGTGGAAAGTAATGATATTCTCTCCCTCTTCACCATTTGCCTTGTGCTTTTGGCCAGTCCAATGCTTCTTCTAGTGTTAAAAGCTCTATTTTTTTTTTCCTCTTCTAAATAGATATAATTCAAGGAAGAGAACTTTCCATTTCTCATTCTAAGATGTCTTGCTGTCAGGAGTTTATATCCAATATTTATCTTCAGTGCACTTGTCTTAATGTGATCCCATTACTTACAGAGATAATCCAACCAGTCATTTTCAATTTATTATTATTAGGAATAGGAGAATTTTGGTGGTATTAGTAATTTAAGTCTGAGATGGTTTTTTTGGTGTTGTTTTTTTTTTTAGTGGGAAGGGGAAAGGGATTATCTTAGTTTTGCTTTTTGCTCTAAATATAATTGCACAGACGGACAACGAAAGAAAGATAAGCTTTGTTACATTTGCTGTTAAAGTAAATTTGAGGGACATGTGGCTTCAGGTTGGTTGGTTGGGGCTTTTTTGCCATGGAACTAGTTTAGGTTGTAGGTCTACAGAGTTACACTGGCAGAGCTGAGTGAGTTGGAAATCTGGGAACAGGTAATAATAAGCAGAATAAGCAGGTAGGGCTCATTGTATGTCAGTCCAGAAATTACTGCCTCTCATTAAACCCTTCATCAGTTTGTACATTTTATATCCCCAGTATGTTAAGCCAAACTGGTACTTGCCTTCAGAAATCAAACTTATTCTTAAGTATATCCTCACCACGTTTTTCTGGAAAAGTACACATAAGAATATCATACTGACTGTCTTCTAATCTCAAAGAAAATGAAAACCTGGGGTTACATTCAGTTTCCCTTAACTTTGCAGCTTATTTTTCCCCATTCTACTAAGCACTTCCTAAATCTAAAGGGTAAAAGTTATTTTAATTTCAAAGGAAAGAAATCCAAAGTTGTAAAGGATAACATACAAGTAGTAGGTTCTTCATGCTCATGGATTTTCCTTCCTTTCTACAATTATACTTTCACAAACACTGCAAAAGTAAGGGCACTCTTCTGGGGTTGTGGTGATACACGTCCTCTTCAAGCCAAGAGATCCTCTTGTTGAGGATGTGACAGTCAGTTGGAGGCCATCTTGGGCAGAGTGTTCACAAAATTATAAGAGTTCTCTGTACTTAGGGCAGTAAGGAGCAGGATCAACAGAACTACCACAGTGAACTTCCAGAGGGCAAACTTTGGCTTGTTTCAAAGATAGGTTTACCAGCAGTCCTGGGAGATCCCAGTTTGCTGGAAATTGATGAATGTGACCCCCATCTACGAGAAGGGTTGGAAGGAAGACCTGGGGAACTACAGGCCTGTTAGTCTGACCTTGGTGCTGGGGAAGGTAGTGGAGCACATTATCTTGAGTGCCATTATGCAGCGCATGCAGGACAACCAGGTGATCAGGCCAAGCCAGCATAGGTAACATAAAAGTAAAGCATTTGACACCGTCTCCCACAGCATCCTTGTAGATAAGTTGATCAGGTATGTGTTTGGTGATCAGGTAGTGAGGTGGATCAAGACCTGGTTGAAAGGAAGGAGTCAGAGAGTTGTAGTCAATGGGGCAGAATCTGGTTGGAGGTCTGTGACTAGGGGAGTCCCTCAGGGGTCAGTACTGGAACTGGTGTTGTTCAACATCTGAGTCACCTTCTTATGCTGACCTCCTAGATACTTACTGTCAGTATGGAACTGCTGCTGTGTGTTCCTTCTCCCTCTGGGAATGGTTGGAAAGCCTTTTCTACAACCAAAGGACCTTTTATGAGTCAGCTCTTTGTAACCTAACATGCTGAAACAGGGGTATAGTACTCCTGCCAAACTGCAGCAGTACCTTGTTATTGCTGCTCCCTGCAGTGACTAAACAAACCATGAGATGAGGCTGTTCCCCTTAACATGCTGTTATCATGACACATAATGCTCTTGAACAAGTGACTGCTGGGTATGCAACTACCTATGTGATTTGATATCTGCTTGTGGGAGGGCAATGTTGCATGGTAGCCCTTCTCCTGCAGAGGTCCAGCTGCTAGGGCAAGACTGGGATCAAAACCTGATTTAAATTATGCATTCCACAGTAATCAGTGTCTCCAAGCTGTGTCTCCTCCATAGATTACGTTCTCACTCCTCATTCAGTTTTCTGTTTCCAAGATGTAGGAGGTAACTCATCAGCTCTCAGCTCCTACTCATTCCCATAAGGTGGGTGATTGCTCTGGTATCTCTGAATCAGTCCTGGAGCAGGTTGCTTGACAAGTTAATTCATGGCCCCGTGATGATGATTTAAGGCAGATGGTGGTTTACCTCAGCCTGGAGTGAGAGGGAGGTTCTTTTGAGTATCTTTGCTGCATGTTTCTGTAGAAATATCTCTGTGAGTTCAAGAATCTCCTATTCTTCCTGAGGGGTGATGAAGTCTATCTAGTACAGACAGATCCTGTATGGACAGTATGCATTTTTTCCCCAAAACATTTCTGGAGTGCCTTTTAGTTGAAGGACAGTTATCACCCTCCTTGGTACTGTTCCAGTTTTTGTCTCAATTTCCTTAGTTTAGTTTTCATACTGCATCAATGTATGAAGACCAACACATGCACAGCCATGACCCCTCCCCCCCACCCCCCCCATTCTCTCTCAGCAAGGATGAAGGCACAAATCTACTTGTCGGACCAGGTGGCATGGAGAACATAAAACACCTTCAGCATTGGCTGAAGTGTTAAAGTACTTTCACATCTACTCAAGTGGCAGGAGGACACCTCAGATTCAAGCCAAAGAAGATTTCCTCGCAGAAGGGCCAGTGGATTAAGGGTGGTGGTTTCTTGGTCATATTGCCTTTGACCCAGGCTTTCTGGCTGTACCCAACATCCTTACTATGAAAATAAAGGAGGGATTAGAAGAGAACTGTCTGACTCTCCGTATTCTAGTGTGAAAACTTCTCCTTTAAGAGACTATAACCTTTATTGCATGCCTTTCTTGTCCTTCTCAAGACCTGGATGATTTCTACTGCCCCTCAGTTAGCTTTGTAATCTATTACACACAAAATAAGAGAGGATCTTTCTAATGTTGCAGAGAAAGCCAGGACTGGGGGGG
>NW_009954185.1:2281437-2287922 GCF_000747805.2 Chaetura pelagica
GGTGTGTTTTGTAGTGTGGGGGGGAGAAGGGGGGGGGGGGGGGGGGGGGGGGAGGGGAGGGAAGTATTTTCTTTGTTTGAAAACTGTAGCAGATGTCTGTGGCAATAAAAAGGCAATTATACTCGTATTATCATGAGACTTCCCAGCAGGAAATCTTGACAAACTCAAAGTTTACTTAACTGAGATAAATACAGTAGATAAATAGCAAACTGAATTTAGTTTACTCTTGTACACAGGTGTACTACACATTTCCTCTAGCCATGATTCACAGCCATAACCTTTCCTAATCACAGGCACAGCAAGATATGTCAGGAGTAGGAATGGGCTCATGTTATAAAATACAGCTATAGATTCAAACTTTCTCCAAAGTTTGGGTGTTTTTGGAGCTGATAAACAGGTTTGGGCTTATTTTTGTTTCTCTAAAGGGGAGGAGCCGAAGGGCCCAGTTTGTTTTTCACCCTAGATGTTTTATGCTGCTCTGAGGATGCAAGTTTTTGATTTAACATATCCATAGGATGTCCTCAACTGGCAGAGAGCCCATGGCACAACTAAGAATTGATTTCTTCCCCCTGTTACAGCAGCCTGGGAAGCAGCTACTCTCTGAGGCTGCTCTGATTTATACGGGGAGCAAGGAAGACCCTGGCAGCACTCAGAATCTGGAAGGCCCACACATAGCATGAGTGCAGTAATGTGAATAAGGGGTTGTATTCTGGGAATCTGGGGAGTTCTGCTCTTGGAGTAGGGATGCCAAGCAGTACTCCAAGAAAAATTCTCTGTTCAGTATTGTTTTCAGGCAGGCAAGCAAAAAAAAATCACATGTAAAAGCCAGCTGCACCCTGCTTTACTAGTCACTTCAACAATACAATCACTAGATATCAGTCTGATATCACAACAAATCCTTCTTAAAATGTTGTTTGTTGAATTAGTTCTTTTCACCTCAGTGAGACTCCATTTGTATACCTAGGATAACCTTAGCTTGCAGAATCAAATTTGAAGGAAGCTATGTAAGCTTTCCATTTTCTTTCTTATCGAACAGCAGCTCAGAAATGTGTATGCTGTTTACTCATTATGCTGCTGTGCCTGTAGTACAGATTTGCCCTCTGAATATATTGTCATCAGAAAATGCATTGATTTTAGGACCATTGCTGAATTGTTGAGTAATAGTTAAATTTTTATAACAATCAACTACAATGAAATTATTAAATTAACAGCAGACAAATATCCAGTCTTCTCAGCTACCTTCTAATAGGTCAAATGGTGTTCAAAAAATAGACTTTTACTTAGATGGAAGAACAATATTTTATGGTAACTTAGAAGCTATAGCTCTTTAACAGAATATGTAGACCGTTGGAAAACTTGTTTTTTCAACAATTTAATCTTGTTTGAAGTGTAACATGCTGTTCCACTTTAAAGACTACAGATTGTTACTGTCACAACAGACAATATTGGAAAGAATGAAACATTAAGACCATCACCCAACGTTTATTTTGCTGTTCAATATGTGTATCTGCAACTCTTCTTTGGATCCTCAGATGCTGCCAAACTGTGTGCGAGGATTTTAAGCCACCTCAGTATGTGCATTCTTTCCAAGGGAACTTTGGCTATTGTAAGAAGCATAGATCAGAACAATCTAAAGGCTGTTCTGTCTTTGGGCACCTGGTGTCAGGAACACACAGTTCCTGTAATCAAAGGTTGATAACAGTAAAGGTCTTTGAGGTGCATTAAGAAGAGTGTCTCCAGCAGATCAAGGGAGGCTCTCCTCCCCCTCTACTCAGCCCTGGTGAGATCTCACTTGGAATGTTGTGTCCAGTTCTGGGCTCCCCAGTTCAAGGGAGAAAGAGATATACTTGAGAGAATCCAATGGAGAGCTAGGAGGATGATTAAGGGACTGGAATACGTGCTTTATGAAGAAAGGCTAAGAGACCTGGGCATTTTTAGTCTGGGGAGGAGAAGACTGCAGGGCGATCTAATTAATGTCTATAAATACATGAGGGCTGTGCATCAAGGAGGCAGGGACAACTTCTTTTCACTTGTGCCCTGTGATAGGATGAGAGGCAATGGACTCAAACTTGAGCACAGGAAGTTCTTTACTGTGAGGGTTACAGAGCACAGGAACAGGCTCCCTAGAGAGGCTGTGGAGTCTCCTTCTCTGGAGACTTTCAAGACCTGTCTGGTTGCCTTTCTGAGTGATCTGTCCTAGTTTGTCATTTTTTGGTTGGTGGGGTTTTGTTTGGGGAGGCGGGGAGGGTTTGACTTCATGATCTTTGAAGGTCCCTTCCAACCCCTAATATTCTGTAAGTCTGTGATTTCTAATACCGTTTTGCCTAGCTGCATGTCCTGTACCACCAACAAGGAAAAAAATATCAGAGAATTATCTTTACATCATATTAGACTTCCCCTGCATGAGAAAATTCTCCAAATGGTCATTTAAGGCAGCCCTTTGCTAATAGAGAAAATAGGCCTGGAAATAACCTTGAAGTCAGGTCAACATCATGTCCTGGGATGGGACCAGCTGAATAGTGGCTGTTGTTTGCCACATCCTGGCAAGAAGGGATGGTGCAGTTGTAATCCTGTGAGACTGAATAACTCAGTTGAACACCAGCCTTAATCTTCAGTTTAATTTCTTTTTAAAATATTGCTCTCTTCTCAGATTTTGACCATCTTTAAATTGCTGTGCACAGTAAACCAAATAAACTTTAGTTCAAGGTGAAATGTGAGAGTATTTAATGTATTCAGTCTTGCAGAGCTCTACACTGGAATGTGTCTTATAACATTCATGTTTACTAACTCAGGGAAAAAGAAGTTACTTGTATAACTGCCATATATGCAAGGAAACCCAACTAACACGAGTAGTACAAGTAATAATATATACTGCAATTCTTAATAAAACCCAACAATATATTGATAATTGCACATTAAACAAGGTCAAATGATAAACATAATTTAGGAAACTGCCATTTATTTATCAATGTTCTGTGTGCAGTAAGTAATGTATGATTAACTATTCATAGCTACTAATTCATGTAGATCTGCAAAAACAAACAGCAGAAAAACCCAAACAGAACTTACAAGTGTCACTCCTCAACTCATGTATGCTTGCTCACACTCTTTCTCTTGTTATCATAATAGACTGGATAAAAAGTGTCAATCCTAGGCCTGGTTGCCACAGCCCACTTTCATGACGAATTTTAGTGTTCCACCTCTCCTGTGAGGAAGCAATTGTTGAACTTAGCACAGAAAATGGTGAATATACTTCATGCTTGAAAAGGAATGAGCAGGAACTGGGCACTAGACAGAAAAACAAGGTTTGTTGTTTCTGTGGTTTTTTTTCTGGCTATGTCGAAGGCCACAATTGTGTTACTGAAGAAGGAAAGGTAGCAGAAAAGATCAATGTCAGTATCAATATTGCAGTGAACAACAGCAGGCTTTGTACCATGCTAAAAAGACAAAAAAAACCAATAAGAAAAAAAAAAAAAATCTGAAACAACCACCAACCTTTCCATGCTATGATCTGCAAAGGAAAACTTTCCCCCTCTCCCCTAACCTAAATCAGTACTTACTAAGCAATCACCTGAGGACTTTCATCCCCAAGGGACATTAGTTTCCCCTTCAATCCTTCCTGCAGGGGTGATCTTTAGCAAGAGGACTTCTGCTTCATCCATCCACTTACTGGGGCTGCTGATCTGTGTGACAGCAGCAAAAGGGTGAAAAAACTATTTCACTTGTGCACACCTGTAAGGCCCTAGGGAAGCACAACAAACATTGGCCCAAATCCTTACCTACAACAGGGGTAGACATGAGGTTTAAGCTGCTTCTCACCTCCTCAGAACTTCTGAGAATCCTTCACGGTTGCCCAAGGTCCCCTGTCTATTGCAGAGCAACCCTAAAGGTCTTTTAGAGCAGTGGGGTTGCCTGCAAGACGCTGCTGCTGTGCAGACTGCAGAACAGCATGTTTCTGGCATCCTCGCGTTGTGCTTGGCAAGCAGATGCTGCAGAATCTTCTTTATGAGCTAACCAGTGGATTTATGGTATTTGTACTCCATGCAAACATGGCATGGACCAAAATGTGACTCAGAATTTAGGTCTGAGTTTACCTAGAGTTACAACAATGAGTATCTTCTCCCTGATTTCCCAGCTCTGGAGCCCAGCAGTGCTCAGGAGATGGGTGCACAGGCGTATTACCTAAAGATCAAAATGCAGCCCTCTAATTTTGTTGGTATGATGCAAACCAGAAGAAAAGCCACTAAAATTGTCAGCAAACAGATTGTAAAAGCATGTTTAATTTTGTTTTGCAAGAGAAATAATTGGTACTAGATAAAACCTTGCAAGTTGTAATTTCTAGTATATTACTGTTAATTAGTAAATGTATTATAGCCTAATTTGATCTCTAACAGATAGAACCTTGTAAGAAAAAGATATTTTCTGTGAAGTGATCAAACAGGAAGGAGGAGGTTGTTATCAGGGTGGGTTTTTTTCTTCTTTTTGCTGCTGAATCACAGTTCTCTTATGTCTATGGTATCTGCTACTGGCCTTTTCCCTAGGTCTTTTCACTCTCTTCCTCCTTTCAGGAGAGTTGTTCTCAGCTCCTCATCTGTTAGTCCTATTACTGTGCAAATAGCACATACAGAAGCCTATTAGTTCTGCTCTATTGGAGTATGCAATGGAAGGCATAGCAGGAAGAGTGGGAGTTTTGGGCTACGCTAAGTGCTTATTCCCAATTTCTTAGTGGAGTACCCATCATGAAGCTTCCCTTCTCTCCCTTTCCATCCCTGTTGAGGCTGTGCCTGACTGCCTGCTTTTGTCTTGTGGTTTGTGGGACTTTGCTTAATGAAGGTGACCAAGTTGGTGTTTGTTCTTATCTTTTTCCCATACTAGTTTTCCCCTACAACTGCCTCAGTGAAGTCACCGTCTACTCAAGGCATATATTTTGTGCTTTAATGTATATTCCCTTATTACTCTTACCATACAGTCCAGTGCTGTTAACATAGTTCCTTTGAGTAACTTCTATAGTCAAAAGTTTTTCAAGCCTCTTCCTGAACTGTGTTAGTAAATGGCTGCTAAGGGAGAAAAATTGCTCTGGTATTTTAAAAATGATGTTTTACTTTCAGTCAAGCAGCTGTTTAAGATGTTCCTAGAGGCTCCATTTTTTGTGCTGCCTTTTGGTGGAGACAAACCCCTATCAATAGGTGCTTTTTAATGTATGAAAAAGCATGTTTTTCCTTATTTCTGCCTGAAATGATTTTTATCTGCACTTAAAACACAGAAATGCATGTGTGTGTAGACACTAACATCACCAAGAACAGTACAGAAATTACTTACTGAAAATCTGTTTCACTGAGAGCAGATATTGGATAACTTTTTATTGTGATTCAAATATTTTTAAACTCAGCTTGATTACTCACAAATGTGAGGTTACTGAGGAACAGAATCTTTTACAGGATTGGAACTCCAGATTTGCTTTAGCTCTATTTTTCCTGTGTAAAATACTGCTTAATTTTTTAAATTATGCAACAATCTAAAATATCAGAATAACTTTGCCTAATAGAGTCATTCTTAGTAATTTTTTTTGTTTGTTTCTGTTTTTTTAGTATATTGATCTATCTTGTAAAAGATTTCCTCTAATTTTAGACAGAACTAAAATCAAATCCCTCAGGCTTTAACTGTGAAGCTGGAGAAGCTTATTAGGATTTTTAACATTCCAAGTTGCTTTCTGAACAGATTGCACTAACTGGTTGATGAAACTTGAGCTAATTACTCTAATGTTGACAAATGCACTAGCACAAAAAAAAAAAAAAAAGTCATTTAAAAAAAATAAAAATTGCACTTCTTCAAGAAATACTAAGTAGATTCAGTGCTTTCTGGATGTAATAGAGATATTTTTGCAGAGGTTTCTTCAGAAAGAGAAGGAAAAAACCCAACAAAACCAACCCAAAGTACTATTTATAAACAAAAAATCTACCATCATTGATCATTTGAGTATTAATGTTAATGAAAAATACTTAGGTTTTAGAAAATTGAAATAAATCAATTTGGTAGTTGGTAGGGTGAGAACCCACCCTCACAAAGCAGTCTTCCTATATTAGGTCATGCAGAGATTTTCTACAGAGCCTCTCAGTCAGTAGCATCATACCCAGGAGAATCAAGTCATGATCACTGAGCAGTCACCAGCTCCAAAGGGTTTTCCTGTGTGCAAAGTTGGCTGGTACTGCACTGATCTCCCTGAACTTACAGTACCAGAGGTAGGTGAACTTAACCTACAAAGCAGAAAGAAACTGCTATCACTGAGAGACTTCAGTAGCACAAAACCTGTTGGATCTATAGGTTTGGTTAAATCCAACCTTGAAATAACTATATTCAAGTTTAGAGAGATGTGCAACTCCTGAAATAAGGATAAATTCAGGCTTGTACTTGTCAAATATTATTAAAAAAAAAAAAAAAAAAAAAAAAAACGTTGTCTTGACTTTTTTGTTTTACCATCATAAATT
>NW_009954185.1:2288000-2366400 GCF_000747805.2 Chaetura pelagica
GGAGAGAAATTGAAAATATTAATATTCAGTGGAAGTAACCCAAATATCCTTAAACCTGTACAAACTTTGTCAAAGAACAACCAAAAATGCTCAACTAATTGTTCATATTTCAGTTCAGTACTCTTTAAGCTTAAATGGAAGCAGTGTGGCTATGACATGAAGGTTTCCTGCCATTTAAACTTACTATGCCTCAGAGAGAAATGTACCATCTTCCCCTTTTTTTTTTTTTTACTATTTACTTAATAGTTTTGACCTTTCAGCCAATTGCCCTTATCCATCATTACAGTGCATGATCAATCATTTCATGCCTTGTCATCTGTAAAATACCAGCAAGAGGGAAAAGTTTAATGTTCTATTGCTTTTCTTGAGATGTTGGTTTTGTTTTGTTTTGTTTTTAATTTTACTGTCTTCGTGTTTATTAGGAAGAAGGAAAAAAAATGCTTCAGGTTACACTTGTTTAATCAACTTTCCTGGATTTCATGAGTGCAAATGGATGAGTTAACTGGACACTTATAGTTTTTTTGTTAGTTTTGGTAATGGTTAATGGCCAGTACTTTAAAATGCACCAAACATGCCATGTTTGTATGTCACGAACTTCCTTCTGAGTTTCTGAGCGATTAAGAGAGGCAGAAGTATCCAGTGACACTATATGCCTGCGCATACATGCACACACGTGCATCAATTCCTGCATGAATATGGTCTGTCTGAGGATGGTTTTCAGTTAGGACAGGGCTTCAGGTTTCTGGAGATTCATGTAGCCCTCATTGCAACCAACTTGTGCAAAGGTAACATTTTCAGTAACACTTGTCTTGCAGGAGCCTAAATGGCATTTACAAACTCAAAGCATCATTGTAGTTGACATGTTTCCAGCAGAAACTCAGAATGGTTCAAGAACCAGGAGCTAGTAGGAATGCTGTACTACAGTGTGACACACTGCAAATATTTCAAACTGAAGCCTTAAAAAATCTGTTTAAAAAAACCCCTTTCTGTTATAGGTGTAGTAACATGTAAACACATCTCACTTCTCCACCTCCCCAGAAATGGCATCTAGGCTTCTCCCCAGAGGAGCACTCCCCTGTTTTCCAATGAGCAGTATAGAAAAGCCTGCTGGCTTATTGGTACTGTTACTGGAGCACAAACATATTGCTTGTAATGAAGGTTAAGTGATTTTGGGTCTGAAGTACTTTTGGAAACCACACTTTCTGCTTCTCTTGTCTTAATTTTCCAGATTAGAAATCAGAGATAACAGCAGTTTCTGACTCCCCATGGGATATTGAGATGAGTAAATGAAAGACTGAGAGAACCGTAGGTACTGCATGTTGACCCACTAATGGGGGCACCTAAAGTAACTTTAGATAAACAGTTTCAGGAAAAAACATCCACCTGCATGGTGAAACAACTGAAAAGTGTTATGTGTGTGGTTAAAAACTTCTCAAATCCTGTATGTGTTGTTTTTTTGTGAGGCAGGAAGTTCTTTTGTGCTGTTATTTCAGGGAGGCAAAGTAGTCATGCAAATTACTTGGAAGGAATGATAAAACTGAGGGGAATATACATCAGACAGAGTAAGAAGGAAGGAGACCAAGCATGTAACAAACTTCAGGCATGTATTATTAGTGTGATTATTTCGCATTCTTTCTTAACTGAAGCAAGTTAGTCTCCCCGGTGCCTGTGAACACCAAGCCCACCCTTCATTATCTGAACCTTTAAAGTACCTCTGGTTTATTCAGGCTAATTGGGGTTGTTCTATCAACGTTTCTTCTGTGATCCTAACACAGAGCATGAAAAGGATGATAAAAAGAAAAGTAAAGATACAAACATGCTACTAAGGTTTGGGGCTTGTAAGGCAAGTTTTGCACAGCTCTAGTTGTAATCCTTTAAAATATACATATGTCCCTTTGATGTTGTATTGAAGTAGAAGCCAGCCATGATACTAGCAACTTAGTTGCTGTTCACAGCTGAAGCCAATGAGCAGTGGAGAAACGGGAGTGTGCTTTGAAGTACTTGGTGTTACACAGGAAAATATGCATTTAAATGAGAATGAGCCATGTGCGGGACACTGCTGGTGAGATGAACTTGAAAGTCAAAAGACAGGCAGGAGCCAAAGAGTTCATCTTCAGGTTTGTATCTGCACCTTCTTGAAACTTGTGGGTATATTTAAATCCTAAGCCAGCACAACAGATAGAAAGGAGTAAAGTTTGAAGTTGCGGTCTAAATCAAAACTTTTGTGGATAATGAATCTGTGTTTGCAGTTCTAGTCTTGTTTTGATCTCTAATACCTTGCTTTTCAATGGCTTTTCAGCAGTGCAGTTCAAAGAGCTCTATAACAACAGAGGGGAGAACTGTATAATTGGCTCTATTTTGCAGAACAAAATCCAGGGTAGAAAGTAATGTCCCAGGGAGATGGCTTGTGCATGCTTCTCCAGCTCTGTGGTGGGACAGATAGGTCCTCATCCCTCCTCTTCTACTCAGGAGTGTTAAGTATTGCTAGGCATTGTCTCTTAATGGGGTTAGTTCTCTTCAGCTGATTATATTGTTAATATCATTTATATTAAAGAGGCCAATGCATATTGAACACAGAAAATTCTTAATATAATGACTGCACAGTGTCTATCGTCCACTGATAAAAAAATCAAAACCTTTTTAATTTTCCTTAACATTTGATTGTTCCTTCTCCAAGAAGGAACTTAATAGCATTGTTCTAGACTTCTATTAATATTTCTGAACTCAAGAGCCTGACTCTTGTTGTCTTGCACATTCTATTGTTACTTACAGCACTGCATCATTTTTCCAAAGAATATTTCTCAGAAGATGAGGCAACAGGCCTTTTGTGTGGTTTCCCATGACGTATCCCAACAGTTTGTTCAGTGGAAGGTCTGAAAAACTTGATGTTGTTCTGTCTGGGAGTATGGAGTCCATCATTTTACAACCTCTGTGTTATTAAACAAAGCTTGCTCTAGAAAACACTTCCTCACTCTTCCTATCCTCCCTTTCCCAAACTTCAAGAAACTTTAAGAGTTCATAGTGTTTGGCAGTTGGGCATAGTCGTGCTAACATGTGCCTGTATTTGTACAATCTACGTATCTTTCAGCTTTCAGAAAACCTACATGAGTGTTTGGGAATCTCATTCCTAGTGAAAAATTGAGGTTCTTTCTGACCTGGTGTTCAGACCCTGGCAGTTGTCATGAAGGAAGAAAACTTGCTGATTTGTGTGCCATTTTACCCTCACAGCTGATTTGGGTCTTCATGAACCTGAGGATGTGCATCTTTCTTTAAATAACCTCTGATTGGTAATGACAAAATGCTTAGAAGGATTATGCACAGAAATGTATTAAGGGAAAAACAAACAAACTCACAACAAACAAAAAAAAACCCACCCAGATGCAATGTCTTGTGACAGTAAGCAGCTTATTTTGTGGGGAGAGGCAGAGGGGGACACAGAGGAAAGGGAAAAAATAACTAAACCTTTTTTTCAGTCAACTTCATTCAGTCTTTTTCAGCTCAAACTGAGAAATTGTGAGCAATCATTGCTTAGTCACTTCATGCCTCTCGATATTTACTTCCTTCTCTCTGACACCTGTTCGTTTATGAAGAATCCTATTGAGTCCGTCCTTGAACAAAAGCTGTACAACCTTTGCTACTCCTTATTGCCTTTTTGCCATGACTTTTTTCTAGTTCTGTTATACTCTTCTTGAGAGAGGATACCAGAACCACACAGATTATTTGAGATGTGAGTGCACAGTGGATTTATACAGAGTCATGACAATGTTTTCTGGTTTGAATGCTGTTTCTTGCCTTCTCATTCTTAGCGTTGTCTGCTTGTTTGATTACCAGTAACCTCTGAAATGGCACGTTTACAGAACTAAGCAGAATAGCTCCAAAATACTGTTCCTTAATGGCAATATCTAGCATAGATTCACAGTTAGATAAGCGAATGGCTTATTTTTCATCATGTGAATTTAATTTAGTTTGCTATTCTGTTACATTTATATGTTACCATTATGAAAGTCTTTCACAAATCTTTAGTTTAATTTTTGTTTTGCTACCTCTCAGTTCACAAGTTGTGTTTGAGATTAACACTCTTTGTCATCACTGTTTACCCCAACCTCCAAGTCTCTTATGTATATGGCAAGCAGCAAGACCTGCCATGTCAGTAGTGGGCTCCTGCCTTGTTGTCTCTCTGTGGTACACAGCTGAACTTCAATTCACAGTGGCACAGGGAAAAAAACCCCACAAATATAAAAATGCAATTCAATTGAACTCTTAATCACAGAAACTTGAAGCAAAGAAAATTAATTTAAGGCACCACGTTTTAATAGAAACTCATTGGAAAGTGACATGAGTGTGATGAACACTATTATGTAATAGTTTAATGCTCTGAAACAAATTATCTATGCAGGATCCCAGCTGAGTTTGGGCTTTGTCTCTATTCCCTTTAAAACGTTGTGAACATCTCTCCTTAGTATAAATCTCTCAGTAGTATGAGGTCTCCAAGAGTTCTGGTGTTTTGGGGTGGGGTACCTTTGTTGTTTTCTTGGCTTATCAGTTGTGGGTTTTTTTGTTTGTTTAATTCTTTGAAGAGGCTTTGAAAAGTCTGCAGTTACCAAATATCTAACACTTCTTTGGCATTTAATTTTAGTATAAGGCTATTGAATAGAGTCTGCTTATGCAGATGAGCAAATTATGGGGGGAAAGAAAAAAAAGAAAAAGCAGCGACAGGGAAATATTTGAATGGTGCAGCTGAGCTATGCTTGCTTGGCACAGGGGAAGGAGATAAAAATAATTCCTTTCCCTAATTAGCAGTTACACAGTTCGTTGTTACAAGCAGAACTTTAACTCCGTACTGGTTCAAACTGTGCTGTTTTGTTTCCACCTATGGTTTTTCAATTTGAACCATGGAAACAGCAGACAACAGCTGGTCCAGGTGTTTGTTGTCATTACAGACTTTCTGGCCTTTGATGCTTACTCCTATTTTCATTAGGGCCACTTCTTCCTGGTCATGCAGTCTGTGCATTGTCACCAAAGAGTTAATGTACATCTTAATACAAAGGAAAGGATGGGAATTTCTAATGGGGGAATAGGAAACAATATGATTTTCTAAACAGTTATTTCTTGTGCTTAGAATGCAGCATTTACATTTCTAGTTAGAAAGGATTAGTTGCTTTCAGTTCTTGTTAGGTTGTTTTGTCTTCATGCACCTGCAAAATGCTACAATGCTTGGTTTGCAAAACCTTCCAGAGAAATGTATTTTTGTACACAATCATTACAGGCATCTTTTTTGGAAATTAAAATTAAAAAAATAAAAAAAAAAAGTAACAACAGATCTTGAGTTTGAAAGGATTTCTTTTGGGACTAATTTAAAGTTCTATTTGTTAATCTGGTAAAGCAATACACACAGATGGTGGGAGAACTATACAAAGGTAATGGATAAACTAGCAAGGCGAGGATGTTTTAAAAGAAAAGTCAACCTTAACATTTATATCTAATCAATATCAAAGTTGTAAGTCAGCTAAGCCTATGTCTCTAGCCAAATGACTGAGCGTATGTGTATTTTCATATGGGTCTTTAATGTTAAGTGACAAGAAAAGGCAGCCACTTTAAAGTATTTGACATTCATAAGCATCCAAAAGACTTTCTGTCATCTTCTATTTATTCATTCACTAGACTAGAAAAAGCTACAATGCTTTGTTTTTTCTCTTTATTTCAGGGCAGCAGTCAATGCATCTGTGTCAAATCTTAGTGTTTCTCATCTATACTCCATGGTGTCCATATCCCTTGCTTCTCTTTCTCTCTCCTGTCACAAAACAGCTTTTGTGTGCCCATAAATAGTGAGGAGTGTTGCACCTGGTATTTCCAAGTCCCAGTCTGAAAGGATTAAAGTGATACTGGGAGTGCTCCTGCCCCTCCTGAAGTCAGTAGCACAGGCCCTTTCAGCAGAAGCAGGCTGAGTGCCAAAAAAAACTGTCTGGAAAAAATACCCAACTTTATTTTAAGTACCTTATATTACATGTTTTCTTGAAGAGCATTTTGGGTGTTTTTCTGACATAATGCAAGAAGCTTCTAATTCAAACAATATAGATCATGTGCTTCAACACCTTGAATTTTAGCTGGTGTGCACTTGCTTTTATATTCAGCTTTGCATGTAAAACCTTCCAGATTGCCATCCTTAAGGTTCAGAGCAGAGTATAGGAATGGGGTTTTTAAAAATAAAGGGAAGAATCCTCTTTCTTAAAAACTTTTCATACAATCAGTTCTGATCTTTAATTAAGTCTGCCCAGGAGATTTAGGCAGCTAAGCTAGTAGGCTAATTTTGTTGGAAGAAATTGAAGATGATGCCATAATGAAATAAAAATGTTATTTTGATGTGACGAGTTAAAAAAAAAAAAAAAAAGGAGAAAACAGAACCAGAAAACTTTCTTAAGTGTTTTAAATAGTTCATCTAGTATAATAGACAAAAAGCCCTTTGCATGGTTACCTATAAACAAATAAAATGGCTTCTTTAAGTCAGTTCTGACCCTTTTTAAGTTGATCTTCTGAAAACCCTAAGCTTTTTAATTGCTATCTGCCTGATGCCCATGCTAGTAACTATTGAGTATACTGTCTAGTTTTAACTATGTCACAAAGAGGAAATTTTAAGGACACTTTTTTTTTTCTTTCTTGGTTTGAAGCCTCACAAATGCCCCTTTCATGGAAAGACTGCAGTGGGAACTTCAGTTTCATTAGCCCCTAGAGAATTAATATCTGAAAATGCTGGAGGCACTAGTCAACCAGGAGAAAAAGTTTTAACTTCCCTTTTTGCCTTACTAAATAAGAGAACCCAAACACGGTACATGAAACCACATGGAATGGAGATACACAAGGTCTGCTCTGTGCTGCTGCTTTTCTTATAAGGGCTATTTTAGGATCTGGGATTATTTTTCTGCATTATTAAAGGGATTAATATTTCATCAGTTTGCTAGCTAGAAAGGAAGGCCTAATGTCCTCTATTCTCTAGTAAGTTTTTTGCTTCTTCTGTTACAAGAGAAAATTGAACTTCTGTGGGATTCCTTATTAAGTGTCTGTGGAAAACAGTGTTGCTGTCCCACTTTTCTTGCTGTGTCCTTTTACTAGAAAAGAAATTTTCTCTTTTTCTTTGGAAGAAAAAGACAACACTGCCAGGGCTATTCAACTTCAGGATTGCACAAGCAAGCAAATACAGGTGACACTGATCAGGGATGCAGGGCACAGGGATGTAAAAGTAATCGAAGTGTATCTCCTGTCATACTAACAGTTGCAAGGTCTCAGGAATTGCAATAATACATCTGAGTGCCTCACTCTTGAGGCAGACAGGAGCTAAAGCTTCAAGAGGAAGAAGAAGAAAACCAATAGATGTTCTTCCAGCTCATGTAGAAGAAGCAGAAAAAAATCCTATGTGTAATGATGCCTCCTTTGGAATGACTCATGTTCATGTTTCAGCCATGAGGTTGATATTGCAAGCAAACTACAAACAGCCTTAGTCGCACATTCTTACTAGCCTCTGCATTTCTGGGTTTACAGTGTGTGTGACAACCCTATTTGCAAGCACATGAAGCATAATTTAGCAACACACAGCAGGTTAGTTAAGATCCGCAAAACCAAATTGTGTGAGCAGACAGAGTTTGCTTATGTAGCAAGCTCTACTTGCTACACACTGTGCATACTTGCAGTTAAATTCTTCCTCAAATATTTAATTTCATCCTCAGTCTAAACATACTGTTTTAGACCGGGGAAAAAACAGGAGCTTAACAATGGAAGTGCTACTGATGACACTGCTGGAGTTGCAAATGATGCCATTTTATTATTTTGCTGATATGCAGGAGCTTTCAGTCTTAGGTTGAAGAGATCTGATTGAAAATCAGATACGGGTATATATAGAGAATTCTAGGTTCCCCAGTTGCCTTGAAGTTAAGTGGAGTGGGCACTTGATTATTATGAAGGCTAGAATTGGATTGAAGAATCATACTTAAAGGTGTAATAGAGCTCAGAAAGTGTCAGACCTTGGAAGTACCTAGCCCTTGATTGTAGCAGCTGGAAGTGATTTAACAAGTACTTGAGGTGACAGAATCAAATGCTTTATGTGATGAATGGGCTGTTTCAATATAGAAAATGATTCTGCTCTTTAAAAATCAGAATTAAACAGTTTGTTTTTTGTCAGGAGTGAGATCACAGAGCAATGAAGTATATGTGTGCACATGCCTAGAGACAGAACATTTCATGTTAATCTTGTCCTAATATGTTCATCATTTTTGAATGTACTGCTATGCACTGGTCCTTCTCCTGAGAGAGATGAAGAGGGAGTGTGTATTTTATGTATGATGGTGTCTTAAGAAGCTGAAATAGCATGACCTACGTAGAACCAGGCCTTTTTCTTAGTGCCTTATAAGATGAAAAATATGGTTGCTAAATGATATTATGAGACAGATTAAAGAGGCAAATAGCTTCAAATATCTGTCACATAACAATACATGGCAACTGGGTATCCAGATGAATATATACAGAACTGGATGCAGAGTTGGGAGATTACTCTGATTCATGCAAGGGAGGTTTTACCCAAGTAATGCAACCACCTTAGCTGCAGTCATATGGCTCACTTAACACTGTTGCATCTATAATTCAAGCATCTTGTCTTAAAAGCAGTTCCACTCCACTTGGCAGTCCCACAACATGGCAGAAAGATTTGTTCTTGTATTCACCAAGATTTCAGTCATCTTCCCTATTACGTACAGAGAATATGCCACACACCCAAACCTTGCTTAAAAATGAAGTTAAAATGTAACTGATCATATAGCAGTTCAGTGAGCAGAACAGTTAATTATGTTAAGCTCTTTTGCATTTTTGTATAGGAAAAGGAAAGTGCACAGAGGAAATGGAATGGTTTTTTTTCTTTTTTTTTTTGTCTTGGTACTAGTCAGAATTACCCGGGCTTTTACTGCTCTGCTTTTCCTGAGGTTCAGATTTGAATGTGCTGAGCAATGGACATAACCATTGTCTCAAAGGACAAACAGAAGAGAAACTGCATTTTTAGGATCAATGCTTTAATGGAACAAGTCAGGAACACCTTTGGATGTAATGGGTGACTTTGTATTGAAGTGGTACCACACCTCTGTGGTATCTTCACTGCCTTTTGAGATTTCACAGAATATTAGGAGTTGGAAGGAACCTTTGAAGATCAAGTCCAACCCCCTGCCAGAGCAGGACCAAACATTTGTGTGCCAATGGGGGATGTAACAGGGTTGCAGACAGCTGAAGGTTTTATAGGGCACATGACTATGCTTTAAGAATAACCAGTTGGCAGGAAAGAATTCTCATGTCTACTTTTGTTTCCCCTAGTCAGCAATGAGACAGATACTGGTCTTTGAGCAGAGTCTGAGCTCCAGCATTTGGATGGAGCTCACAAATGCCTTCTGTCTTTGGATTGTGTATTGAATGCTGATCTGAAAAATTATTGAGCAGAGACAACAGATCTTTGCTGATTTGAGGCTTTTGGAGACAGTACTGAAATGCCTCTGATTTGACTATTCCCCAAATCAAGTAGATATACAAAGAATAAATATTGTCCTTTAAATAATGCAATGACTATTGATCCTTGGTCAGTCATGCACAAAACTCTCAAGTGCTTTCTTCTCTTGGATAAGAGACAGCACCATATCCATGCATGGAAAAGCCTGGTAAATCAATTCATTTTGTGGAGAAAAACCTTCAGTCCTACACTGGAGAAACTCTCCACACAGCGTCTTCCTCTATCTCCAAAGGAAGCCAACACCACTGCTTCTCTTTAGTTATTTGACATCCCAAACTTGCCTGGTATGTAAGGAGAGGCCATACATTTACAAGCAGAAAGCTGCTACAGTTACCAAACATGGAGATTCAAATACAGCGGAGTATCTCCTAAAAGATAAGATACCATAGAACACAAAGAATTTCACTAAGTCCAACACCCTGCTCAGGGGAGAGTGAACTTCAGCATTAGGTCAAAGTTATCTTCAGGTTTACAAAGAGGTTGGGCCACACTGGCAATAGGAAACTGTTCAGTTTAAGTTAATGAAGTGCCATTAGTAGTGGTCTATTCATAAGTGCTACCTTTCGGTATCTGAAAAAAAATATGTTACACCTCCCCCAGAAGTAAAAAACAGGTTTGAAATTAACATATTTTTTTTTCTCAGAGATATTTGCATAATTACAGAGTGTGAGTGTTAATGAAGAGCTAGTAATAAAACTATATGAATTAGCATGAGTGAGTGACTTAACGCAATCCTGTTGATCATAGAGATAGGGGTGCCTTGCATTTTGCCAGACATTTTTTTTAGCAATCTCTTGCAATTGCACATTTGAATTTGAACTTTCATTAATTATAGCTTTATTTCATGAACATGAAACTTCATTGACTTAAGTGTTTACATCAGTGTAACCTATTCTAAAATATATGTACCTGACAAAATTGTTAATGAACACCTTGCTACCACCCCCAACTTAAGTACATTTCGGAGTCACTCCAGTTAAGGGAAATTACTTTTTTCCTTTTTTTTTTTCAATGCTTAGTACATTTTTTTTGTATGCTTCTAACTTACAGGCTAAATTCTTTCTTCTTTCTAAATTAGAAATAGGAAAGCGTGTAACCTCTGGAAGAAAAAAATAGCTGTAAAAAACAGGATAACAGTGTTATCCCTCTTTGATCTCCTTGTCTCCTGGTACTTTTTGTTCTTGGTCTGCAGCTGGGTTGGTTACCTCACCAGTCAGATGAGCTGCCTCCTACAGTCAGGTAGGTGAGGTGTGCAAGGACGTGTAAGAACAGCTGAGAAAGACGAGTTGTAGCTGAGTCAAATAACTTTATATTGAAGAGGAGCCACTTGTGGGCTTTGTGTTTCTGATTCTATTAGGGGGTTAATCACTGGAAGATATTAAGTGCCAGACACAGGGACAAGTAATGTTTTAAACAATCTTAGCAGGTATATAGCTGCCTAATCAATTGAACACCTATGGGTTTGGTTCTTAGATACATTTAAATGCTATTGCTTTCAGTGGAGCTTAATCATGGGGTCCATAGTCTCAACAAAAGTCAATGTGTCCCTCGACCTGTTTAAACATAACTGAAAATAACACAAAGCACCAGTGTATATTGTTATATTGGAAAATTTATTAATTTTTTTCCTCCCCCTTGGGCACTTGCAAAAAGCCAGTTAATGACAAGTGGAACAGGGAGAAAAATATTTTGTTATGATATGTTTGAGATTTCTGCTGTCATAATCATTTTGGTAGAGAAATGCTTAAAGTTTCAATATCAAGTTTATATGAAGGGCACCTTTGCTCAGAATTTTTGCATATGTCATTTCAGTCAGAAATGAGGTTTTCAGATAGAGTTCTCTCACTCTACATTTTAGAGATTCCTCATATTGTCCCATTTATAGAACTGGAATACTGAGATCATCAGTCCCTGAAGCTAGCTGCTAAATATTCAAGCACAAAGAAAAATGCTGAAACTTAATAGGTAAAGAATTCCTTCTCTGTTCAAATTCTTCCTCCAAAGATGGAACAGGCAAGAAGATATGTATCAACTTTGGCTTTTATTAAATTGGCAATGATGATTTAACACTGAATATAAATATTATTGTGTGTGTGTGTATATATATATAAATACTTAGTAGAAAAAAATACAGATATTTTGGTAAAAAATATGACCCAGTCTAGGATTTCATTTAAAAAAACCCAACAACACAAGTGAAAACCTTCATAGGTGTACAGGAAGAAAACTGAAATTATGCTCTAGAGTTTAACAGCCAGATATAAGTATATTATGGTACCTACAGCCTGTGAGATTAATATTGTCAGAAAGTCACATGCAAGGGTGAAGCCAGTTTGAAGTGAAGTTGAAATAAAGTTGGCAGGCCATACATTTTTTTGACAGCAAAATAAATAAAACATTTTGTATGGTTAATGCACTGTAAAATAGCCAAGTCCATACTGAATACCAGGAATTAAGAGATTCTCTTCTGCCTAGTCAAGTGTATCTGAGAACTCATAAAGTGTTATTTGTAGAAACAGATGAGCCAAACTGTTTTAGGAATGCTCTGTGCTCTATGAAAATAGGTGAAGGGCATCCCAGTACAAAGCAGAGCACTCATTTAAAGCTCTGCTAATTAACAACAGAGGCCGAATTCTGCCCCAAAGTAGACACAGTGCTCTTTACATCAAAAAACAGGACTCCCTCAATAATTTATTTCAGCTGAAATGCCATGTCTTTTTTCACCAGTTATAAATCTATTCCAATAAGTTACCATAACATTGCAATTCTTGAAGATCCTGGTTTGTCAAACACAAATATAGAAAGAACACAGGACAGAGAGAGAGAAAGACAATGGGGTTTAAGTTTAGGAATTTATCCAGTGAGCATAGGTCTGTTGTAACAATGGAAAACCCTAGGAGTAATGTGATTTTTTTTCTTCCTGTGAATCTGTGTTTATCTTGAGCTGATAAGTCATTTCTACAAAGTAATTTTGATTGTTGACATGTAGATAGATCCTCATAGATATTTGAGCTGTTACTACTTTTACAACATGTTATTATTTAGGAGGTCAAGGGAGATTCTCCTCCCCCTCTATTCTGCCTTGGTGAGGCCACATCCGGAATATTGTGTCCAGTTGTGGGCTCCTAAGTTCAAGAAGGAGAGGAAACTGCTTGAAAGAGTCCAGTGCAGAGCCACAAAGATGATGAAGGGAGTATAACATCTCCCTTATGAGGAAAGGCTGAGGGAGCTGGGTCTCTAGCTTGGAAAAGAGGAGACTGAGGGGTGACCTCATCAATGTTTGCAAATACATTAAGGGCAAGTGTCAGGAGGACAGAGCCAGGCTTTTTTCAGTGATGTCCAGTGATCAGACAAGGGGCAATGGGTGCAAACTGGAACATAGGAGGTTCCATGTAAACATCAGAAAAAACTTCTTTCCTGTGGGAGTGACAGAGCCCTGGAACAGGCTGCCCAGAGAGGTTGTGGAGTCTCCATCTCTAGAGACATCAAGACCCGTCTGGACGTGTTCCTGTGTGATGTGCTCTAGGTGGTCTTGCTCTGGCAGAGGGGTTGGACTAGATCATCTTTTGAGGTCCCTTCCAACCCCTAAGATTCTGTGATTTACCTCAATATTTTTATTCCCAGTCGAGTAATTTTCCTACTCTTTCATTTTGTCATCTAACTAGCAATACTCTTTTGACTTGTGTGTTACTTGTATATAATAAGTGGTAAGAAGCCATTGCAAACAATTAACAACATTCTTAACATTGTCCTCCATTGAAATTATTTGCCCAGCAATATTTGAAGGGTACTAAGTAAAGTCAGTGTCATTTCTATGGGCATTCCTTCTCACTAAGGACCAGGAATTTTGCTTCTCTTACTGTTGACCTGACTTTCTTCCCCCTCCCAAGACGGAGACTTCCAGTGAAATCTTATAAATTCATACTAGCCGAAGAAAGGTTACAGAAAGAGACAGTGACATTTTACAGTGCTATTTGCCTGAGACCAAGTCAGCTGTTAAAACACCATTGATGTATCTGGGACAAAACAACAACAAAAAAAGAAAGTTTTTGTTGTGGGAACAGGATAGTACATAATTGGTAACAATTTAAAGTGCTAAATTTTAAGAGGATGAAACAAGCCCTGAGTGATGAGCAGGTTTGGCAACTAGGTTCATATATGAGTTTCTTCACAGCTTCATGAAATTCAGGCTGAGTTTCAGCTCAGGCACATACATGGAGAAGTGTTCATCTGAAAGCAATATACTGCAGGAACCTCTAATTTCTTCTGTGCAGGAAAAACTTCTTTGTTACTTAGAGTTTCTGCCTAAAGGCATTTCAGTCTCTTAACATTTGAATTTAGTCTTTCCAGTTGTCATCCATAGGCCAAAACTATAGCTCTGAAGCTTATGGCTGACAGGGAGGGTATGTAGCAGTCAGTTGTCGCCTTCAGCAGCTGGGTGTATCTAGCGAGGGGGTGGCATGGAGGGAAACATTGGTACTTTAAAGCACAGTGACCCCAGGAATGCTTGGAGAGGTGGGTTAAGAGCAGCTCGAGTTATCTGTACAAAAATGGCATGCTATTTTCTCTCATGCTCACTGCTTTGATCTTGTTCATCAGCCTACAAATGAAGTGCATGCAGCTAAGCTCTTCCAATGCTCTCCTCACCTATTGTGTTTCCTGGTGTTTGCCTTAACCTAGATGCCTCTTGCTGATTGGGAAATTACCTGTCTCTAGTCCACTTACACAGGGACAGCCATCTTGATCTCTGCTTTTCCATTTGAGAATTCAGTAGCCGTCATATTTGGTTTTTCCCCTTTAACAAAACCAACATTGATCTTGCAGATCATGCACGCTGCACTGTCAGGCAAGATAGATAATGACTTGAACTGCAGCAAATGGGACTATATGACATCAGACTTTTGTGAGCAGACAAATCTGTAATCTTATTTAGTTTGACAGGTATAAAGGGCATTTCAAAAACTGATTATATCTGCTGTGATTTTAAGAAGGTCTGGGATATTACTGGAAAATCTTCACCCCACCTATTCCCCAGCGTACAAACTCTTCAGAAGAGTAATGCAACACCACTTATTTAGGGCATTGAAACACACATTTAGCCTTTTTCTTCCACATTGTGGAAAACATACAACATTAACCCCAGAAGACTCCAAGAGTGAGGTGATAGATCTGAATCTTCATCAAATCTGGGCAGTTCAGTCTGCAACCAAACTCTGCAGATCAGTGTGAAAGAAAAAGATTAACAAAAAAAACATCTGAACGGTTTAATGAAAATGAGGTTCTGTGCTGATTTTGCAGATCCATTTCTTTTTGTGAAAGCCCATCACCAGCTGGGGATAAGATTCATAAGCATTTTTTGAAGTTTCCATTAATAGTTCTACTAAAACCAGCTGTGACAGACTTGCAATGCAGCATCAGTCAAGGTCAGTGTGTGTAACAGCACCTACCTGCAGGGCCCCACTTCTGTGAGTGGGGTTCACAGGACTCAGCTGTTTCCTTAGTCCCACAGAGGAAGGTTTTTGGTAGCACCTGAACTGTCCTGGCTGCCCAGCTGCACCAGGGGAAAGGGTGGTGAAGGAAAATGCTGAAATCCAAGCTCATTTTTCTGAAACTTGGATGCCTCTTTAAACCCTAGAGTCAGCAGATGTGGGGCTGGGATTCACAAATCTTCTTCTACACTTCAATGTTAAAATTGTCTCTTCATGTGCAGGTGGTGTGTTAGTGTTTTTTGCCCATAAATCACACAGGGAACTCAGGGAACTCAAAGGGGCAGAAGGGAAGGACAGGTCTGCTGCTTCCTTTGCCATGCAAAGTGCCCTGAGCAGGTGACCATGGACAGTTCACTCTACTCCCTAGAGCTGGGAGGGCCTAGGGCTGGGAAGAAGGCCAAAGCAAGGGCAAGCCAGCAGAGGGAATGGTTGTTAGCTGAGGTATGAGAAACTCCTAACAACTGCCCTGGGAAACTCAAGAGTATCCCATTTTGGGTAGGATTGGAGGCTTATCCTTGCTTTTTAAAACTTTCGCTTAGACACACAGATATTTAATTTAATTTTTTTGGTCCAACCTGAATGTGCTAGGATATGGTACTCTGTTCAGAAATGACAAAGTGTCATCTCCCACTCCATCTGCATTACAACACATTTTCTGAAGAGTAATACTGAGACAATCTCCCACTGACTTATGTCATGCCTTTTATGTTTCACCCTAGTCTCACAAGTATTTTGTCATGGGAAGGTAAAATATTTTTGTAGTAAGTCATAAATCATTAGAAAGTCTGATGCATTATACTGAGAAATTTCTAGATATGTTTCTCTGGCTGAAATGACAATCCTTTAACCTCTGGTTTCTAGTCTAATAATTACAAAAGCAATTCTATTGTAAATATTTTTGTTAATCCTCCCTCCTGGTTTTTGTCTTAACTATGTGCCCAGTTTAACTCTCACTGAGGTAAATGGAAATATTTTACTAACTACCTAAGTGAGGACAAAGCTGTGTATGGGTATGGCATTCTGTGGTGGCCTGCCAGAACACAACAATTTTGCTAATTGTCATGATATAAATTTTAAGTCTGCATAGTTTAAGTATTAGTGAACTGATAAACGTCCTATAGAAGAGAAGCATCTTGCCTATAGAATGCACCTTGAGGTGCATTCTACTCATGCAGGATAAAATTAGGCTGGGTTCATAGAATTTTGGCATTTGTCTCATAGGTCTCTTGCTTCTATTTCTCCTTTTGCTTCATGGAGTAGAGAGGGCTTTTTAGGTAAGCCAGGCCTATATCCTTAAACATAGGGCATTGAAAAGCACTGCCACTTAGCAGTCACTTCCCATCTGAACAGCCTGGAAGTAAAAGGAAAACCAGAGCAAGTGTCACCCCTCTGCTGCAAAAGAACAGTCTGTGCTGCTAGAGTCCTGGCGCAACATGTCTTCAACAGAAGGGTGTAATTCAGTCGCTGACAGAAACAATCTTGACAAGGCAGCTCTTAAGTCTGCCTGTGTGTACGACAGAGATTGAAATACCAGTCCTTGAAGAGCTGGACATGTATTTTATTGGTCCAGTGGTTATTGTTACATGTTAGAATTGCTTCTCACAGAGGAGTGGGGGGGGGGAGGAGGGGGGGGGGGGGCGGCAGAAATCACCGTGAATAATATTAAGTCTTTAAGAAACCCGAACTTTGAAAAAAAAATGTTTATTACTGAAAGCCATTCACTGCAACTTCACTTCTTATCTTCATTATTTTGTAAGCTCTGAATGAGGGGCAGCTGTGAATGCAAAACCATACAGCACTTGTAGTGTTTGGAACATACTCAGTCACTTGGTAATTTAAAAAGGACAAACAAAGAACAGATTGGAAGTGGAAAAATCCCATTTTGTTATACCTAGATTTTTTAAGTGACTGTGATAATTTTGGATATGAAGAGGAGACTATATATCTTAAAAATAAGAATCTTTTTCTGCCCTTTAAGAAAACTAAAATCCCAATTAAGGGAAAAAACCAGAAAAGGTACTACCTTTTATAAAGCTTATAAAATGGATACTGAAAATCAAACCCACAAAATATTAAGTAATTGTAGTGTTCTTTATTTTGAGGAAAATAACCTATTGTGTTAATACTAACTAATGAATAATTATGTTAACATCTATATTTATTCACATTCTGCTAGACTTTATTCTTGCAAAAGCCTCTTGACTTCAGTAAGAACTTTTATTTGAAAAGCAATTTAAGCGCAGTCTCAATTATTTTACTGGTCAAGTCTTAGATGTCACAGATGGGCAGAAGAAGAGAGAAAGAACCTTACCTTGGTATGAATAGAACTCAGTAGTGTTTTCTAGCATTTGTGTGCACTGGATGCGTTTTATTTCAGACATTTCAAGGACACTAACTAGTAAGCCAGACAATACAAGGTCTTAAAAAGATTGTCCTTAAGTACTCCAGTATGCTTAGTAAAGAATTTCTTTATTTCTTTTTAAATTAGTGAAGGCCAAAATAATTTCTCTTTTTTACTTCTTTGTTCCTTCATGTGTGGTTGTGGTGATGTTGTTATTCTTATTATTGTTGTTATGAAGCAAAAAATCCGATCTTCTATATAGGAATCCAAGTAAAAAAAAATATATCCTATTTTAACTTAGATATCCATGGTTTTCATAGCTGAAGTTCATGACCAATGACTAAAACCTAATCAGCAGCCATTTTATTAGTCTTTGTGGAGAATAGGTTGTTTTACTAACTTGTTATTCATGTTGGAGCAGGGTAGTCCTTTTGCTGTACGAGCATGTAGCTACTGGTCTGAGCTTCCAAAAGAAGTGTCTGAATTGTGGTTTTCTTTTTGGATTTTTTTAAAGAAAAAATGCAAACTCAGGCATTACAGGAAAGATGTACATGCTGTAGGCCTTCCCTTGGCCCAACCTATTGTACCCCATAATAAAATTGCTTACGTTTTCAGAATATTCCTTAAAGGGGCTGAATTTCTACCAAAGAATGTTAAATTCCCTGGCAGCCAGTCAAGTGACACACTGCAACAAAAGTACTTCTTGTTTCTGTGCCTCTTCTTTCCAAGTGTTAATGAGATACTCCCCGTGAGAAAGTCTCAGTTAGCAGGCTTACAATGAAAAGATTTTAACATAAGTCTGTAGTCAAGCATGAATATTTTTTTAAGAATATCAACATTTTTATCTAAAATAAGGAGAACAGCTTCCCTACTTGCCTCATTTTCTCCATCACTTCCTTGATTCAGAAAATGTGAATGAGTTCCTTTTCAGAAGTACAAGTTATTTCACAAGTCAACAATGGCAACAGCTTCCTAATTCTATAGAAAATAGGACATTTGGGGTTCTAGGGGAGAGATAAATGCAGTAAAAATGTGTGGATCTGAAATATAATGGTTCAAAACTTTTTCCTCTGAAATCTGTGATGCAAAACCATGGTGAGCTTCTGATTTGCATACTCTGAATGTCACGAGCCCCTTGCTGTTATTCTCCATCTTTGAGCAGAAGTCACCAAAGTTACTACACAGCAGAGACCAACACACATGCTTAATTTTGCACCATGAGCAGTGCTATGGCAATCATGGGGATGCTTGCCCAGACCTTCACCCGCATTGGGCCACCAAAAGAAAAGTTTTTAAAACAGCTAAGGATTAGGCAACATGACAAAATACCAGGGAAAGGCAGGAACAGACTTGAGTCAAACTCCTTAACAGTTTGTAGTCTGATGCTCCATACTTGGTTGAAAAAAAAGGAAAATAAAAGTTCTGGCTTTAATTGACGGTGGTGAGGACAGTGAAAGTTACTTTGCAGAACACTTTCTAACTTGCCTTATGCAAAAGTCTATTAAAGTCTCTTTGGAGCACCTGTCTGTTGTGAATATAATTCATTTTGTCACACCCAGTAACACACTCATAGTCATTTTATGAAGCTTCTGTAGAAGTTTCACCTTTAGCTTTACCCTCTGTTATACTACATCACAAACTCATTTAAATAGTTATATTAATGTTTTTAGAGATCACTACAAATGGTTGGCAGCATCATTGTACTTAATGTCTCATGGGAGCTATACAAGGGAATTTTATCAGCTTGAGGCTGAGGTATTTGATGAAGTAATAACAAACTAGCTTTGAATTGTCTTTCATTACCCTTTATCTCTCCTAGAGAGAATATAATCTTATTCAAATTATAATGGCCTCTGTTATCAATGTGGTTTACTATTTATTTACTTGCACGTGGACATGCAAATGTACATGCAGTCTCCTCTTTTTACCGTACCTGTAATGAAATTCCTTTGCTATCAGAATCATGCATGATCACAAATTACAAACTAGTTACTTGGAAGTGTAATTTCCTTAGCATTATAAGCATTAAAAATAAAATTAAAATCCAAATTTTTTTAGGGAAAAAAATACACCTTGATAAGAAGTAAAATCCAATCATTAGACTTTAAATGTACCTTCATTTATCTTTAAGACTAACATGATATTCTACCTCAGAAATAGATAGGCTGCTTCACGTCTGGGCGGAGAAAGAGGAAAGGAGAAATGCTAAATAGCACTATAGGTGGGGGGAAGTCTTTGAATTCAAGCAAAGAGGGAGAGATTTAGAGGACAGAACTTTGGCTCTCCCTGACCATAGCACCTCAACTTTTCTGAGGCTATGCTTACTTCAGCCAAACAGGTAGTAAGGAGAGACATGTGCAACACGGTTCTATGTTATTTTTATTAATTACTTGGTGGTTGTCAAGCACTCACTAAACAAAAGTAATACACAAGTGCAGAGCTACGGCACAACTGTGCAGGTAGATGTAGGGGAAATATTTTTTGTTAAATGACCAGGCAGTAAAACAACTTGCATACATGCTTTTACACATCTGCTCTGTTTAGCTTAAATGTACACTGAAAAAAACGCAAGGCCTACAACCTCACTCCAGTGATGGTAACAGCTGTTAATCAGTAGACAGCACATAACAAAACATGTTGTTACTCATCCTTCTTTTGAAAGCCTACTAGGGCAAAAACAGGCAGGTGGACTCTTAGTATTGCCTTTTTTTTTAATTATCAGTTTACCACTTTCATGTGTGAAATGGGAGGCTTTTCCCCTTTTTTGTTAGTGTTACAGGATCTAAAGTCTTCCCTTCCCAATGCAGGCAATGTGACAGTTTAAAAACTGGCTTTTTGGATGATCTTGACTGACGCACTAGATTTTCCTTTCTCTGCCAGTTTGCCATAATGCCATTGATTCTGATTGATTTCTAGTCAGTGTCTACTTACTGTCACTTTAATTAAAACCAGGCAAGGGGAAGTGATTATTTAGACCTGTGTTATCAGACCAGCACTCAGAATGAGGACAAACACTCTGCTGCAAACAACAGATATTCTTTACCATATAGTCTTCAGGCTTATGTCACAGGGAAGTGTTAAATGTTATTCCTTCTTTCTTTTCAACAGAACTAGACAGAAACCAGACACGTAACTATAAACAATACTCAATAATATTTAAAGCAGTATCTATATTAAGCTTTCTTTGTAACATGAATAATTTGTTGTTGCAATGTATCTGAAACAACCAGATGTATATAAATACTGTGTAGACAATAGGGATATTCAATCCTGAAGAGATAAAGGGCTTACTGAGCAAAGTGGAACCAGAATTTAAGAACAATACACATACATATCAAGGAATTTAAGCAGATTTAAAATAAGAAAGGCAGTTCAAAGTTTGCTGGATGACAGAGAAGCAAAGATGCTCAGCAAGAATACTCAGCAAAAAGTATAGAAACACCAAATATGTAAAAGCTGATCAAGCCAGATTTTTACTTAAAATTCAAACTGGAAATAATCTGGATTTGAGAGGTAGAGCTCATAAATTTTAACCATCTTGTGAGGAGATTAAAAAAAACCCCAACAAACCCCAAGATTCTAAGCTAATAACAAAATAGTTTTTTGAAATGGAAGCTAAGGTGAAGCTGGCTACTAGACTACCTTAGAGGACAATTCTTTACTCTTGTGGAAGTAGATCAAATTCATCAAAAAGTGTTTTCCTGATCAGTAAGTGAAATACATCCAGGGATACCTAGGTTAAAGACTGAGTAAAAGAAGTAATTTCCCATAACCAACAAAACAAGCATACTCAAAGGCCGGGAGGTATAAAGTAATTTCCCATAACCAGCAAAACAAGCATACTCAAAGGCCGGGAGGTATTTCATGCAGGTCTTATTAATCTGGCCTTTTTATTTTGTTTCTTTTACTCTGATTTGGTAGGATATCCTCACAGCAGTGGGAGACACTGGCTGGTGCTTTTTGTAGAGGGAAGCAGATTACAGAGGATAAGAATTTCTTCCAGAATGCTTGAGATACTGGAGCACTGGACTGGATGCCAACGCAAAAAGCAACTGAGGCTTGAGGGGTTAGAATTTTTTGAACCAGGGACAAAGCCAGGCCTTCAAAGGTGCACGACATTTCAAGGTACTTATTTTTGCCATGTTAAGCAAAAATATGAAATCCTGCCCCTTGTTATTGTTGTACGAAATTTCCCTAGTACTCACAGAACAGGGATTTTTAACCTTTCCAAAGCAATCATGTGCAAATCCTGTTAAATTAGCCCTCTATTCTCCATTAGATCTGACAAACTAGTTCCTATCCTGTTCTAAATTGTTGGGAATTTCTTCTGTTGCTAAAGCAGCCTCAGTATTATGCTTGCCAGTGAAATGGCCTTTATAATTCTTGTGCAAAGACTATAAAACAGGTTAGTATATTTATTAAATATTAACTGTTCTTATTAGGTGTTCAGTTTTTCTAATATTAAGTGATCATTTTAAAAATTTATCTTCAGCCCATGAAGGTGAGTTCATAAACCAAATTTTGTTTGTTTTCTTGTTTCAATTATTTACAGCATTATAACCTTCATTTATTTTCAGTATTCAGACACAATACTAAGTGAGAATAGTACACATTTAGTTCTAAGAGAGGTTCAAATCACATTTTGGAATTTGCTTTCTTGAGTTGCTTTAACTTTGAATAGTGAACCAAACTTTTTTTGCTTGAGTTTTTCCTATAACTAGTTACAGTTTTCAAGCAGTATTGTTCAAAGAACTTTAACTATTACTTAAAAGAATGAAGTATACCTAATGTGGTGGTCATGTTTGTAGTTCCAGCATTTTAAAAATGGCTGGCAGTGGGCAAGAAGCAGACAAACCTACTCCCTGGAACTTGTATTCCCTTCAGGCTGAAAAAATCTAAGTCTGACCTTTCAAGATTACCTAGAGGCTTACAGACATGCTCAGAAGTTTTGATGATTAAAGAATAAAGGATTTTGTCTTTTAGCCTCTCTTGGCATTTGTGAATTCTGAATATTGTGTGCACTCTTTTACAAAATGTTTACCTACTTACACATTTAGCAATAAATGTCTCCCATAAATCAAGAGAGTAAGCAAACAACCTTCTAGGTAGCCATAACGTGAAAGAATTACAGTCAGTATGTCCCCAGAATAGTGAATTTTGGAAAAAAATAAATAAATTCTAGTTTATATTTAAAGTAGGAAGGACATTTCTGTACTTGTTTATAAATGTCTCTTTTTTCCTTCAGACTTCCTTCTGTATTGAAAGCAGCTATGCTTCCTTTTTGTTAAATAGTGATGATTACCTCTCTCAATTAATAGATGAAGAACAAAGAACAACTTCCAGTAGTTCAAACATCAGTCTGAGCACCATTAGGGATAGATGGAGTGAGAAGAGTACTTTCTCTCTAGTTTTAACAACAGGTTTAGAGTAAGGCTCATACTTTACATCTGGTCTTTATCTGCACTGACTGCTATCTCTGCTGAGAGTGAACCCTATCAACACTACTGGTCCACCTAGTGGCTACGACTGCAGATTTTACTAATATTGCTTATCACTGGGACAGTGTTGTTATTGTCAAGCAATGCAGTGCAGAACTACCTATGGGTATGCAACCAAAGGTAAGCCAAATCTGTAAATGTCAAAGATCAATTCAGATATGAAGCTATATGGATTGTGGAGGATATATAAGCAAGAAATTAGTTTGAGACAAAGACAGAGACAGCATTCAGCCAGAAGTTCTGCTGCTTGTGAGGATGTATGATTTCCAAATTTTGTGATGGACAATATAAAAGATTTTACCTAACATAGGTGCATAGTCTGTTTCAAGTGAGATACAGACATCTTCTTTCCTTCTAGTTGGGGGAACCAGTTTTGCTAGATAGGAATGAGCAAAAATCGATCAATTCAGTAAGCATCATGTTGTGAAAAATGGAAAATAATTGAGCACCCAAGGGCACTGGAATTCAGCACTGAACCCCAGCCATGGGTCTCAGGAAAAAAACAGGTTGGTAATTTGATATTGTTTCATTTTTCTACGTCTGCATCTGGTCATCTGACAGCACTGGACGTCCTCTACCTCATCTGCTTCCCAGTTGTTAGATCTCTGTAATATGTGGCCTGTGTCAATGATATTATCCATGGCATCAGCAGTTCACTTCTAGCTCATGATACGAAGAATGCAAAGAAAATTGTTTTGGCCTCAGCTGAATCCGGAATCTTCATAGCCAGTGTGTATGCTCTGCTTCCTCTTCATGTTAATTCAGTTTTCTGTGACCAACCTCGTTAGGTGAGGGTTATGGGAACTCCACTTCTTTCTACGTAACTGAACCAAAATGTCTCCGTATACCCGAATCTGCACAAGGTCTGTAACCCTTCTCACTAATTTATCTTGTCCATCTTTGCACTTCAGCTGAGATCTCTGGCAAAAGAAAATTATTCACCTGGGAATGGCTGCTGTCCTCATACTTCCTCTGGAACCATTAAAATTCCCCACCTGAAGGATAGGTACAGCACTTTGAGTCCACCTGACAATAACATCCTAGTACCAGATATTATTTATAGCACATGATCATACATGACTTTATAGAATTAAGCAGTACTCATTCATTAGCATAAGTAGCTAATTCTGTCGCTACATATCCAATGTCAGCAGTGAATTGTTTGTCACAGCAACTCTTGGTGGAATCAGTGCTGAATTCCAGCTGCACGTCTCTAAGGAAATTGGCGATTTCATATCAAGTGCCTCATTTTCTCTTACTGCACTGAAACGAATGCACTAAAAGCTAAAGACTGCTTGAGTATGCAACATGAGTGGCATAGCTTCCAGCAGGTGTTTCATATCAAAGCTTGAATATTCTGGCACTCCCTGCACCCACCTAATTCCAATCAAGCAATCCTATGGGGCACCGCTAGGAAAGGCACAATGTCTGTGCAGTGTCCTCAGAGGTAACTTTCAAAAACTCCTGTGCTAACTCTGTGGTTTAAGTATGTAACAAAGCCAGGCATCAGATCTCTGCTCAGGCTGTGTTGCAGTTCAGAATGACTGTGTTGTTTTTGAATGCTCCAACATCTGAGCTCAGTTTCTTCCATAAGATGGGAGACATCATTCTTTCTTTTGCTCAAAAGGAGCAGAGTTGGGAGAGTATCTCTGTTTTATCACCCAGCACAAACCATTCGTAATTTGTAAGGGTCACTTCAAGGTAATTCTGTGAAGTCTCTAAAGCAATTGTACTTTAATTTGTAAATTAACACTGGAAAATTTCTAGTCTTCCCTGCTAGAGTTTCTGGGATATTTCAGTGGGTCTTAAAATACGTCACAATCGCAACAATAGGATCAGAAATCAATATGGTTTCCTTTTAGGACCTCACAAATGGGGAGGGGGGGGGTGGAAGTTTTGATATGGATTGGGCAAATATAACAGTCAAGCTTAGTAGGCAAGTGTTCTGATGCTGAAGTACGAAACAGCAATACTAGTTCTGTCTTTAGAAAAATTGTATCTAATATACAATATAAGTATCTGTTTTCCAAAGAGAACACAAGCATGTAACACAGGTCTTCCTGTATGTGTCCAAGGGTATTGTTGCTTATTTTAATAACATAAGTAAACATTTTATGCTATTTTCCCTTCAGGATACATTCATCAACAACAAAAATGGTTATTAATTTCCAGTCAATTGTCACCTAGAAAACTGATTATGATAATATACTTACCAAACTGTTACACAAGACATAATTTTGTAAGCAAAACTATTACTATCTGTGCTGCCAGATGTCATTATTTCTAGTAATCCCTAGTATTTAGGAATTTACTTTATAAATTAAGTAGAATTTTGTATGTCCACCAGATAAACTGTTTCATTAAAGGAAAAGAGTCCATGCAAACCACCAAGCTATATTACATTGATCTGAGTTGTAAGATGTATTTGGCAAATTCTATAGCTTTGTACTGTAGTTGGTAAGCTCAGCAATTGCCAGGGGTGTTTATTACAGACAATATTTATAATTTCCCCAATTCCAAAATAGAAGTATCGTTGTGTGATCTAATAGCATAGCACAGATACAGAGGCTCAATCAGGAATTTCTGCATGAAGCCCATAATTGCTGCATATAAAGTACTTTATATATCTACATAAAGTTAGTACTGCCAATATTCAGGGAGAACCCTCCAGTGGGATGTGAAAAGTTTAACAACTATTTTACAGTACGATTTAATAAATATTGCATTTTGGCAAATTAAGTGCTCAATGAGAGAGCAGATAGAGCTAGTGTTATTGTGTAATTTAGTATGGAAACAAGTGTTCAAAGCCCTAAAAAATATCACTTTCCTCTCTTCAACAAGAAGAAGAAGACTGTAACCTCCTGGGTGCCCAAACTCAACAGACTCTCCTATGTGATGCTAAATTACACACAACACTTCTTGCTTTTAACCACCAGAATTTGTAAACTCCATTCAATCTCTGCAGCCAGTGCAAACAGGTAATAGAAACACTGATTTTCACTGGAAAATCTGATGCATTTTAAAAATCTGATGTGTTTCTTAGTAAACTCTTAAAAAATTTTAACCAGTAATATCAGTAGAGTATGAAATACTTAGAATCTGCCAGCTATTAAAAAGAGCCATAGAATCAGTTTTTTTATTACTTTTAATATGCAGTTCATTGAAACCTTTGGTTTCTGGAGGGTATAATTTCATTGCATGACACAGTTGTGTTGAATTCTTGAGGATCTTCAGGCCTTAAACCAAGCACATGTTCAAGCTGTTCTGTGTTTCCCCATCCAGAATTCCACCAGAACACATTAAAACAAAAATTGCTGTGTATGGAGCTGTTTTCAGAGTTGTTTCATCAATCTTTCTAAAGGCCTTGGGAAGACAAAGGTGGAGTAAAGAAGATTATTTTTATGCTCATGTTGCAGTTATTATTAGATAAAACACAACCAGCATACACTCTTTGTTGATCATATCCCATCCTGTAGCAAGCAATCAGCCTAGTAATTGTATAATGGAGATGGTCTTCCATGCAAATGAAAATCTTTTAATGACACAGAGAAAAACAATGAGAATCACTGTTTCCAGATAATTTATCCAGATATTGAAGCATTCTTTTTTTTTTTCTTTTTTTTTTTTTTTTTGTGAATTGAATTCACAGGAGGTTTGTGAAAGTTGCTTGTCAGGTCAAAGGCTAGAGCTTTACCCACTTAATCATTCATCCCTGCTTGATTAATAGACTTTTTAAACAGAGTCATATATTAATAATGTAGGCTTTAACTGGGCACCTCGATCAAAGACCAGATTTTAGAAGCTGATTGGTTTATGTCCTCTAGGCCTGTGATAAATGTCTAGAGATTTCTAGTAGTCATTTTTTTCTTGTCACTTTTTCATTCTGATATTCATTTCTCTCTTCAACATTGTCACATGAATATTTAAAACAAGAAATATAATCAGTTCGGTGCTTTTTCTGCAGTGCCAGGATCATAAAGAGAATAACTGTCATTCAATATAAAATCCCTTTATTACAATATTTAAACACTGTCTGTTTTACCTTGCTTTTTGGGAAGCATGAAATGAAAATCCTGTATGCATTGATAGGATTATGAATTGAAACTTATTCTTCAGATTTCAAGTTAAGTGTGATTAAGGAGAAGAAAACTTCTCAAAAATAAAAAGACTATGCAGTTAAAATTAGAGAGGAGATGTGGAACATTTTCAGCAAACATGATATTGCTGGAAAATGCCACCTCATCCAAATGGAACTGTTTTTGGAAATAATTCAGTGTTTAGGAAATCCAGACATACTCAGTTAAATTCAATCAAAATGCACTCTTTGTTTTTTTAAATTTTGATATTACTTTTTATTTCTAAATCTCATTTTCTTCAGAAGGCAAAATCTGAGGTGAGATTATTTCAGTTGAAGGAAATACTGTAACTAAGCTAAATATTTTGGAAAACTTTTAATGAATGTTTTCGTTTCTTCTCCTTTTCATCACAATTTGGCAAGAAATCAATACTCTGAGTGAGTGAGTGAGTAACCCCAGTTCCAAGGTTTCTGTAGTATTCCTCTTAGCAACAATAATATACTTATTTAGGATATAAAATTCCGCATTTTAACAAAGACCTAAACAAAAAAAAATATTATTTCCCTGATGCCTTGCATTTCCAAGATCAATGAAGACTTCTCTGATGGAGCAAAGTAAGCTGACTTACCAGGTTTTACTCACATGTGAATAGTCGTCTCTCATTTCTAATTCATAGTTCACGTCTCTGCTGCCAGTTCCTGCACTTGTTGCACTTTTGTTAACATCCAATGATAAAAAAACCCAAAGTATTTCTCAACAATTCTCTCCCATGTAAGGCATAGATTTACAGATCTCACCATGCCTTGTTTTGCACATTGTTTTTTTCAGGTCCAGTTCTGCCAGCCATACGCACTAGGTGCTGCTGATGGGCCATCTGTCCAGCTCCATCCTCAGCATGAGATCACAGAGCAGGATGAAATGGGATCTTGCTTCTGGCTATACTGCAGTGCATGAGATATGTGAGGCAGAAAGGATCATTGTTGCATGGCTTCTGCCTCTAACCTGTTCCTAGGAGGGAACTGGAGGCAATTCAAAACCCAAAACTGTCCGTTAATGGAATGACACTAAAAATGAAAATATTTGGTCATGCCTTGTTCTGGAATAGAAATTAGATTCTGCAGAATTCTATGTACATGCTCTCCAGGAGCAATATTTCTCTTTACTATCTTTTTAAGCTGTTGAGAGCTTGGAGATCCTTGTACTCACTGAAGTGAAAGACTTCCTGGAGGATCCCATCACACAGCTACAAATCTTGGGTATCTGCAGAAAGCATCTCCAACTTGAATTTAGCATAATGAAATTGGGAGGCAGTTACCTGTATTGCTGCAGGTGTTGTGGTGCCACTGATCGTTTTTTCACTTACCTGGTAAGGTGGGGGAAGGGGGGAGGTGAGCCCTGAGGGAAAGGGTAATTAAACACTAGAAAAGGCTCCTCAGGCAGGGGCTTGAATCACCATGCCTGGAGACATTTAAGAGACATATAGATGTGGTGCTTAGAAACATGGTTTAAGCATTGGGCTTGGTAGAGTTAGGTGAATGGTTGGTAGAGTTTGGTTATGGTTAGATTCAATGATCTTAAAGAGTTTTTCCAAACAGAAGGATTCTATGATTTCAGTCTCCTTTCTTCATTCCCTTTATCTGCAAGTAGTACTGGAACAGGCTTCCCAGAGAGGCTGTGGAGTCTCCCTCCCCAAAGACTTTCAAGACCTGCCTGGATGCCTTTCTGAGTGACCTGCCCTAGATTTTGTCCTGTTCTGGCAGGTGGGTTGGACTCAGTGATTTTCAGAAGTCTCTTCAAACCCCTAACATTCTGTAATTCTGTGACTGGATGGCCAGTGCAAGTTATGAGGTGTATGTCTCCCTGGAGGGCCCTGCTATCTGAGGCTTTTGGTGCATGGAAAAATGTAAGGCTATAAAGCTTATAAGCAAGTTCTGTGTAGCTGAGAAGCAATGGAGTTCCTCTTAGGAGTGCAGTGTGTGCAATGAGAGCTTCTCTAATCACATCAGCCTTTGCACAGTGCAGATGAGGATAAGGTACTCAAGATTCTGACAGCATCATGGGGTACTCCCTGGAAATACTAAAAACCCTGTATACACGTGAGCACTGACTCTTTATTCCTGTAGTGTGGTGCAGAAATTGCAGACCAGTCCTTTTCTTCAAAGCACTGACATGGCAATGGCAGCTAAGGGTTCTTTGATATTTGATCCTGATATACCCTGTGGGTGGATTGTGCCACCTGAATAGTTCCAGTCTTGTCATAACAGCTGTTAACAGGGAGATCAGACCAAAAACTGACCCTCAGGGTCATTGACTCAAGTAGGAGGGTTTAAGACCTGTGTGATTTGTTGTTTTAGAAGTCCTCTTCACAGGCCAAAAAGAGTCGGTGTGGATGTGTGAAGATGTACAAAAATAATAATATGTAGCAATGCTGAGCTTCACAACCCTTCAGGAAGCGTAGGCCCAAGTTTACTATGGCTTAATCAGGACCTGTGTATATATACACATACTGATACTAACAACAGTTTACTTATACTCTAAAAGTTTCACCACCATGAATTTGGGTTGGATAGATTGCTTCCCAGCTTTTTTTATTTTAATTTGTCAAACATAATGTTGCAGAGATGCAGTTATCCCACTTCATAATGGTAGCTTGTAAACATCGTTATGTTCACAAGGTTATCTATTCCTTTTCTGTGTCCATCCACAGTTTTCTGGTGTGATACTTCATCCAAACCCTGCAGAGTTTAGTTTGTTTATTTGTTTCTGAGGTCTTGGTTATTTTAATGAGTTTGTTTGTACTTAATGAGAATTAAATTTATGGGATTAAAAAAATGCTATCTTTATACTATTTCCTTATTTAACAGTCATGGTGGCAACAGTAAGGTAATATATTTTCCAGTAATTCCATTACTTTGTAAAGAATAGATTTCCACATATAGAAGTAATTTTTAATTGTCCTCTAGGTTTGGGGTTTTTTCTCCTCTTCTGCTCTTTCCTGTCTTTCGGCTGTTTCTCTTCTGCGGAAAATGGATTTTTCACCTCTCTTCATGCAAATAAACGTTTTTTCTTTTCACCCCCAGTAAATGTTTCCTCCAGTCTTATGCCACACCAGGGACTGCCCTTTCTGTCCCATGTTGGCTTCTTTTCTGACGACGTCTCAGAGAGCACAGCCTGTCTGTTCCATGAGATCTTTTTGTCCCATTAAATTAATCTTCCTCCCCCTAAGCTAGCTGCTTGGCAGCTGTGCTGTGAGAAACACATAAGCCATTAAGATGGATGGTATTGACATCTTCTGCTTTCTTAGGGATTACAGCAAACCCGCCTTCCAACGATCCATAGTTAGCTTCAGTTTCTCTGTAAATGCAATCCTGTGTGACTGAGAGTGCCACAGGCAGAGACTGAGGAGACCTGAGTTTTGAAAGCCAAGGGGGCCAAACCAAAGCATATCCCTGGTACAGTACATGCTGCTGCCAGAGGTAAAACTGAGGAAAATATGAAGTAAAGTCACATGAGCCCTATCAAGTCTACAAAGTCTGCAGTAATAGTGGGAAGAGAGCCTGGGGCAAGGTGCGAGAGACATCACAAAAAAAGCAGACTTCTGCCCATTTGGGCTTTTTGGCAACTAGTGCTGCTGAAGTTATTCCTAATCTGACAGCATTAGGATTTGTTTCTGATACTGCTGGAGCAATAAAGTTGACACCTTGACTTTCTTAGCAGAACAGCGTTCACTGATAAACAACAATTTCTGCTGAAACTGTAGATGGTGGTGACCCACTGTGATTAGCACTTTGACAAGCAACTTCCAAGGTGATATCACAGTTATACTCTTTTACAGTTTCAGTTTTTTCACATATTATGAGGAGTTGAAAAAAATAATAATAAAAAATGGCATGTTTGTGTGAGGGCATGTATATGCATGTGAGAGAAGGAGCTCTGTTTTCGATTTTGCTTCTTGTCTGACTATGAAACAGAAAACAGCTTCAACATGACTCTATCAAGCCACTGGAGATTACTCATGCTAACTGTTGGAAGGCAGAACAGAGAAGGTTCTCCTTCCAGAGAGATTACAGATATTCCTAGTCTATAACTATTAGTGTCAGGTCAGCACCTCCCAGAAACTAGGAATGAACATGAAGTTAAAATATGAGTCCATGCCAACACCTACAAGCCTTCCTTTCTTTAAACTTCACTATAAAAAAAAAAAAAAAAAAAAATGAATATATATATATTTTATTATTTTTTTCTGATCAAAAGGAAGAAACTGAAAATTTCAGTTTTTAAAACTTTTGAGTATTCCAGAGGCTTTTTGATTAATTTACCTCTGTGGTTTTTTTCCTGATTGTGTCATGGCAGGAACACGGACCAATGATGTGGGTGGCAGAGAAGCATCCACTTCCCTGTCAGTCGTATGTGGGCCAGGGAATGGCAAGACTGCTGTTGTCCTGGACCTTAAAGCAAAACCTGTAAAAAAAATCCATGTAGAGCTCCACTGGACCTTTCTTTTTATCAGGCAAATGCTTGTTAAGACTGAGATGTTTAACAAAAATAATTTTTAAAAAACTCAATAATTTGGGGTTCAAAAGGCAGCTTTTCAGCTAATGTAACCTAAATAAAGTGCATCTTGTCCCCAGAAAAAAATTTAGGAGTATCTCTCAATGCAATGTAGAACAAAGTTCCACCTGCTCATTTTTCACTGGTACCTCAAAGGTTGAATCTACTTTACAAACAATTTATATACTTCAACTAAATTATCTGTCACATGTTCTGAAATGTGAAGATAATAATCTTAGAGTTTCTTTTATAACTTTATCCACACTTCAGCTCTCATGAGCAAGCCTCTTGTCATAAGGCAGAGCGTACAGGGCTTGGAGGGAGGGGGAAAATTAGTGATTTTGTCTTCGTGTTTCACTTCAGATTTGCCTGTTTCCTTCCTTCCGCTTCTAGAGGAGCAAGAATATTGGAAATTTTTGTATTACTTTTTTTTTTTTTTTTTTTTTGTAATATGCTCAAAGCCAGAACAGAGCTTGGCAGCCTGTTCATTCAGCAATAAGAAACTAATCTAGGTTTATCTGAAATGTTTCTAAACCTCATTTGTATTTGTTATTGTTGTAGTAATTTTACAACTATTTGAACATTGGGCTGTGTACATGGTGCTGATTTGGTTTGTAACTTAAACAACAACAGAATTTACAGGAAAAACTGCCTGATTGCATAAAGAAGTTTTAAAAGTGTAGATGGCTAAAATTCAGCTAGAAGGATTTTGTCAGCTTGTCAGAGCTCCCTAATGGAAGTCGTTGCTATTTAGATGGAAAGGTATAACATGAGTTTAGCTATTAGGCATATTCCAAGACCTTTGATGTAGAAAGTAAAACTGTAATAAGAAAGTTGTCAGAGATGAAGGTGCTGTTAATCGAACACTCCCTATGTTAAGAAAAATAAGAATTAAAGAGGTGTGAATGGTCCTCAGAAAAAAATTGCCTGGTCATACAGAGCAGCTTGAAGAACTTTTGCTTTTCACTGGAATTAAGAAAGCTCAGGCTCAGTGTTAGTTTTTGCAAAGTCTGTACTGGATTACAGTAATCCTTGTTACAGAAAGTCTGTATTTTCAGAATTTAATTTTGGCAAGAAGAGGGGAATTCTGTAAACTGCGTGAAACAATGTAGTTATAGAACTTTTCAGCTAAAAAAAAGCAGTGTTTAATATTTTTTAAAAAACATGTGCTTGAATGGAAAATGTGATAATATTTCTGAAGATAATATAACCAAGAAAGTGGTAGCTCATTTACCAGGTGAGCTATGAATCCTCTTCAGTTACTGTGCTGCTGTTGGCAGCAGACAAGCCAAGTGGAGCCAAGTGAGCTCCTCCCTGGTGGCATGGCCTGTTGCCTGCTGTTTTGCTGGTTCTATAATGGAAAGGATTTTCAGAGGCAGTATGAAACCTGGTGCCTTAGCCACAGTGAAGTCAGCAGAATGGCTCCTGTGCACATAAAGTATCAGGATGTTGACACATTGAAGAGGGAGACTGACAATTTTTTTGCTGAAAAGTGGTGTACAATCAACACTTGAATAACCTAAGTTAAAAAATTTTGTATAACCTTGATAGAGGTGGCAATTTTTATCATTGTCCCTAAAAATAAACTGCAAGGATGTGGCTATGTGAGAGAGGCTTGCTTTGGATATTTTTTTTAATTAAACTATATCATGATTACACAGGTATGGTTAGATTGATGTGTGTCTTTGAGAGTCAGTTTATATGTCTTTATAAATTAGGAAAACAAAGTTTAAAAATATTTTATGCAGTAAACATTTTCTTTCAAAACCGGTATCTCTGCCTCTAAAGCCTTAGTTACTGAGAGCATAATTCTGCAAGGACACATGAAAATGTGATATATTGTTTATTCTTATTACCAACATGTGCCACATTTTCTTTTGCATTATCTACTAAACCTTTCTGGTCTGATGCCTAGTTCTTTGGTACCTGTTGAGAAACTAAGAACTGCTCCATTCAAGGAGATACCAGTCCAGTTTCTGACTCTGTTTGGTCTAAGATGTAGAATGCTTCTGGTTCATTATTAACATTAATAAGAGTAATCTTACAGGTCCTCAAGCAGATTTTTGCATAGAGTAGCAATGTATGTGAGATATTTCTGCAGTAAACACCTCGTCAGTTATGCAGCCATTAGAGAGAATTTCAGTTGAAAAATGGGATTTGATCAGGAGTCTGTTATGGATGGACAGCAAGTTTTCACCTTAGAAGAGCCAGTCTGAATTGAGGCAGAAGATCAGCTATGCAAAACTTGAGAATGGGGAAAATTGTGAGGCAGGTTGTTGGTGCTTTAGCTCACTGTCAAGGGAGGTGATTCTGCCCCTCTACTCAGCTCTCGTAAGACCTCACGTGGAGTACTGTGTCGATCTCTGGAGCCCTCAACACAAGAGGTTCACAGACCTGTTGGAACAAGTCCAAAGAATGGCTCAAAAAATTATCAGAGAAACACCTCTCCTATGAAGACAGGCTGAGAGAGCTGGGATTGTTCAGCCTGGAGGGGAGAAGGCTCTTGGGAGACCTTACAGCCACCTTCCAGAAAAGGCCTACAAGAAGGCTGAAGAGGGATTGTTTACAAGGCTGTGTAGACATAGGACGAGGGGCAATGGTGTTAAACAGGGGTAGATTTTGAAGAAGGAAGAAGTTAGGAACATTAGGAAGAAGTTCTATGCAGGTGGTGAAGCACTGGAACATGTCACCCAGAGAGGTGGTGGAGTCCCTATCCCTGGAGACATTCGAGGTCAGTCTTGACAAGGCTGTGAGCAACCTGATCTAGTTAAAAAGGTCCCTGCAAATTGCAAAGAGGGCTGGACTAGAGGACCTTTAGAGGTCCCTTCCAACCCCAAACATTCTTATAATTCTATAATTCTGTGAAATGGGAAAAGAGCATGGGTAGACATTTTTATAGCAACATATAAATAAAAAATAGCTGAAATAAAAATAAAAACATTTCTTATTTAATACCATGAGCAAGCAAGTTTTCTAACCAGCATTCTGCTAATTTTAGAAATTAATATATATTATGTGACAGGAGAACCTATTGTGAAGTAAGAGAGAGATTACAGACAATTAAGATTAAATAGTTAATAGGAAATCCCTTCTGATTTTAAATGAACTTTCATTGTTCAGATTGTGAAAAGAGAACATTTTTTTTCAGCAAGCATTAATGAAAAAGCATTAAAAGTTAAATATATTTCCTTTTGGTTTTTTTGGTCCTGTTTATTCTTGAGATCCAGTCATTTGAAGTATACGTGGTGCATATCTGGCCTCTCTTAACTCTGTGTTTTGATTTCTCTATCTAGAGTAATGTTATTGTGCATAGAAAAATTGCACAAAGAAAACCAAATCCTAATTGAAATATAAGGGTCCTACATAGCCAGCGATCAAGATACTTGGTTGTTTTACTTCTATTTTAAAGCCCATGTTCCTCGACTCGTGATTACCGGTAAATGTAGGTAAACCATCCTTCAAGCTTTCTTTTAAAACAAAAAACTGAATACATTTCAGGCTAAAGTATTTAGCTAACTCCTGAACAGTTAGTATTTGGAAAATTATGTGGACCAGCTTTTGAAAATAAGGTGCTACTGTTCGTCATTGAGATGCAAGGAAGAGATTAAATCGACTACAATAGCATTTTGTTTGCTTGTTTACTTCTGGAAATTCACTAGCTAGGGATAAATAGATGACTGTTGTCTTTGCCATGACCTCCGAACATTCCAGAGATGCACAAAACTGAGTGACACAGACAGCTTACACTGCTTTCTCTTGAAATGGTTGAATGGCAGATATTCCTCTCCTGCCCTGGAGAGGAAAGCTGATGTTGACCCGAGGCCGCCTCCATGGTATAAATGAAGTTGTCCTAAAATCAGTGGAGTCTGGACAGTTTCCTCCAGCTACAAATCCAATGTCATGGGGAAGAATTTAGATCCTAATATTTCTTAAGACCTTGCATTAAAGGCCAAGTCAAAACTTTAGCCTTTTTTTTTTTTTTTTTCTGAGAGACAAAAACATAATCTATCATAACACAGATGCTTTAACTAAGGCAAGTAAATGACACTTGAATATTGGGGTTTTAAGCATAGTAATAAAACTGCTGAGTAGATATTTACTAGGCAGTTGTATGATATTCTTTCATAGAGGATACTGGGCTTTTTTACTGTAAACCTCAGAAAATAAATAACTTTAAGAAGGAATCACGATTGGACTATGATATGAGTGCCCAGGTTTTTTAATAAAAAGCTTTGTAAGACATGTCAATTATTATTAGGATATTCTTTTACTGTTTGAAGTTTTGCTTCAGACAACCTGGGAGAAAAAAATTGAAAAATAGCATGTGCTGTCATAAATCTTGGGGATTCCTATAAGAGATGCTACCATGAAAATAAGCAGCTCACCTTAACAATCATTTTATAAAGAAAAAAATGATCAAAGCTCTTTGTGACATTCAATCACTGTTTCCATTTCATATGACAGAACAAGAAGCAGAGATGACTGATAATTTCTATAATCATTCTTAATAATTCCAAAAGACAGAAGAACAGATTATAATATGTATTCTTGTGCTAAGCTGTTCTTCCTCCCTTGCTTTTAAGATCTGGCCATTGTGTTCTGTCTATTGCAGATAATCTCTCAGGTTAACAATATCAATAATTTTTATTACAGAAAGCAGATGTTATCAACAACCTATCTATCCATTTAATTAGACATGTGGTACTGCTGTTAAGCTTAAGAGAATTTGAGGAAGGAAAAAGAGAAACAATACATTTCAGAGTTCTTAAAGAGCCCTAGCATTTTCAATAAGAGAAAGGTGACAATTTCTTAGTGTGATCAGCAGATCAAGAGAGGTGATTCTCCCCCTCTACTCACTGTCATGAGACTCCACCCACAGTATTGTGTCCAGTTCTGGAGCCCCCAGCACAGGAAAAAACATGGAGCTCCTGGACACTAGAACAGGTTGCCCAGACAAGTTACGGATGCTTTTCCCTGGAAGTTTGGGATTGGATGGGGATTTGAGCAACCTGGTCTAGTGGAAGTTGTCCCTGCCCATGCAAGAGGAGTGGACTCTCTCTCCAGGTCAAAGGGAAATATCCTATTACAGAAACACGCTTGTCATGTTCTCAACAGTTACCTTGTGGCTGTGTTCTTGGGCTGAACAGCAGCCCCAGAAGGACACAGTGGCATAATTAGGTGACTTTAAATCTAATGTGGATTTAGATCCACAAAGAATATATTCCAGTGGAGTTATCTTGGATCATTTACACCCACAGATAAATGGCCAGGAGAAAAATAACTATTTGAGCTGACAGGCAGGGTTGACTGTGCTAAGAAATGTACCTAAACTAATCCTGGCTTGAAAATCCTGCAGATCAGACATCAGCTGAATTGGAGGGAAAAAAACCACAACACACCTCTGAATAAAGCAGTTTAATAATGAAGTGTGATCATTTACTACAAAGGTTTTTTAAATCTTTTTTTTTTTTTTTTAAATAAGAAAATAAACTCAGTGATTTAGGGAATCAGTCACAGTCTTTCTTTTGAGGTAGTAGCATGTTCATGTAAATATTATCTGCAATTCTTTTTCCTCCTAGTGGTATCACTGAGCTGCAGATATGAAGATTTTTTGTTTGTTGGATAGGTTGAAATAAACCCTATCCCAATTAAAACACTTTGTGTTAGGTTTGACTCTTCTAGAAAGAGTGCTAGTAGTTTCTGGGGCTGCTGGGTTTGAGTGTTTCAGATACTCGTGAAGTAACTTGAAAGCATCCGGATATTTAGAATACCCTGTAAAGTTTTTCATCAACTCAGGGACATAAAATGAAAAATCAAGTTTTTGTCTGGTTTTGCTCTTAAGGCTATGGGGTAGGTGAAAGGAACATTTCTGATTATGCTGTTTTGGTGTGTGCACTATTGAGCTTGGGAATGTCTGCAGGCTTGAATGCAAGCTGGAAACAAGCTAAGCCCTGTCCAGAGGGGAAACTTCCCCTCTAACACATTTGAACAAACATTATTTATGCCATCTTTGATACCAGCTGGATATTTACAGTGAAATGGTGGTGGGGCTATGGTATGTGATACCTTTGCACCTATTTCTCCAAGTTATTTTTTCTTCTTATATGAGTGAACACCGAGCATTGGAAAGATGTAGGTTAAATCCTACACCTGCTGATGTTTATGGGAGCTTGACTTTTACCTTTAGAGAGATTAGAGTATTTCTCATTTTTGTTATGCACCCGTATCCCTTGTTTTATGTGAGTGTGGTTCTGTGCAGTGACAGCTTTGAAAAAGATCAAGCTGAACACTGTTTATTTGTGTTGCTTTGGTCTCCATCTGGAATCAATTCCTGAGATAAAGCTATTCCTCTGATTGGCATTAGTGTTGTGCTAGGACTGCAAAGAGAGGGAATTTCACCATGTGGTATCTAGTGACATCAGATCCAGAATCCTGAATATGGTTATCCAAGCTCTGTGCTACGTGTTCCTCCCACAGGGGAGGGGTACCACCCCTCAGGGACCAAGAAGAGGGAGGACATTATTTTCAGTCATTTAGAAAAAGCCATAATATAGCACTGCCATAAACAGGTTAAACCATTTCTAGCTCTTAGCAAGCTAACAGGTAGTCATTCCCCCAGCCCCATCATTAGCTTGTCTCTGAAAGGCAAGCATTTCCTTTGGTTTATGACCCCAGGGAGGTATTCAGCAATTTTATAGAGAAGTCTAAGTGAAGAAAGAGCAAAAGGGTTGCTTAAGTGTTGTTCCATGAATAATCTTACTGGAACTCTGAGGATGTTTAAGTGGAACTCAAGCTCGCTACCAGGTATTGCAGCCTACGTTAAATAAACAATCTCTATTCTATACACAAGTATTTAAATTCTGAAAGTCCCACTACCTCATCATGGTTTTTTTAGCATGTACCCACAAGTACAATGTTCAGTATGTAACTGTTGCCAACATCAAATGCTCCAAAGGTGTCAGAAGAAATTTTCTATTGTCTAGCAAAACCAGCAGGCAGTACTTTATCCTTTTAAGTTTAAAAAGAAAAAAAAAAAAAATTAGAAACAAGAAGAAAAAACATTTCATCTAGTGAAAAAGAATTAAAACAATCCAGAAAAATCTCAAATGTTTCTTCAACAATTGACTATTCCCTCCATTGTTCCTTTAAAAAAAGAAAAGTTTCAGCAATGTGTTTATGACTGACTGGGAAGCTCTGCTACCATAGGTCTGTTTTGCTATGGTAGATATTTGTTCCCATCTTTCCCAAGCTTTTAATATTTAAATATTATTGCTAAGGATTAGCCATACCTTTTCTATGACTACCATATGTGTGCCTCTTCGAAATTGTATTAACACAGTTTTAAGACTTTATCTGAAGACTGTAAAAGCAAAGAAAATTCAGTTCCTGTGAAATTGTCACTCTGTCCATGGCTTGTCTTGCTACACTGAGGTATGGGCAGAGTTTTTAGAAGAGTGCATGATTCTGCATGCCATGTGCATTGTATGATATCCAAGCACAACAGGTGTTTTTTTCAGCTGATGGAGAAAAGAAATATAAAGCAAAGCAGATTGACAGTTTCTGTGTTTATTCTGGAAAAAAAATATATATGCTACAGAAATCAAATCATTTGTTGCTTGACATTACCATGGACAGATAATGTCACTCTGGTTTTTGTGTGTAGTCTTGTGTATCTGTAATTGCCCACTGGAAACAGAAAGCTGAAAGCATCAGCCATTTATTTCAGTGGCTTGGAATTAACATGCTTTTTAAGTGATCGTAGTAATTTTAAATGTAGCTTGATCAAAATACTGCTATTAATTTATAGTCTGAAAACAGCACCTGAACTCATCTGGCATGTCTTTGAAGGTGGAAAACTGAGGGGAAAAAAAGGCATTTGTGCCTACAAATGCTAACAGCAGAAATTGGACTAATTAGTGAAATAATGACACTAGTTCTGTTGTGCTAGTAAAATGTACTTCAGATTTAGTATCACAGGACAAGAGCAGAAAAAATTAAAATAATCTGCACCTTTGAGGCAAAATATGTTTAGATCATTAAAATAAATATTTATTCTTATATTTTCATCTGTGTCTTCTCATCTTCAATACCTTTCGCATTAGAATACGTATGTTCTATCTGGTATTTATCAGAGTGAATTCCAGTTACAAAGTGTTGGGCTTCAAGGGCAGCCAAGGAACACTTCACATTCCTTGTGCAGAGGCATGGACCTGGTAAGAGTCTCTGTCAGGTTTCTATCCCCTCTTCTGAGCCTGCAGTCACCCTCCACTGGTGTCAGCTTTCCACCATACATAGAGGTAGACTGCAGGCCATTCAGGTTTCCTCTAGCAGCTGGTGAGCATAAGAGACTTTTCTGGCAGTGAGAACACATGGACTGTTTTTTTACACTTTCCATCACGTAGAAAAACTTAATATTTAAGACTAGAACTCTTCATATATGAGAAAACAGATTGGTTTAAATTTATTTTTTATTCTATATATGCTGTATTAGGACAGAACAACTCTCTGCAACACTTCCAGAGTACTTGCTCAATAGACTGCAGAGCTGCAGAGGTTATTGAAAACATTGTTGAAACATAAATCAGACAAGAGCAGAGAGATTTGTGGTAGCCTTGGGACAAAAAGTTTAGAGGAGAAATAATATTTTCATAGGTGTGGCCCTTTGATGTTCTCTCTATTACAGGATGAAAGACTTGGACTTTGTTCTCAGGTTTGATTTCTCACTTCTTAAGTTTTTAAGGTACATACACACAGTTTTCCCCTCTAAATCAGATACATAAAACAAGGATTAAAAAAGCAGATTTGGACTGAAGATGCAAAAGAAATAGCATGGATTTGGTCTAAAACAATTGCTTAGTTACAAAGTAGTTAGTAATTTAGGTGTGCATTCTTTATATAGTGAATTATTTGATAGAAGCATGACTGAAAGACATCAAGGGAAGTTTTGGGAATTCCTTATCTGTTGCATATCAGTGCACATCATACCTGAATGTGGCATCAGATGAAAGTTTCAATACCCTCTTAGGTGGGTGGAAAAGGGAAATGTATGCATATATTCCCTTAGATCATATGACTGTATGCATCCATTAAGTTTATCTAGACAATTTTCAAAAGGTATGATGATTCCTTGGTTATGACTTCAGTTGTTCTCTAATGATTATGGTCAGATCAATTCATTTTAATAGTTTTGTACTTCTGCATAGCGAAGTCTTACTTTTCCTAAATCAAGTTTCTGTTGAGCATCATGAATGAAAACAATGAAATATGAATCTCCATGTTTCATGATGTGAAAGTAAGGCTAGCTTTTACATTTTTAAAAGCAGGCAGGTGACAAAGGATCTTGGAGGATATTTACACTACCCAACATATATAAATTAAAAATTCCAAGACTGATCTGTCTGTATCAACAAATGCATTACTGCATAAAACCTACTGGAATAGTATCAGGAGTGAATTTACAAGGGAAGGAACTAAGAGCATTGTCCTCATCTTGAGTCTTTAACATTGCCTGGTGGCATGCGGTTTCAAGTGTGTACCTGTGCATGGCCACAAACCAATTCCATGCAAGATGTCACTTCTGCTGGTTCTGCTGGTTCTGCTGGTATGCAGGTTAACATGAAACCATACTCAAATTAACCTTGCCTCTCAGCAAAGATAAAGAACATGCTGCTGTCCCAGTTAGTGCTGCCAGTTCCAGAGCTTGTTAGTTCAAAGCTCTCTCAGGCATCACCTCTGTTTCTGCACAGTCCTCCACTGCATGCTTTAGGTGCACTTAGCAATCTCTCATGTGGATTAAGGCTCTTAAATCATTGTGCAGCAACTGAAAAATACATTCAAGACAACCAAATCTTTGTGAAATACCATGATTGGTATTACTACTATTAGTTTATTTCTAACTGTGACCACCAAATAAAAATTATCTGGAAAAATGACTTACCAATCCTACTCTCTCCCCTCTGGAAGACTATTCAAGAAGGCTTGCTTTTTTTTGCTTTTTTTTTTCATGTAGGTCCTGATACATTTGTTAAGTAGCTTAGCTTTTCTTTAAAGCTAAGAATATGTTCTTGAACAGGATCTGAACTTCCATCACTTAGTACCTCCCATAAAATTTTCCATATTTAGGCCACTGTGAATGGTGCAGAGCTGTGAAAGTAGCAGGTTCTCCTTTTTATTTTCTGAGTGATGAAATGAAATTTCTGATTATTTAAAAAGCATTGCAGCAGCCTAACTGAGCTTGAACAAGTCAGAGGAAACAGTAAAAAGTTGTCTTTCAGCACTTGACCAATTTTGGGGCAGGATGTTTGGGATCCTATATACCAGTTCCTGTGAAAGACAGAAAAGGCTGAGCATACTTCAGGTCATGGTTGACAAAGTAAACCTAGGAAATTTGATTTAAAATCCCACTAGGACTGATTCTTTTAGAAGCAGAAAAGATTATTGTAGGTTAATAGGAAAAGCAGCTCCAACGTGTTTCTTTTTTGAATTATGCTGAAAAATAGAGGCAATATTTCAACCATGAGAATGTTTTTAAATGTTTAATTGTATTTATTTTTAATCCATCAGTATAATTCTATTCTGATTTATGCAATTTCCCCTTTCATTCTGTCATCCACAATCACAATATTTAGGTGAAATGATCAAGGGCAGGACAAGTTTGAGCTCTGTTTCAGCATTTAAAAAGCTCTAAACTGCCCAGCTACTCTCTATCTTAGTAACACATCAAATCAAATCTTGATATCTTGATATATTTTGGAATGCGGGGAAGTCCACATTCATGAGTTGTATGTTTGTGTTGAGGTATTGAAGACTTGCACAGGGATTCTTGTATTGAAGACTTGCACAGGGATTCCTCTTCTGTTTGTTGCATTCATTGTATAAAACATCACAGTCTTAAAAAACACTTCTGCATTGAGCCCTGGTTTAGATTTCTGCAAGTCCATGAAGGAGAGTACAGTAAGATCACTTGGAATGTCTGAGAAGGATACTCACCCAAAGAACAAGTACTTAGATGATATTTTATACTTCATGAAACAATTAATCTGAAAACTATATCTGAAATAAAAGTGCATAGCTCAGAAAATCATTGCTTGTTGCCAACCTCCTATGTGACTTCTTTGCAGCCTCATGAACCATACTTCAAAATCACAGTGCAAATTAGGCAGTGTAGCTTTAAGAAGACACAAAGCCAAAGTGTGCTAAAACTTTTGTTGACTTCTTCTATTAGGAGGCAGAAATTAGTGGTTTCATAGAATCATAGAATCATAGAATCTTAGGGGCTGGAAGGGACCTCGAGAGATCATCTAGTCCAACCCTCTTGCCAGAGCAGGGTCACCTAGAGTACATCACACACATGGTTTGTGTGTGTCCAAAGGACAGCCATAACTTTTATCAGTCTTAGCATATCTCCATGGGAAAGACCAGCCAAAGCTCAGTGAGTGAGCTGCTCTCCTTTTGGATGAGAACCAGCCATAGTCTGCAAAGATTCCCTGACACGTTTGACAAGGGCATAATTATGTGTCTTGAGTCCCATTTTGATACAATATTCTCCAGTGTCTGAAAGCCAGGAGGTTTACACAGTGTGAGCTTATCATCCCCTCTCCCTTGCCATTGTATTTCTCTACATTGCAATGTGTTTCAAAGGCTGTTTACTACATTTTCATTCACCCAGCTGAAATTACTCCAGTTTTAAAACTGGATTGATAAAGTTTTTCAAATGTAATAGACAAATTTTAATAGACATAAAATATGTCTCCCTAATGTAGCAAGAAAGATTAACACAGAAATATTGCTAACATGGCTGGCCAAGTTAATGATTTTAGACATGTTACTGACTGGGAGCTAAGTGCTCAAAGTTGAGCACTGAGGTTTCTCACACTTCTTCATGCACGTCAGCCCCTAGGAATAGAGTCCTGCAGCATTTATTTTCAGCTTCTGCATGGGGTTAACTGAAGTACTGAGTTCTGCAGGTCCTTCTGTGATAGCAAGAGCTAATGAAGCTGTTCTATTTTAAAGAGCTTCTTAATCTATGTTAATACAGTGAAGATTATTATAGAAGCAATAATAATCATAGAGAAATTGATAATGACTAGAAATCAATGTCTAGCTTGTTAATTATAAAGCTTTTACTATAAAAAGAAATCATTTAACAACTGCAATTAACCAGTTAGGAAGAATTTTTATTAGAAACTCCATTTGATAGGTCTTGTGGTTTTTAATATACTGGCTGACCCGTTGCTATTTTTACTCTAAATCCATTCTTTATTTTGATGGTTAAGATGCAAAAACAGGTAAAGATTAAAACTTTCATATTTTTATCTTGACAGAATGAAACATCTTTGCTTTCATGTGCAGGCATACACTAAGAAACATGGTTTGCCAGCCACTGCTTTGCAAGGTTATGTGCACGCAGGACATGTTCACCAGATGTGCTCTTATCTGTGCTTCCTACTCTTCCCAAGGAGCCAGGGTGTAGTGCCACTTGAAAACCTAGCAGAGGAGGTTCATGGGGCAGCCAAGCTCTCCAACCTTCCAGAAAATAACTCAAATAAAGGAAATGGAAGCTACTGCATGACCAGTTTTTGAAAGGTGCGTAAACAAATCTCTGTGGGATTCATCTCCCTTCTTGGTGAAGGAAGAATAAGCTGTTGTTGTGCTTCAGTCCCCAAAAAGGGTTGAGTGCCCAAAAATTGGATCTATTTTTTTTTCTAGCTATGCCATTTGTTCTAATAAAAGACATTCTCTGGTTTTAAATTTTCTCTTTAGAGACATGTGACTGGTTCTCCTATAAACACTAAATGCTGGTCAGATTTACTTGATTTCTGTAATTGTACATATTGTTTTAATCACATCTAAGTTCCTTTTCCAAACTTCTTTGCCTTCTTTAATATTGTTTATCCTGGTAAGCTTCAGTTTTGACATGGCATTTACATAAAGTAAGATGAACCACAGAACCATTGCATTTGTTTTGGCTCTTCTTAAGATCTCCAAGCTAAAAAAAATGGACTGGTAATAGCCTTGTTGGGCTGAAAATGTCTAAATGAGTCTCAAGGAAACTGACAGGCTATAGGATTGCTTTCATAATTTTGAATTATTATTGTTCTTTCTCTCCCAACCTGGGTTCCAAGCTGGATTCCAGCTTGGCAAAAGTTTTAGTTTGTTGCAGAATAATCTGTGAGAACTTGATGGAGACTGGAGCTACAAGTGAAAGGCCTGTCAGGCACTGACATCCAAGGCTTGGAAGCCCAGTCTCTCTAACAAACAGCCTCTTGAGCAGAGGCTGAATGTATCATAGCATAAACACTACTGACTTGGGTACTCTACTTGATAGATAGCTTGCCCACAAAACACCCAAGCACTATTATAGCTGCAAAGTTTTAGACTTCAAAGGCCTCACTTGAACTTCAGACTGCATTTCACAGGGGCAATAATGGATGCTCCTGTAGAGTTGTGATGGGGTACAACCTCTTTTACTTTCTAATTGAAGCTTTTAGTGAAGCCTTGTTACCTCTGTAACTTCAAAGATTCAGTTTGACTGCCCATGGGTTGTGCTTGGGTCCTGCTTGCAAATCTACTGAATTTTTTTGTAGCCTACTTCCTATCTAATATTAAAGTTTAGACATACCCAGGGCAAGCTTACATTAAACCATCAAATACTGGACTTCATTGTAAATCTTAAGGGCTCCCAGCTTAGTAGTGTAAGAAACACATTGCAAGATCTAAAAGAAATACATGGAGCAAAGCTCTTTCATAGAAGCCCGTATATTTTATCTAAAATTTTGAAGTGCTTTATGACTTATTATTTATTTATTTATTTATTTATTTTCTGAAACATCTAGTCACTTTTATTTACCCTGAGGAATCATGTAAAGAATTGGTGTAAGTGGTGTAGTTTTTTGGTGGAGAAATAGATGAGAAAATCTACCAGATTCTTGCAGAGAAAAAAAAAATATTAAAAAAAATTTTAAAATTGCAGTATGTGTATAGGAGTCTGATTAAGAAAGTTAATGCTAAAGGGGCTCTTGCTTATCTACTGAAGACATGAGAAATGTTTGTGATGAAACAAGAAGCCATATGAAACATGTCCATGTTTTCTTTTTTACCTATAACATGAAATTCACATCAGGTCTGAAAAAAGGTTCATGAATCTCTTAAGGAAATCTAGTGTCAGGTGGCTCTTTTTTAATTACTGACACTTTTTTAAAGAAAAAAATGATTAAAAGTCTACAAGAAAGTCATCTATAGAAGAATAACAATTCTTACCACACGCACAAAAAGGGAGACAAATACTGTTTTGGGCTCAGCCTTCAGTGTTCTATTGTTTGACTTTTATAATAATTATGAATTAGCTATATTATTACAAGTATTTTCTTTATTACCATACTATGAACACTTATTACTAAACTCATATTCCAATTATTTTCCTCAAGCTAGAGCATATTCCTAAATATAAATATTTGTCACAAAAAATGAATCAGATATTTAGAACAAGTGGCTGAATTAAATCTTCTAGGTAATATAATAAAGTATGTGTTCACATACATATTCAGTAAGATACTTTGCCTTCAGAAAATGGGAATCTGATATACTCCTATTTTCTGCAAAATATTTGTAAGTTTTGGGTCAACCCCAAGCTGAATTTTGGTTCCTTGTCACCTTTCTGTTTCATGTGATTATCATCCACTCTTCAATACTTCTTAATTTTATTTCATTATTTTTAAAATCTGGAAACAAAACCAACACAGAACCAAATTGTAAATGATCATGCAAGTGATGATAATATTCCTAACTTACAGTCTTTTGAGTGGAAAAAAAAGTTTAGTGGTTTTGTCTTATTTTTCTTAAACATTGCTTCAAAGAAACCCAGGTAGGGAGAGAAGGGAGAGAATAAAGAGAGAGGCTTTCTGGATTGAAAACTAAACTGGACAACTGTAATTAAATATTAATGATAAAAGAAAATATGTAGAAATATATGTAAGTATGTTCAGGAATGTGCTTAACCCCTATCACCTCCTCCCACCCCCAGCAACTCCTAGGGCATCTCCTGAGCTGTGAGCAGTTCTGAAATGTCCCATAGTGCTGCTGGAGAGAGCGGCAGAGCAGACAGGAGCTGAGGGGAGACAGGTATGAGGGTCAGGAATGCACGGTCCTAGGGATCAACAGTGATGGATAAATGGAGTCCTCCCTGGACACCAGCCGTGTACAGAAGAAAAATAAAAGAGGTCTTGACTTCCATGATCCCTGAATTTATACTGAGAGCTACATAGATATAGATGGAATCACTTGGTTGGCCATTTTTTGCCATCTGTCTAGTCTGTTCCTCCCTACAGGAGGGTTCTAGTTACGACTGATCTGTTCTATTAGTGTCCAAAGCAGCAAATTCAACAGGCAGAGCAAAGTGTCCTTGGCCTCTCAGCAGTAACTATAAGCACTCAGGCATTATCAGTCCACTGACTGGTAAACTTGCTGCTACTTTCAGCAAGTGTGCTGCTTAAAAGAGAGCTCACTAAAGAAAAAAAAAAAAACACAAAAAAACAGTAAAAGGAAAATCAGCTTCATCCTGACCCAAATCAGGACACGGCAAAAGCAAAATAGGTACTAGGAATGAGGGCCCGAAACAGAAATAAGATTTTCCTTGTATCTGGCCAAACTAGAAATCTGGTTTGGACCTGAGTGGGCGAAATCCTGCCGGCAGTAGAACCTAATGGCACTTAAGGGAACATCCTTCAAGAGAGAGGGAGTTCTATGAGACCCAGGTCCTCTTCAGGGAGTAGGAATCTGAAAAAGCTAGGGCCATCCATCATCAAGATATGATAAGGCTTTGTAAGATAGGTATTTTGGAAAACTGCTTTCTTTTTGTTTCTAAGTAAATTTATTACTATTACATTAATTTTTTGAAAGATTAAAAAAAAACCCCGAACACCCAAATCCTAACCTTCTTAGATTTTTGGGTACTCCTTTGCTACTGTATATAGATATTAAAACCCACCAAAAGAAAAACAACAGGTGTCTAGAATCAGGCAGAATAACAGCCATAAACCTCAGAGTGCAATAACCCAAGCACTCTTCTTTACAGATGAGAGCTGTGAGTGCTGCTGCCTCATACACACATGCAGAGACAGGAAAGGAAGCAGCAATGAAAGGATCCCTGCTGCCTTGACAGTTCTGAGACACACCAGCTTCCTATTGTGCTGTGGCAGGTGTGCTTAGAAAAGATCCTGTGACGCTGGCTTCATGGATGTTATGATATACCAGAGGAAGGATGGCCTAGGAGTCAGGCAAAGAAAAAGTGCCAGGCCAGAGCACAGGAGGTTCTTTTCTATTGCTTCCCTTGGAAAACTGTGGATGTTATTAAGGGTAATGGCTGCACTGAAAAATGTTTTAATATGCTAATATAAACCTCTCTATGGATATCCTTATTCTGCTGTAGCAGTCTCCACCTGAAACCTCACCTGCTGTTAAAACTCCTAGAGAAGACCATATTCTGTAATGTGCCCCAGTTACCCATCTATGAAATGAAAATTATGGCACTTCCATCCCTCACAGAGATGTCATTAGGATTAAGTGCATTTTAGACTGTGAGGCACTCAGGTATTGTAATGTAGTCCTAGAAATATGATAAAGTACAAAGGAGGAAAAATGTGTGCCTCTGTAAATCATAGCTTTAGCTGTGACACGTCAAACTCAGGGGATGCAATTAATTGAGCTTGGATTGAGTCTTGGTCATTACTGGTCCAGTTTGTGTCAGATCTTTTCATGAGACTTTTTAAAGCTTTGAAAACTTCTCCAGAGTTTCAAGGGTAGAGGAGTGAGAAAAAAAACAAAGTTGGAATTGGCTTCCACTTGAATCTGATGCTTTGATTTTAATTCTTAAAAATGGTGATGGAGAGTAGAATTCCCTGTTAGGCAGCCAGATGAACTATGAGGAACAGTAAACACTGACCAAACAGAGGGATGCTGTATGGGCAAATGTAAGAGTTAGTGACTGAAACAATTTCCAGTCCTTTGGATGCTGTAGTGAAGTTTCACACAGGAAATTCAAGATGCATAACTTTAAAAGAGATACCATAGACCTTAGAGATAACAGTGTGTACCCCTGGGGGCCTTGGCTGAGCCAGCCACTAACAAACAGATCGAAAAGATAGTGAATGCCACCATTCTGATAGTAACACTGAAAGAAAGGGAAAAGATTTTGTCTTCTTTTGATGAGAGGAGACAACCTCAAAATCTGAGGGGCCAAATGAAGAAAGGGAAGGTTGAGAGGAGGAAGAAATTTCACTACAGGATAGAGAGAGGGGGTCAGTCTCTCCAAAAGAGAGGCTTTGCTTTTTTGCATAATTATGATATACAGTACATTTGCCCTAAATGTTCTCCCCCCTCAGAGACCTGAGCTTGGTAACTAAGTCTAGAGTTTGGAAGCAGGTGAGATGAGCTGCCAGGATGCTGGCTGACTGATTTTTGAGAAGTGGTTACTCTGCCTTTATGCTGCAGAACGAAGCAGTGCATGACAGGGGTGTTGTGCTGCCACCTTAGGGTAGGTATTCTAGCAGCCCACTTATAGCAATAGGTGCAAAAAAGGCTTATTTAAAACTTGTAAATCCTAGCCACTAGGAACATGTGGCCCCTGTGGAAGATGAGCACATAGTTATAATCTCAAGTATAAACCTAAAACTGGGATTATTAAAGACGGATAAGAAAGCAGTAACACAATTTTAATGTAACCTACTCTTCTCCACTGGTGTCACTCCAGGAGGCTTCATGTAGATTTGGGACTTTCCCCTCATTTTAAGGTTTTGGGGTGACTAAGGATGTGCTGGTTGAATTTGATTTAAAATACTTTAAAACTATGAGCAAGAACTATTAGATAAAAGAAAAATCTGTGAGGCAGAGACAAAACAGGAGAACACAGAAAAGCTTTCTTTACTCTGTTCAGTGATCTCAGAGCAAAGGATGCAAAAGATACAAACTCATGCTGCAGAGGAGACCTAAAGTTTTACAATGTTTATGTCGTTACTTCAAGCCTTATTTTCTTCAGCTGCCAATTCCTGTTTAGATACCTTCTCATCTAGTTCTGATCTGTGTAAATAAAATTTCTGTCTCTTTCTTCTCTTTATTGTTTCTATGAAAATGGAAAGTCCATTTAGATTCATAGCTATGCTGGCTCTCACCCCCTGCTGTGGAGGCTGAATGCGAGGGCTCAGCGCTCCTGCCTGCCTTCAGCTCTGCACATAATCCTTATAAATGGAGGTTTTAAGAGACCGGTTTACTTTTAAAGTGTTTGCAAGGGAGGGGAGAGCATTTCAGCTCCAAACAAAGGGACCTGCTCACTGCCGGGAACAGCAGAGGGCATTGGTGCTGCTCTCCATCCCCCTCCAGTGGCAGCGTCCAACATGGCAACGGTTTTTCTTTTTTTATACAGAGCTTTTGGCCCTAAAGTTTTTTTCCTGCTGGGATGTTCAGCATATAGTTTGGCTAAATGCAGAGGAAAATAGTTCCCTGCCTGGCACTTTCAGAAGCCTTTGGGAGTGTGCAGCGAGAGTCCACTTGGACCCTCTGCAGCATAAGTGGTCACAGGATATGCCCCCTCTTATCACTCCTAAGCTTGTGTAGAAATGTGAACAGATGCTATTGAGCAGTTTACAGAACAGAAGTGGTCTGCTTTCAGCTTATATTGAAAATATTTCAATAATTACATTGTAGCCACAGCAAGTTTGCTGATGACACTAAACTGGGAGGAGTGGCTGACACACCAGAAGGCTGTGCTGCCATTCAGCAAGACCTAGACAGGCTGGAGAGCTGGGCAGAGAGAAATCTTATGAAATTCAACAAGGGAAAATGTAGAGTACTGCACCTAGGGAGGAATAACACCATGTCCCAGCACAGCTTAGAGGCTGCCATGCTGGAAAGCAGCTCTGTGAAAAAAGACCTTGGAGTCCTAGTGGACAACAGGATGACCATGAGCCAGCAATGTGTGCTTGTGACCAAGAAGGCCAATGACATCCTAGGGTGCATGCAGAATAGTGTGGCCAGCAGGTCAAGGGACATTATCCTCCCCCTCTACTCTGCCCTAGTGAGGCTGTATCTGGAATACTCTGTCTAGTTCTGGGCTCTCCAGTTCAAGAAGGGCAGGGAACTGCTGGAGAGGGTACAACAAAGGGCTACAAAGATGACTAAGGGACTGGAACATGTCACGTATGAGGAAAGGCTGAAGGACTTAGGTCTTTTTAGTCTGGAAAAGAGAAGACTGAGGGGGGATCTTAAAAATGCTTATGAATACTTAAAAGAGTGGGTGTCAGGATGATGGGGCAGTTTTTTTCACTGGTGTCCAGTGGCAGGGCAAGAAGTAACAGGCAAAAATTTGAACATAGGAAGTTCCATCTAAACGTGAGGAGGAAATTCTTTATTTTGATGCTAGCAGAGCACTGGAACAGGCTTCCCAGAGATGTTGTGGAGTCTCCTTCTTTGGAGGCATTCAAAACCTGCCTGGATGCAGTCCTGTGCAACCTCCTCTAGGTAAACCTGCTCTGGCAGGAGGACTGGACTAGATGATCTCCAGAGGTCCCTTCTAATCCTGATAATTCTGTGGTTCTGTTATTCCATTATTCTGTGATTGATACTCTTGAGTTAAAAGTTCTACATTTTTCTATGCTTGTTGTAAATGATAGCTAGGATAGCAAGTAAGAGGTTGTTGAGAAAGATGTTTACATGTGTGTGTGTTTGTATATGTTTCTGTGATTGAACACTTCTGTGTGTACTGAAAATAGAAATATATTGAACCAGAAGATGTTTTAGCCCTTGTAGATTTGCAGCAATAGTGTTAAGCTTGCTTTATAGGTTCCATTTATGAGTATGCTGAGAAACTAACTTTTATCCTGCTAGAACACACTCTCTACAACTCTCAATTATAAAATGAGGCAGATTAATGTGCTGAAATATTAACTCTGGAGTGTAAGAATCACTATCCATGTACATGTTTGTTCCTTTAAAACCAACATTTTCATTCCATTAGCAGCAAGGAAAGTCTTTGTCCTCATTGTAATGCCAAGAATGGGAGATTTAATTCAAATTAAGCACTACAAGTTTTTAGAAGATGCTGTCAGGTGGGGGGAAAAGCTGCTTTGTTTCCACCCTCTGAGTGTCACAGTTGCTGTGTGAACTTAAGGAAAATAGCAGAGAGGGACCTGGGGTGCTGATTGACAGCCAGCTGAACGTGAGCCAGCAGTGTACTCAGGTGGTCAAGAAAGCCAATAGCATTCTGGTCCGCATCAGGAATAGTGTGACCAGCAGGACCAGAGAGGTGATCCTGCCCCTCTACTCAGCCTTGGCGAAGCTGCACCTCGAGCACTGTGTGCAGTTTTGGGCACCACAGTATAAGAAGGATATTAAGATGCTGGAGAGGGTGCAAAGAAGGGCAACCAGGCTGATTAGTGGTCTGGAGAACCAGCCTTATGAGGAGAGGCTGAGGGAGCTGGGGCTGTTCAGCCTGGAGAGGAGGAGGCTGAGGGGAGACCTCATTGCTCTCTACAACTACCTGAAAGGAGGTTGTAGTGGGGTAAGTGTTGGCCTCCTCTTCCTGGTCAACAGCAATAGGACAAGAGGAAATGGGGTCAAGCTGCACCAGGTGAGGTTCAGGCTAGATATTAGAAAAAAAATTCTTCACAGAAAGGCATTGGAACAGGCTGCCCAGGGAGGTAGTGGAGGCATCATCGCTTGAGGTGTTCAAAAAAGGGGTACACAGCGTGTTTCGTAAGATGGTTTAGTAGTTAGGGATTGTAGGGTGGATGGTTGGACCTGCTGATCTTGAAGGTCTTTTCCAACCTTGATGATTCTATGATTCTATAAAAACAAAACAAAAGACAGAAGAGCATCAGATCTTCCCCACCCCTTGATAAAGTGTTCTTACTTTTTCGTTACGATCTGTTTGGAAGGTGCTGTGAAAAGATACATGCTGGAGCAGGGAGGGAACATTGGGGTCCCTCGAGTATGTCATCAGCTGCCTTCATCTGCCAAAGGTGGGATGCCCCAAGCCACAGATCTTCCCCTATGAAATGGGAGAGAGGGAGATGATCCTGCCTGGAGAAGGGCTGCGGCAGTTCCTATGGCAGCTGCCAGAAAACGGCAGACGTATTTTTTGGGGAAAAGACAGGGGTTGGTGAGACACTGGCACAGGTTGCCAAGAGAAGTTGTGGTTGCCCCCTCCCTTGAAGAGTTCGAGGCCAGATTGGGTGGGGCTTTGAGCAGCCTGGTGTAGTGGGAGGTGTCCCTGCCCATGTAAGGGGGTTGGAATTAAATGATTTTTAAGGTCCCTTCCAACTCACACCGTTCTATGATTCTATGAGATGCGTTTGAGGAGGAAGGCTGACCCGCCCACTAAGGCCCTGGCCCTGCTGGGAAGTGCTGCCACAGGTCCTGTTCCTGCAGGAGCAGCTGCCCCTGGGCCAGTGGCACAATAGGCAGTGCAGCTGTGGTGCTACCTCTTCCCGAGGGCAAGGTTTCCCCTCCATCCCATGGCACCCCCTCAGCTGCAGCCTATACAGACATCACTGGGGTTTATCTTTCCCAGATTTCACTTCCTGGTCCAAAATGTACCCCTGAAACAATGATAACTTTCCCAGTTGTGTGGTCCACGAAAGTGTTTGCATTGGTATTTTTACTCAAAGACTAGTTTGCATCGACATCTTGACTTCATTCATTCTTGCCTTTGAGCTTGCATTTGAATCAGGCACCACACTCCCTGAAGTCAACATTAATCTCTCCCAACAGCCCAACCTATTAGGTTAAAAATATGCAAAATTATACACCCATGATCAGATTTGCCCTTACTTTCACTTATCTCTCACCCTCCAAAAAAGTCCCAGACCACCCAGAATTTCATTTATGTTACTTTACAAGAACCAGTTCCTGGCTTACAGTGTGGTGTCCCAGTGCCATCAGGGAGCGCTGTGTGTGAGCCAAAATGGTGCCTGCTTAGTTTGCAGGTACAGACACAGTGGCTGAGCCTCACCAGAAGTTATCCTCAGTGAAGCTGCTGGCCATTTATTGTGCAAACCCTAACACTGAATTTGATTAATGAAAGATATCAGTAGCTTATCTCGATGTGATGAGCACACACTGTCTATATAGCAAAGGTGATTCATACAGCCCACTTTCACTGGAAACGCTTGCTGAGGTTCCCCAACAGCACCACAAAACTCAGTCTGGGCAGAGTTTCAGATGCCACTAGGCCTCCAAACAAGTGATTTTTCATTACTTCTTGCTTCTGTAAATGTTTAGGGTGTTACTCTGTTGAGGTATGTGAGTATACACAGGAGTGTTCCAGCATGTGGTTAGGTGTGAGAACACAATTAACCTGATGGACCTGTGAATTTTTTTTAACTCATACGTTCAGGATTCACTGTAGTTACATAATTTTAATTACTAGTGAGCATTTGCATGCATGAAAACTGTTAGGTAAGATGTCATAGTGTGCACTAGATAGTTTTTAATTTTATTTATGTCAAGTAATAATTGAAAATGTCAATGATGTCATGTATGTCATGTCAGCAGCCAAGACATCTAGGGTATAACATATGGTTTGTTTAAGACGTGCATGTTTTCAGTTTATCAACCCAGGAGATGTGGATATATCTCATTTTTACTAGATCCTCTTCCTTGTTATAGTATTTTTTTTCTCTTTTGGTCAGGAGACCTTTGATAGACTTAGGCCTTATATGTAGACATACATACATACAGCAGAGAGTGTGTGTCTAAAAGCAGTCCATATTTAAGTGCTTATATTTAAGAAGGAGGAAAAAATCCTTATCAGTTTTACCAATGGCATCTCCTCTTTCAAAATGAAAAAAATAGATAAGAGTTTTCAAAGTAGCCTGCGGGTGTTGCACACACAACTCCTGGAAACAATTCCTCCTGTAAGTTGAACGGATTCTGTCAGCTGCTGATCATGCTTTCATTTTTAAAAGTAAACCAAGTCATGTGGATTGCCCCGTTCTTTTGTGCACTTGGAGTGAACCACATAAAAAGTGTGTGTGTTGTTGGCTTTCTTGTCTGCAGTGCGGTTCAAAATTTCACTGAGTAGGGAATGTATAGGTTCATTAATCTATTGCTTCCAAAGGATTTAGTAATCTGTTTTCTACTGATTTATACAAACTGGTTTCTGTGGGTTTTGAAAACAAGAGATTGAAAAGCAGATAGAAAAGCATAAAATATTATAGGAAAATCCAAGAGTTTTTTGTTTAATTGAATTCTGTTTTGTTGATTTTAAGTCATGAACTGCTTGCATTTATGTTAATTTTGAAGAATACCCATGCTTTTTCTTTATGACATGGAAGGTTAGAACTCAAAATATTTAACAAAATTCAGTAACATACTAAAAAGACTGGAAAACTAAATGCTAAAAAGTATAATAAATATGCAAAAGATATTTACCCAAATATTTGCATTCATGTTCCAAGAAGCTGACAGCCCCCGTGAACTGCACCAAGAATGCAAGTTGTATAACTAGCATATACCAACCTCCAAATGCCTTTCATGTCAATATGAGATACCATCAGGCACTTTGAAAGCATCAACCTATTTATAAAGATACCATCAAAAAACCTGCCTGATGCAGCTGACTTATGAATCAATTATCTGGACTTCACCAATGATATATCTGTTCAGAATTTTAGAGCCATATGTTTAGAGCAACACTGTATACAGATAGTTTATTCAGCATCCTAACAGGGTTCTTATCTTCATACATAGTACTGTCAAAAAGAGGGAGAAATATATCCTAACTGTAGGACCTCTTTCCCAGAAACAGTTTTTTAAGGGATAAAAAAGTTTGTGGATATCAAGTTATTTATAACTGGAAGGAGAAAGAAAAGACTGATCAGGAGTAGCATATATGGAATATGTGCTAACAGCAGAAAATAAATTTAATTTCTTTGAAAATTATTTAAGATGGTCAGTCAGATTTATATTTTTCTAAAAAAAAGTCTTAGGTGTTTAAATAACTTAACAGAGAGAGAGAATTTCTGGAATACTGTATTCAGTTTTGGCCCCACTGTACAAAAACTATGTGTACAGGCTGCAGAGGATCCAAAGAAGGGTCATGAAGATGATTCAAGAACTGGGAAGTCTGCCAGATGAGCAAAGGCTGAGAAAACTGGGTTTGTTCAGCCTTGAGAAAAGAAGGCTTAGGGGCAACCTCATCACCATGTTCCAGTACTAGAAGGGCAGCTACCAAGAAGATGGATGCTCTCTTTTTACAGGGAGTCACATGGAAAACATGACAGGTACAAGTTACTCCTGGGGAGATTCCTGATTGGACAAAAGAAGGAAATTTTTCACAATGAGAACAATCAGTCATTGAAATAATCTCCCCAGGAAAGTGGTGGATTCCCCAAGATTGGACACTTATAAGATTTGGTTGGGCAGGGTGTGGGGTTGTATTGTCTAGACCATGCCAAGAAATGTTGGACCAGATGATCCTCGAGGTCCCTTTTCAGTGTGGTAATCTATGATTCTACTTTATTGTTTTGCAAAGAGTTTAAGCTATTGTGGAAAGACATGAATAATCCTACTTGGACATGTAAGCGAATAATCCTGCTGACATTTCTGTTTACAGTAAGGCCCAATGAAGAATTTCACAAAACATCTAAACTCTTATGACTTGGCTCTTTTCAGTTCTGGCAGCTACATTTCATTGGTACCAAATCCTCTTTCCATTCCTAGGTACATTTGGAAATTCAGTGCTTTTATATTAGTGTGCTTATGCTCTATTAGAGATTTTCTACAGCTTTGATAAAGCTGTATTGAAAAGGTAGATACAGGGTGTTTGTGAAACTCTTCATGAGCAGGACCTTATGTCATTTGTTACTTCTTGTATTGCTGTTATGGTAGAAGGCTCCAAGCTACAGCCATAAGCACCTTATCCTGGGCTGCCTGCAAAATAACAGGCAAGGCAGCTGAGGCTAGGAGTACAAAGTGGCAAAGGCTGCTGAAGCAACTTATCCAAGGTCACTCTCTCTCTGTTTCAGTTTAATTTGTTTACTTGTCTGAGGAGATTACGGTGTTGAGTTGTTAGACTGAGTATTAATGTTTTCCGAGATCTCATGGGAAGTCTAAGTTGTTACACACTGGCAACTAGAATTGACAAAGCTGGCACATCATACCAGCCCACAGGAATCCACTCATCTTCCTTCCTATGAGAATCATATCTGCTCTTAATCAGTCAGAAAAATATCCTGCCATATTACATGACATGACCAGTGTTCTTCACTGGCAAATAGAATAACTCAGAAGAAAATAGTGGGACTGTGTGGATAGTTGACAAGTGAACTTATAAATACATGACAAGTTTTAGATTGGAATTTCATGTATGACACTGAGCTGTATTTTTCTAAACTTACTAGAGGTACTGATTATGCAGTTTGAGACAGATTTTCAGAGGACAAGTGTTTGGTACTTTGGTAAATCAAGTCTCCTGGGAATTGTAGCAAACCGTATATCAGCTTTTCCCTGCTGCTTCCACTCGCCCTCCTACAAACAGCAAACACATGGAAGTTGTATCACCAGCTTTCTGAAAATCTGAGTTACTAACTAGAAATAACTGGTGACTTTTAATTTCTTTTTATGATTGGTAACTGTGTTGGGGACAGGAGAAGAAAAACTACCTGAAAAATTCTGTAAATCTAAATTGCTTTTCATAATGTAACAGATTGCTGCAGATAATAAAATGGACATGGACTCAAGCTTGTAAATGTGAACATACTGATAATTTGAGGTGAATGACAGGTATGAACTGACAGTTTGGCTTGGGAAAACTTGTGCTTTCATATTAAGTAAGGGATATTGTTGTCCTGGAAGCTGTATTCATTGATGATACTGTTCCTAGCTCTAAAATACAACCTGAAAAGCAAGACGCTACATGATCCCATCCATATAATGTAGTCAGATGTCTGTTTCAGCTACACGTAACTTTCTAAAGGCAGGAACTTTAAAGACAACCTCTCTCTAAAGAAACAAAACAACCACACAAACACAAAAAGACTATAATTTTTCTTAACTAGTGACCTGATCAGCATATGAAATTAATCTCTTATGTTGAAGTAAAATTCATCCCTTTGGATGGAGATGGTCCACTACAAAATCTATGGGAATTGTGACTACATGTAAACTCCCAAAAGTGTTTTGTCTTGGGTCTTTCTACACAGGGTTAATTCTCAAATTTATTAGTAACTTGGGATTTAGAAATGGTATGCATGTGGTGTAAGACAGGATGGATGCCTTCCTTCTGCAGGGTGCTCCTCACCCAAGCTCCATCCAAAGTCAGTAGGAAGCTGCAAGCTTCTGAATTCTGGCCATTTAAGCACTAATGGATTTGAGGAATTAAACAGCATCAAGCATAGCAAATATTGACGTCTCCTCAGAAAATATTTACCATCTCATTTATTGTTATACGTCCCCTGCACTAGGATGATATGTTGACATTAGCAGCTATGATTTGCTAGGTGCACTAATGTTCTAAATTGACAAACTCAGCTATTTATTTAAAGGCCCCTTGGATTGATTTCTAGATGCTTTGCTCATTGTGAATGCATCTGTTCCATGTTAAAATGTCACTTTGGTTTTAGGTATTTCTGGCTTTATAGCACAATTTTGAGCCTCATTTATTTTATATTAACAACTTGCCAATTTGATGAGTAATAATATGGCAAGTGTTCGTGTACATGAGGAATGTTTTTAGCTGAACATTGCCAAGCCTCGTTCAAAGAAATATTTGAAGCTGTACACAAACTGGGAAACTGAGGCATCCAGCTGTAGGGAATTCACTATTATGCATATTCAGAGCAGTTAATCCCCCTTTTCATTAAAGATTTAGTAATTGAAAAATGGGGTGTTGGGCTTCCATGTAGTCAGGATTCTGAAACATGTATTTTCTATATAGAATCTGTTTCCTGTTTTCCAGAACCTGAATCTACAATCTAACAGCTAGTTAGAGCACCCACATCTAGTTCTTTGCCCATTGTTAGAGCTCGTAACTATTTCTTCTGCAAAATAGTCAGAAAGCAGGAAAAAATTCTTCCTGTTGAAGTGCTTTGTTCTGCAAGAGCCATTCTTGGTTTGAAATTAGGATAAGCACTGAGCCTCTCATTTAACATTCTCATGTGGTATTTTAGCTCACTTTTTCCTATCCTTCTGTGACACTCAGAGGAACCTGGAAGAAAGAATTAGGAAAAAGAAAAAGGATCAGCTGACAGAACTTGATCAGGCCAATCACACATGCCCTTGCTGTGATTTGAAATTATATGTAGCACAAACGCCAGATCTATCCTGAATTCTCTGGTTATCTCAATTTATAAGCCTGTCACTTAGTCTCAGACTAAAGAAAGAACTGCTTATGGTATCATTCATAAAATGCTTTATGTCTTGCTTCATAAATAGTGGTTAATAAAGAAAAGTACACAAGTCAAGACTTAAAACAGGTATTTATAATGAGGAAAATAATGACTTCTCTTCTGTCTCTGTCCCAAAATCCTGAACAGAAAAATTATTTTTCCCTTAAAACTCTGCCCAAGTGCCCAGGAAACAACTATTTTCTTCTTTAAAGAGGAAAAAAAATAAGAAAATTATGAAAAGTCTTGAAGTGATTCACAGAGACAGAATCAAGCATAAGTTGGTACACAGGGTAATTACAGAGAGCACATGTTTTAATGGTGATAGTCTATTAAGTTTTATCACCTGAAATCAGTGACATTTGCAATAATTATTATTAATAGCCCAGCTTCTTACTAGTCATATTTAAATGGAGCTTTATGGCTTAACTAACTAAAGTAATCAGTTTCCAGTGGTGTACTTTATTAGCCTACATCATGGAACAGTTGAGTTTTAGGATGTGCATTCAGTAGCTCTCTTTAAAGACTTATTATGCCGTAAATAAGGTAAAAAAAGCTCTCAACACTATTTATGCTAAAATACTCAGAAGTCAGTAATGGTAAGACACACCAAAATTCAGATATAGTTTTCTACAAAGTAGAAGGAAAGACTGGTTGTGACCCTTCATTGAACATGTGATTATGGGAGCCAATGCACAACACCTTGGTGCTAGTTCATTGACTCCAGCATCATGGCATCAAGTCTCTCACCACCTAAATCTTGCATAACAAGTTGTCTAGATGTCATGTCACCAAGAAGCTGGGTGTCATGTTTATTCCTGATTTCTTTAGTGCTAACATCTTCTATAAGAAGACTGCTGCTAGTTATCTGAGAGAAAATAAATGAGATTCAAAGCAACAAGAATAATGCAAATGAACAGAGGCTTATGAAAAATGAGTACAGCAAAGGAAAATTTGGAAGACACCTGTCAGAAGTGAGTGGTGGGTGTAAGTGCCTGTCTGCCTTAGTCACACCTACTGAGGACTTGAGAACTTTGTGTAGGTTTAGATTGTCTGAGGATGCTATAAAATCTCTTTTGATGCAGCTAGGGCTGATATGCTTTAGGGAGCCACTCAGAAGAGTTTTTCTGAACACAAAAGTGACAGTTTAAGAGCCTTTTTTTTTTGTTTTTCTTTTTAATCATGCTTTTATCAAAGGCTTTCCTTAGAAATAGTTTCGTTTCTTAATACCCACAAAGACAGAATTAGCTGATCTCTTTTAAATAGTTTAAATGTTAAATTCAAAGTAAAAAAGTTTTCTGTTCCTTAGAGGGTTTTTTGTGTTGTTGATGTTTGAGTGTTTTTAAAGCCACACTTTTCATAAAGCAGTTTCTGGACTTGATGTAAGCAGAGTACATCCAGTCAAAGAGATAGATCAGAACCTTTTGTAACAATGAGTGAAATAATCCCTACGAGCTAAGAAACTAAATGACTCTTCAAAGCCACTTTTCTCAAAGGAGTTAACATTCACAGGATGCATGAGAACAGCTTATCTTTTTCTTCACCTCTACTGACCTGGCATCTCTTTCTTTTTAACTTGCCTGTGTATTTTGCACCTATTTTAAGTGAATTAAAGATGAACAATTCACAGAAGTAATGCATTTTCCATCAGGCCATTACCACTTGTTTTCCCAGCATGCTCTTGGGATCCATCTAAAGAATGGATCCTGTCAGTGCACATATCACTTGGTATGCAAGGTGGTCAGCATTTGCCAACAACAGATAGTGAGCACTATAGTAAATATATTGTACAGGAGGTACACAAATATGGGTTTGCTGGTCTACATTTTGGTCTGGTACAAGTTGCTTTGTGTTATAGCTAGTTGGTGAATGTAAAGACTCCCATTCATTATAGATACTGCCTGCTATTAGTAGCTGTGCATCTGGCACAACTGTCAGTTTTCTGTCTTGACCTCCTGGTCTGCTACCAAGTATAAGTGAAGTGAGACAAGACTGTGTGTGGAAACAAATGTCAGAGATGAAGTGAAGGCAGAGTTATCCTATCACATTGTAGTTTGTTTTTTGTTTGTTCGTTTGTTTTTTTGTTTTGTGTTTTTTTAATATAATGTAATAATTTACATTCTAGCTATTTTTATTTTCATACTTCTTAAAACATACTCATTTAGACCATTTTCATCTGGTCTTCTTCACTTTCGTTAAGAGTACACTGAAAAATTTTATAATTATCCTTGCAATAAATAGGAAGAAGTTTGTGCTGTCATATGACCAGGCATGTTTCCATTATTATTTTTAAAGACTTGCCAGGGATTGTCAACCTTGTCCAACCAGCTGGTCCACAGAAAGTATCCTGCTAGCTCACTGGCTTTCCTGTAGACAGGCTAGCTCAGTGTGTGTTCCACGCTAGCTCAGAGCTTAAAAACTTGTCTACCTGCTGCAGCTCTGAGAAGTGAGCAATGGAAGGATGTATGCACCAGAAGCTTATGGTAGAACAGGATAGCTGTAAGTCATCCAGTCCAATCCCTGCTCCAATCAAAGCTAACTTCAGAGTTAGATCAAGTTGCAAGATGACAATCTGTCCGCTCCTTAATCTGTTGACTGTGTTCTTACTAACACAGTCCAGGATGTGTAGCAGCAAGAGTACACTGCTGACTCATGTCCAACTTGTTGACTAGGACCACCAACTCCTTTTCTGCAGAGTTGCCCTCTCAGTCCCCATCCCACACTGTTATGTGGAGTTTTTGCCTCTTAGATGTAGGATTTCACATTTGTTTTGCTGAGCTCCATGAGGCTCTTGTTAGCCCAGTCCTCCAGACTGTGTCTTGCTCTTTCCAGGAGGTTCCTTCTGAATGGCTGCCTTGCTGTGTCTCAACCAAGACACCCAACTCCGTGTCATCCACAAACTTGCTGAGGGTGTGTTCCCTTCTGTTGCAAGGGCTCTCCATGGAGATGCTACACATAGTCAGTCCCTGCACCAGCCCTTGACAAATGCCCATAGAAACCAGCCCTAGCTAAACTTTGAACCACTGAGCATTTTGCTTTGAGCCTGACCATGCAGACAATTTTCTATACTCCTCCTGTCTAGTCCATCTCTCCAATGTACTTTTGATTGTGTTAAAAGCCATGCAAAATTCAAGGTAAATTACATCTGCTGCTCTTCCCACATATACATGACCACTAATTTCATAATAGAAAGTTATCAGGTTGTTCAGAAACAGTTTTTTCCTTGTTAAATATGTAGTGGTTGTTCCTCAACACGTTCTTATCCTTTATGTGTCTGCAAATGGCTTCTAGGGAGACTTGCTGCATAATCTTCATAGAAACAGAGGTGAAACTGGCCAGGTGTCCACCTCCCTCCTACAGCTCTTACTGAGGACAGCTGAAAGTTGGAGGAAGAAGGTTTGGAATCTTAAAAGAGAATCTAAGAACTGCAGAGGCTTGACCATGTTGCAAGAAATATGAAAGCATTTGCAGTTAGTTAAGCTGGATTCAAGTGTGAAGTTTCCTCATCAGCAAAGGAAATAGTTCAGCTATACCCTAGATATGAAGTCAACTTTAGATAGTAATTTCAGCTTTAGATAGTAATTTCAAATTGAAAAGGAAATATTCTCCAGGTTTACAGTCCATCTGATTTCTTTGATCACCTCTTTTCATGTGTGTTGGGTAAAAACAGAAAATCTTTGGCATTGAGAATTGCAGGTTCAGTTCCTTGGCTTTCCTTGCTTAAAGAAGTATCTGTATAAGATGAAGACCATTTTGCAACAGTGAAATGAGGGATAGAAGAAAACAGTAATATTGGATAGTTAGAAAAAATGCCATCAACAACTGGTTATATCAGAATAGCTTTTTTTTTTTTTTTCATTGCTCAAAGTATTCTCAATTTCTGCTGCATTTTTTTTCTCCTTTTGGAAAGTACAAAGCCCTTAAATAATTTGAGTTTTCCCTTATTCCTCAGAATTGTGGCATATGACTGATAACTGCCTTTAGAACTCCTAATAGCTAAATTACAATTATTATGCAAAGACCTACAATAGACAGTTATATGGATTGTTAAATGACTTTGCCTTTTTTGCAAACCATAATCATTTTCCTTTATTAGCTGAAGGATTTCATAATTTAAGGGAGATGAGAACCTATAAGTCACACTTTCAAATAAGGAATGTGGATATTGCAAACATTAAATTCTCCCATAAAAATGTTAAGGCATCATTAAACTAGCATCAGATTAATACAATTCAGTCAACTCTAGATAGATATCTCCTGTAATAGGCTGAAACAATACCTAGTGATATAGGATGTATAAGATTTTACTACAACCAATTTATAAACCTATAAAACATACAGGTATCTCTCAAAGCCATCATTAATTTTGCATGCCTTGTATTAAATCAAGTAAGTTTGGTAAGGAAAAATGCTCCTCTTCCTTGCTGTATCTCCCTATTGTTAGCTGCTATCATAGCATCTTCTACTGTAAGTCAGATGAGAGATTCCTTCTGCTAGAAGTTGACCTGAGAATCTGTGCTTGATTCATCCATCTGTTTAGGTGTCTGAAAGACTTTTAAATTAATTTTCAGGGCATAATTTAGTTCTCACTTGTACTACTGTAAACCTGGAACCATTCTGGATTTGTTCCAGAATGACAGCAAGAAGGGTTTGTCCCTGAGTTTAGTCAAATTAAAAACAAAGGCTTGCATCTCTTCTACTTAGCTTGGCAAAGATAGCTATGGAAAAAGAGCATTTGGTCTGTACATGTTCTTTCCAAAGGTACAAGGTAATTTGATGGATCTGGTAAAATGGTAATTTTAGAAAAGTGGGGCAGAACAATGAAGCAAGTGCTTCACTTACCAGCACACCTTCCCAGTCCTTTGAGTGGATACCTGACATAAAGAGTAAAGCTAAGATTGGGCTGGACTGCTTCTAATTCCCAACCTGCTCATTCAAACTAAGCTTAGATCAGTTTTCATCTGGTTCTCGACAGGGTCCATGTGAAATATGTCTGTGATAATTGGACAGTAATTTTGGCCCAAAGATTCTCCTAGTGAGCGAGCAATCAGTGACTAAACAGATTTGTTGCAAAACCAATTACTTCACAACTGGTGTGGCTCCTAGAAGAGTAACAGAAGCAGTACAGAGAAAATCTCTCTGGAGGCACTGTTCAGTGTCTGTGCGGGGAAAAAAGAACTAGTTTAACTACTTCTATGAAGCCAGATTGTACCATTCAGGACAGACAACCTTGTATATACTTTTTATATGGGCTAAACTGAATGCACCCTGGACACTTAAGAAGGACCTAGCTGCATAATAGCTTTTGTTTCTAAATCTGTATTAATGATCAAAAACACAATGCAAACAAACAGAAGGAGATTTCAAACATTGTAAAAGATGAGTATAGATTAGTTCCTTTGTAAAGCTTTTCACTTTATGTCTAAGTTATGTGATTTAGATCAGTATTGGCAGTGTTCCCTGAGGTCTGTAAAGGACAGATCCCAGACAGCCTCAGTCATTTACTGAATCATCTAATGCAATTGAATTCTGAGTGACAGCCAAAATTACATGCAGTTAGTAAAAAATGTTGTTGTATTTAATCATATAATTGTGCATCCATTTAGATCAGCCCAGCAATCACAAGAACCCTTACACACAAGTAGCTTTACCTATGTGACTTGTTGTCAGTAAGTAGGAAAGCTCACTCAGAGGGCATTCTCATGCAGAGAATTTGAAGAATGAGGCCTAGCTATATGCCAGCAAGATACATTTTGAATACTCCGTTATTGTAGATGAGGACTCTGTCTAAATTAGGTTTTTTGCATGCAGACATCTTGTTGAGAAGTAAAAGATGATACCATGGTGATACCTTAGATGGAAGAAACCATGAAGTACCATCTGTTACATTTTACCAAATTAACTCTATAAGGGAGAGGGGGAATTGTAAAATAATATTTCAGCCTAGACACCCATTGAAACTTTCCTGAACTGCCCTGTCAGTAAATTATCCAGACAACAACTTCTGAACCTATAAGTAAATATCAGCCAAATTTGAAAGAGGAGTAAAGTTTCAAATACCTTCTCTTCCCCTAAGTTTCATGAAAAGAAGTCTCAGAATATAATGCAGAGACCCAGATTAGTGCTCTCAGAGAGGAAAAGGCTTTTGCAAGTCACCTGCTGCATATATGCCATAGCAGCAACCATCTGGTCCATCAGCAACATGCGTATTTCTGGACTTCTCATATGACTGTTTGGATACTGTAGTACTGTAATAGCTGGAGATGTGATGAGAAACTGGTGTAACTGGCCTCACATCAGTGATCTAAAGGAAATAGCTCACTGAACCTTGTTGTTCAGTTAAACTGCCTGTTTAATTAAATATTTTAAGGTTAGAACCATTTGGTGCAAAGTCCAGTTGCAAAGAGGAGGACATTCGATGGCAAACTAAGGCATAATTGAAGCAGAGATTTTATGCTGTCTGTTTGCAAGTAATGAGCTTGGTTTATTCCCTATGGCTGGTAACTGCTATCAGCATAAGTCACAAAGTGAGCAAGCTAGTATCTGCTGAGATACAAATTGTTGAAACATATTTTCCAAGTCAGAAAACAACCGATTAGTTGAATCACTAGCTTGGGAGTCAGGAGACCTGATTTAACTTTCTGCTCCATCTTAGGCTTGTAGAGTTACCATAGACAAGCATTTAAAATGCAGCTGTGCTGCAGACTGCAGTGAAGCATCAAGATCTGCTATTTAGTTTTTAATGAGCTAGCTTAGAAGCAATCTGTGGCAGTAGTCAGTTAACTTATCCTTGGCTTCATTTCCAGTTCATCCATTAATTTAGCATGTGACAGCAAGATTTCAAGGTGTTTCATGAAGTTCAGCTGGGATCAAATATAATCCAGCATCTTGATCAATCATGAAATAAATTTAGCATTAAATGACCCAACAGTTAGCACAAGTTAGATGTTAATTGTCTAACCATAGGGACTCAATTGACTTTGTAAAGTAGGACAGATGGGCTCTGTAGGGCTGAAAATGAAGGGCAAAATAGCTAGCAAAAAACCCCAAGAGACCATATTTTGAACATGATTCATTTCACTTAACTTTAGAGAAACCCAACTCTAACTACCTTTATAGTTGGAGAGTTTAATGTCTTTTGGAAGCATGATTCCTCTATGTTATTTGAGGCATCACCTTGATGAGGTAAATTGTTTGGTAAAAAGGCATCTAGTTGAGATGAGAATTTAGAAGACCACTGTGATGGACCGGGTGAATCCAACCTTGGAGTCTTTCCAGTAAGTGACCTTGCTCATTTAAAGATGGAAGTAGTATTTCTGTACTAGAGCTTACAGATAAAAGAAACACTACTGCCTAACTCTGCCTTAGCTCCCTGCTATGTCTCCCTGTCATGTTCTGGGATAATACCTTCAGGAAGCTGTAGAAAGACAAGGTGGAGGTCAGACATCTTATCAGACCAATAGGTGTAGCTGGGAAAATGATAGGAGCTTTCAAGCCCTTCTTGAGGATATTAATATGCATGGATGCTGTTAACAGGAAACCTTTCAGCGTCTTAAATGAGATAGCTGAACTTTATTTCAGTGAAATAGCTGAGCTCAGAAGTGTCAGTCCACGAGAAAAACCTTATCAACCTTTGCAGTTTTATTAGTAAGGATAGTGTCAAACGAAGCCTATGAAATGTCATAATCGATAGAATTTCATAGCATTGGAAGGTAGGAGGAGTTTTTTCCTGTACGTTGTGATCAGCGGTCTTTGGTTTATCTGCATCGATGTTTCAACCTGAAGGGAGGCTACGAAGGAGTCACCGCTCGCCGAGGAGGGTGAAGTGTGAGCGAAAAGCCACGAGAGGGAGCCGTGGGAAGCAGTAAAGCTGCCTCATTATGCAGCGTGTTCCTTTCAAAAGGCACTCAGCGCAAGACTATGAAACTTTCAGAGCCTCCCAGCATCTTTATCTGGAATGGAACTCGCCCTAAAAATTAGAAAATGCTATTGAAAAGAACAAAACCAAACCAAATAAATAATAATAAAAACAACAACAACAAAAGCCCCACAGTAACAAAACAAAACAAAACAAAACAAACCCAAAGCCAAACCAACCAACCAAAAAACCATCACAAAAACCTGCCAATAACAAAACTCAAAACCAAACCAGCTTCAAAACAAAAACCTGCGTGAAGGTCCTTTAAAAAATTGTGTCTATTAAAAATGAGATCTTCAGTAGACACCACAATACCTGTAATTTTAAGGTCAGATGTTATGTTTTGATTGCTGCTTCCTTTATATGTATTTTAAGTAGTAAAATGTATTATATAATATAGATATGACATTTTGTTGATGAATATGAACATAAAAGTGTACGAGAGGACAGACCTGCTTATGTAATTTGGCCCCATGATAACAGCTCTGTTCTCCACTTGTAGGACATATTTCTTTGTACTGTTAAGTCTTCCATTGGAATCACAGCAGGAATTAAAAGGGTATCTGAACTCCTAGACAGTTGCAAAAAATGAATGTGGCATTAAATGGCTCAAGTCATGTCAAATATATAGGGCTAAACATGAACATTAATTATATGACCAGAGGGACTCAATTTACTTTGTAAAGCAATTAGAAGAAGACAGAAACTTACAGTCTTTTACTGGAAAAGAGTAATGTCTGTTCAAAAATAACTTCATACCAATAATAGCTTGCCTGTCTCACATAATATCAATTGTGGGAGGGGGAAAAAAACCAAACAGGCACTTACAGCACTGGTTCTTTATGGAAAACCAAACCCAAGTTTTAAAACAATAGAAGTTGACTGTTAAGTGCCCAGATCCACATCTCACCATGTAAACAATCTGCTCTTCTGTCTGAACAACACATTCCAATTTGGCTTTCCCTTGTGTTTTGTTCTCCATGGGCAGGTTAAGGCAATGAAAGTGGAACAGGTGGACAGGTTTAAGGAGACAGAGGGTTCATTTAATTTAAATATAGAGTACAGATTAATATTGTTCAGGATTGTTCTAGTAGTCTGTCTCTTTTTCTTTTTTTTCTTTTTTCTTTTTTTTAAGTATTTACTGCTTCACAGGGGATAGGCAATGATTCCTTTCAAGCATATTAATTAGAGCTTCAAATAGAATTTGTTCCTATATCCATAAACACAGTTGATATGTATGAAAACTTCATTAACCTAAAGTCCTTGCTTCAACAGGCATCCTGATGGAAAGTTAGCACATTCTTGGATACTTTTCTGCATTTTAGTTTTGGTTTGAGTGGTATTCATACTACCCTTTTCTTTACAGTGTACCCTCTGAAAATGCCAGTGATCTGGTCCCAGCTGTCAGGAAGAGCATTGTACCTGTTCAGACTAATAGCCATAGCATCCATCCCTCTCTCTGTCCTGGCTGGACAGAATGCCAGGATCAGACATCTTCAAAAACCTCCTGGTGCATCATCTTCAAAGCAGTATAGTCAAAAGCAATAGGACTGTCCTCACATGGTCTTTGTACTTCATTGTTCACTGTTCATAATCACTTCAGAAATCAGCTTCTAGCTATGGGCTAAAAAAACTACGGTAGTTACTTTTGTCTTTGGAGCATCGCACAGCATCAAAACTTCTGATGCACCTTTTCCATTGCTACCCTGATTTAAATATATTAGAAAGAAACAGCATACGTGGTTGGTCTACTCAGTATTGCACTTAATTATTCCTTCTTCAGTATCATGCTTTAAGGTTTTTGTGACATTCCCCTCTGCACTGTTGTAAATGTGACTCTAGTGGGATTTAGGAGGAGTTTAACACATATAGAAATGACAGCAGAAAAAGCAGCTGAGGTTGTTTGTCTTGATTGTTTATTTCAAAACTATAGTGAGAAAAAGAGCTTTAAAAAACACCTCAAAGCTCTCTGAGAGACAGCATTTGGGAGCCAGGGGCTATTACCTTTACACTTCAGTAGAATCTCTTTGCTTTTATGTCCCCATTTCTAAAGTTAAAAAAAAAAAAAGTTGAAGACAGGGAGAAAGAACATCATTTCTGAGTGCCTTTCTCAGTCAAAATTTTACTGAAACTGAAAAATTCATATAAACAAGGACTTCCAGACATGACAGCACAAAACTTTTAACTCCTGTATGGAAATTTCAAAATCTTTTGGTGAGAAAGGATGGGCAACACAAATAGCTCCATTTCTATTTTCTTTGATGAGTTCAATATGCTCTAGGTGTTGTCACTGCCAAAGGTGAGCATAAACATCCGTTACTTGTTAGGCAGGCAGAGTTCTTGCTGCATTTCCAAATGTGGCTGAGCTAGCAACCTTCACCATTAAAACTCCAAGAACATTTATATATATATATATATGTCTTTTCAATATCTGTTTTATTTAAAAGGCCTTCACTTTTAAAAAAGTAAATACTAATGAAATCCACTTAAAAAGGGAGAATTAGTATCTGCTTTACTGCTTTAAAATGCCTTTACAAATTCTGCACTCTTGTTCATCTGCACTTACCAGCAATAAAAGTGAAATCCTGATTCTAAGAACTCCCAATTCTGTTTATACTCAGTGCTTTAGTATGCTTAAGTCTAAATGCATCCTGCAGCTGTTTCAGCTGGTTTTCAGGTGAGTACAGCCTAGCACACATGCCAGAAGATAGCCATTCTGTTTCAACACTCACCCCATCTGGACACAAAGTTGAATGAACACTGTAGGGTATATTGCAGATTTCACTTATCTGGAAGTCTATACTCGCATTAATATGAGAAAATCAAAACTAATTAGCTTTTCTTTGACTGTCTTGAACAAGCTTTTAAAAGACTTTTTTTTAAAGAAGTTTTCTACTGTTCACTGTATAAATGCACAAAGTTCTTCACTGTGTACAGGAAACACAGCTAGAGGCTTCTCCTTAGTACAACTGTCTGATTCCCAGATGAACCTCTTCTAATTTTAATTCTAGATCTGTATGGTATTTCATTTTTATAGTAGCCAAAGGAAAATGTCTGTAACTTTATAGTACAGTAAAGGGGTGGGAAGCATGAATACATCCATCTTACATCCAGTTTATTTAATACAATAGCAGTAAATACAGATAAGAGTTCACAAATCCAGCAGTGCTAGAGCTGGTGAGATACAGCTACCTGACAAATCAACGGTCTATTAGTAGTTCTGGCATTCCATGTGTGCTGGAAAGCTGAAGGGTATACATAAGTAGTCTTCAAGTTCAGCCTCAAATATTGGCAGTACAGTTAAAATACACTACTCCTGATATGGCAGAGCAGCATCTGCATAGAAATAAAGCAACACTGTGCTCGTCAGCACTGAGAACTATATTCCAATATTTGTAGTCTTTAAACAAGTGAAATATACATGTATATTCCTTTAAAAAGGAAGTGATCTTTGGTCAACATTTATTAAAATGTGCTTGAGTTTTAATTGCAACAGTAATGCTAAGATCATACACCTTTTCTTATGTTATCTTATGGGGGTGGACGTTTGAAAATCAGTATCCTGTTGTGACTGATAAAGCAATCTTACCAGGTAAAATTTCAGAGCAGAGGTAGGCTTCAGCTCAGCAACTTTCAAAGACTGAATCCCAGCTGTCCTCTGGAATGAGTATGAGGCAGAAATTCATCTTCACATCCCTCCTCTTCCCTTTCATAATTTCTGTATGAGCACAGCACTTCCAAACACATTAGGCTAAGCCCTTATTTTGTAAAGTCTACAGCAAGAACTCTGAATGTCAATTGACAACATATTTAGACCTGTCTGATGTTTAATATCCACATTTGTGCAGCTAACATATTCTTTAGTGCTCTCTCAAGTGGCATTTCAATACCATATGAATGACTAGTTGTAAAGACATTGGTTCTTAGGAAAAAAACAGTCTATGCAAGTTAGGAGGACAGCTCTGACTAGCAGGCTGACTTCTCAATCCAGGCAAGACATCCAAAAAACATTGTGCTCTTTACCAGTACACGAGTTTTTCAAACTTCCACTCCCATTTAAAATTGAACAGGCATATCCACCTTACAGGTAAGTAAACTTTATTACAGTCCACAAAAACTGCTCTATAAAAGGGATCAGCCCAAGATGTTACACTGGCCCTAGACTAGACCTAGCCATAAAATTATTTCACTACAGTGACCTTGCCAAAAGAGTCCAATGCTCACTGACTAACATTTCACTAACATTTCAGTTCCCACCTTCCTCAACCCTCTCCACTTTCTTTCATCTCTCAGGAAAAAAAAAGATACTTAAACAGGAGACAATACTGCTTTGTTTATCTGCTTCCCTACTTCTGGTGCCACTGCAAGGCAGCTTTGCAAGTAAATCCTGTTTGTAGGTTTGCTGTCTAGGCATTTAATTAATAAACATTTCAGCAGTTGTTGGGTACCTTCAGGCACACAAGGATCTGAGCCATCCACCCTTGAGTTAAATACAAATACATTATCACACAGAGCAGCAGTATTTTGCTTTTCTTTAGTGCAAGTGTTCTTGCACAAAAAAATCCAACCACTTCTCCCAATTCTGAAATACAATCTTGATCAGCACAGCTGAGTTTATACTTCAATCACACCTAGAAGCTCTATCCAAGACCACACTGGCGTTAGATTAAGGGTGAGAGGAGCATCTTGCAGTTGAAGTGACATAGCCCTAACACAGTAAATCTGTAGAACTGGAAATAGAAAGTCAGGTCTTCTGGGTCTAGACCCTATCCACTTGACCATACTATCTCCCACCACTGGTTTTGACTATCTTACTCCTCTAGACATTGACTCTTGGAAGAAATTGACTGAATCCCAAGAGCTGCCTGTGCTCCATTATTTCAGCTTACTCCTACTTCAAGACTAACCCTCTTTTACACAGATTTCCTTCTCTTTCCAAACACATTGTTGATTAACTTGGCCATTGACTTTGATCCACTTGATCGTCTCTTCTCCTTCACTTTGAAATTTGAGGTGATATTCCTCAGGACTTTTGTGAACATTGTCACAACTTCCTGATAATGTTCTGCTGCAGATAGTTCAAAGAATTGGCACTTGTTATCCATTGCCAGCTTTTGTCCTTCATCCCAGCCAACTTCCCTCATGTGGCATAAATCCTGTTTATTGCCAACCAAAAATACTGATGATCCAACCATCCTGAAATCAAAAAGGTTCCAATTAGATAAAGTATGTTGCAATATTGTGCTGTATTTTGTGCTATATACAGTGTGTATGACACGTACATCCATTCAGAATAGGCATTGCAAAAAACCTAAAAGAACAAACCAACCCCCTAACCTTGGTAAGAACTAGTTTTCCATTTGCTGTAGTCAAATGTCAGCGGGCCTTCCAGACAAGCTACTCTCTATCAGTGAATTTTCATTTGGTTTCTCTACTCAGTGAATTAATGTATATTCCATCCACTGTAGTTTTCATACTCTATACTGCTGAGTATATTGTCAGCTCCTGGACTTTGTGAAGAAGCAAGCTGATCATTATCTCCATGTATAGATAAAAGAATACAAAGAGATCCATCAGTGTCAGTGGCATAACTCAGAAGAAAACACAAGAATCCTAATTCCAAGCTTCTGCTATAATTACTCCTTCCAGAGAAACCTTAATTAAGAAACTTAAGCAGTAAAACAGACAGAAAAGTGGTTTGGTTTTGGTTTTGTTTTAAATCCACTTCTAATACAAGGAATGGATTTAAGTCTCATTTATATAGAAAGCACCTCAGCTCATTGATGCAGAAATGCACACTGCCACATGTACTCAGACTTAGCATTTCAGTGGTTCTTTTTGAAAGTAAGCAGTTTGTTTCTTAAAATATGGTCATGCACATGCCCAAACAATGTTGGGGTCACCACTAAAGGTAAATTAGGAGTCCTTAACAGTATTAATTTTGTGTGGGAAATGCTTTCTTCAGCCCACCCATTGGTGCACCTCTATTGATAATAGAATGGGAGAGTAAAAGCATAGGCTGAGTATACCAGCTTTTTATCCATGTAAATCACAGCAGATTTATGAACATTATTCAAATAGTAGTGCTGTAAGAAATGAGAACATCCTAATTTACTTGGCTTTGGATGCAGTGAAATAGATTGCAATTTGCAATACTGTTTACCTCCAGGTACTGATTTTGTGCTGTGCCACTAGGATGCTGCCAGATTTTAACTGCTACTAGGATGCCTAAAGATCATAGAAATGTTCTCCGATTCTTTTGTATGTTTGCTAGAAGAAACAAAAATAATTCCACTTACTTTTTACATGCTCCTATGTGAGACTCTCGGATCCTGTACAACAATGCTTTTGCAAATGCAAAGGATGCTCTGTCACTGATGTCATAAACAATGATAAATCCATCAGCCCAGTGGAGCTCGTCTGTCAGGGAGAGCTTCCCCCGCTGTGGCTGAAAGAAATTCAAATTCACATCAAAAAGAATGTTACTGTTGTCATATTAGAGCATTTTCTGTGCTGCAGTGAATGTGAGATTGTTGTATTTTTTCTTGCAAAAGTTATTAGTAGGTCTAGGTCACCAGTATTTGTGCTGGTTCTGGTTCTAGTTCTGTTTTGCATGTGCCTAATATTGTGACGGCAATGAGCCTTATTTGTTAAAGTCTTTGTTCCCACTAATTTATTCTGTTTCTTCTTTGTATTGTTCAAGTCTGAAAAAGTATTTGCCCATAGGATAAATTTCTATTAGGCTAGGGAAGAAAAAGTAATTTCAAGTTGCAGTTGACTTTAATAAAACTGGTGGCAAATTACAAAAGTGATAATGGGGTTGTACAAGTCCTTGAATCCCTTCACCCCAAGACAGTGTCACATTTTGATCTGTAGAAAGAAACAGCTGCAAACTGTCCCATTAAGCTAAAGAAGGTAATTTCAACTGTTTCAAATTAGCTTATCCCTGTAGATAACCTGGCAGCAGCTAGCACAAGACCATGTGACCCAAAATAGGTAAAATACTAGAAGCTGACAAAAAAGAATAATAATAAAGCAACTTTTGCTCTGTGAAAAAGCCATCTTGGATAGCAATTTCAGGACTGTTCAAGTTGTTCCCTCACTAGTTTACTATTTTGCTCCTTGGAAAGTATAGCTGCCACCAACATTTTACCCAGGTAGCCTTGGCTAGCTCAGCATTAGGGCAGCACTGCAGCATCAGAAACAGCTGCACAGGGAAGGCCAAATTTTAAACCCGGTATGGTAACTGGATGCTGGCAGCAAAAGGAGATGCATGAGAAACAAAAGATGAAACAGGTTCCCAGCACTATCTGAATATTTCAGCATCTTTAACAGAACAGTTTTTAGTATTGTGGTGACTGCAGCAGGTTTAGGGGCAAGAAAGGCAACTTGTGCATGTCACAGCTGTTTCCCAGATGGATCATAAAATATCTTAAGTTGGAAGTGGTCTATAAGGATCATTGAGTCAAACTCCCTGCAGGACTACCTAAGACTAAATTATATGACTAAGAGCATCATCCAGATGCTCTTTGAACTCCAGCAGGCTTGGTGCTGTGACCACTTCTGAGGACCCTGTTCCAGTGACCCATCATGCTCTCCGTGAAGAACCTTTTCCTAATGTCCAATTTGAATTTCCCCTGATGCAGCTTCATTCCATTTCCTTGTGTTCTCTTACTGGTCACATCTCTCTCTGCTACTTCCCTTGAGGAAGCTGTAGGCTGGTCACTTCAGCTTTCTCTTCTCCAAGCTAAGCAAGACAAGTGACCTCAGCCACTCCTTGTAAGACTTGCCCTAGAGGCTTTTCACCACCTTGGTTGTCCTCCTCTGGACACACCGATACTTTGATGTCCTTCTTATACTGCAGCTCTCAAAACTGCACTCACTGCTTGAGGTGGGGCTGCACCAATGCAGTGTATAGTGGGACTATCACCTCCCTTCATTGGTTAGCTATGCTGTGCTTGATGCACCCCAGGACACAGTTGGCTTTTTTGGCTGCTAGGGCACACTGTTGACTCGTGTTCAACTTGCCATCAACCCAACCCCTCAGATCTTTTTCTACAGTACTGCTCTCCAGGCTCTCATCCCCCAATTTGTATGTATAACCAGGATTACTCTGCTCCAGGTAGGGAATCTGGCACTTATCTTGTTAAATTTCATAAGGCTGGTGATTGTCCAGCTCTCTATCCTATCCAGATCTCTCTGTAAGGCCTGTGTAATCCTGAGGGAACACACAGTTCCTTAGAGTTTAGTGTAACTGGCAAACTTAAAATATACATTTGATTAATGTTTTTATACATGATCTGGACACAGGAAAGAGCAGTGCCCTAAAACTGAGCCCTGAGTAACATCACTGGTGATTGGCTGCTAGCCTGATGTAAACCCATGTACTAATAGTCTTTGAGCCTGACCCATCAGACAATTGCTCACACAATGGACTTGTCTAGCTGTATGCTAAGCATTTTTACCAGGATACAGTGAGAAACATATGAAAATCTTTACTAAAACAAAGAAAACCCCACATCTACAGGCCTCCTTTTGTCAACTGGATGGGTGACCCAGTCATAAAAGAAAATTAAGTTAAACAGGATTTTCCCCTCATGAACCCATGATGATGAGATCATGAGCTTTGCAGAACAGAAGGAAGCTTCAGAAAGCAAGATTTCAGGAAGCAGAAACAAAAATGGGGACTCTTTCTCCCCTAGTTTCACCTGCTCTCAGAATCCACTTTTCTTCCCTAGCTCCCATGGGATATAAGCCCTCCACTCCCCCATCCATCTCTTTCTAGAATCACCAGTTCTATCAGATAAACAATGCCACCACTACTTGCTGCCTAACTCCTCTGAAGGCACAAAAGGAAGACAGGAAGAGGACAGCTGAAGGCAGCAAGCAGCTTAAGTTAGGCCTTGTTCCAAAGGAAGAACTGAGACAAGATAACTCAATGACTGCTGGAAAGAAGATTTGCCGTTAACACAGCTCATCTGTGGTCTAAAAAAGCAAAACCTTAAAAGCAAAAGTGTACCCAGACTGTAGCAACCAAAGTCTCTAGCCATAACGTAGTCTAATCTGCTTTACTCCCAATGTTTTAAGTATCTTAATAAAGTCTTTATTACAAAGTGGTTTATTATGCTCAAAGTTCAGCAGTCAACATGTACAAGCCTGCCTTATGGCTTTCCTTGGATCAGTTCTGTGAACACAAGCCTTACTGCCAGGCCTATCTACTTGACCATTTCTGCACACATTTAGTAAATTCTTTGCTTTATAAACTTTACAAAATTTAATCTTTTTAGGGCATTTGAGAAAACAGCACACAATTCTGTAACTTATCTCTGTATTTACCTACATAATTCAGAAGTGGGAAAAGTTATTTCTGTCAGTAATACTCAAAAAATGCAAAGACATTTACAGAAAATTTAAGCAATTAAGGGCTTCTTCCATGAAATGGGAAAGTATTCCACATTTCTGAGCCACAGCAACTCTAAAATTTCAGTCTTAAAAAAAAAACAACACCAAAAAACCCAACAACAAACTCCAAGAACCAGACAGAAAGGTTATAAAGCCCCTGACTCTTTCTACCATTAGACAAGTAGAATGACAAAGAGCCTTTCTTTGCCCCCTAAAATACTTACCTGTGAACAAGGGTCATATATTTCCAAGTGTATCTCTCTCCCATCCAGGCATAAGTGTTTATTGTAGATGCATTCTAAAAGATACATGGCATTCAAGGAAAATCAGCATTAGAGTTACTGGAAATGGTAGTCAAAAGAAAAGGTGTTAAAAATGAGATGTGCTAATACTGAGTAGACATTTATTTCCCTAGGTACTTTTTCTTTTGCGGGGTTTCTGTGTTTGGTTGTTTGGGTGGGGTTTTTTTTGATACACACTGGACACAAACCTATTTAATTTTGCAACACCTGAGCTGCCCAACCCTTTAGACTGACCAGAACCACTTCATCGTGGTGTTCCCATGGAAGCATCAATGGAAAAAATACTTTTAGACTCTTGTTTTCCTGTTCCAAAATGAAGGCAAAGGGGATGTAAAATGATCAGAATCAGCTAAGTTCTACTCAGCTTGCAACAAAGGTTCCTGATTATGAAAAATTGTAGACCAGCCTATGTGGAAATTCTGATTCTACACTCAAGTTATTGTTTGGTAATAATGTTTATTTACTACGAAATCTGGTGCTTTAAGAGTTCTCCTGCTAGGTAGCATTAGCTCAAATAGTCTTCACAGGATCATGTCCCTAGACTAGATATTAAAATATTTTTGTAGTGTCATTCCTTAAATTTAAGGCTATCAAACCTGCAGCTTCTTGGTGTTTTCCATAATTAAAGCACATTTTTAATTAATACTTTGACTCAACCAAAAGTGTTCTAGGATGATCTTTTATCACTCCTATTCCCACTTTTCTCCTCCTTCCTCCTGTATAGAAACAGAGCTAGTTACTTCCCAACAAACATTTGTTTTAAAATTAAAATGTTTTGGGAAATTGACATGCCTTTTCTGCTACTTGCAGTACCAGAGGGTCAAAACAAGAAAACCTGGCTTTAATTGCAGTTGTCTTAGAACCCACATGGAGAGCACTGTGTAACTTACACATGACAGCTTAGGCTTAGACAAACCATCTGGGATACAAACTGTCTTCTCAGTCTGTGTTTGTATAGTAGCAACATCAGTAGAACACTTACGTAGAACTATAACTCTACTTTCATAATAAGTTTATTTGGATACAGTCAATGCAACTTAGCTTAGTACTGCTTTTTTTTTTTTTTTTAATGTATGAATCATGGAACTCTCTTTTTTTGTAAAAAAAAGGCTTTTTGAATATCTTTCACTTTACCATCTCCCTCACTTTTCCTGCTAATCTCCTTTCCCTGTTAACTTTTGGGACTCCTCATGCCCCATCACCTGAAGCAGCACGCTTCCAAAACTGTCTGTGTATCAGTTAAACACTGATTCTACCCGGGATGTGAAAGTTCAAGTCCTCCTGCTTTGCCATCTTTCCAGATCTTAGAAGCATCTTAAGGACCAGTGTATTTGTTCTGGCATGAAGGAGAAATTTTATCCTCAGCACTGTAAGGCTTTCTTCAAAGCTATCAAATCAGTGCCTCCCTGCAAAAGCAGGGGGCTTTGCATCATGCTTTGATAAACCAATAGTGCCGATAAACAATGTGTGTCACGTCTCCTCCAGGGCCGAGGAGGAGATATTCAATAAAACAGGTGCTGGGGTTGCGTTTTCCCTCTCTATTTCTTTACTTTCTGATTGAGCTCGCTATAATCTACCCGCACACGCAGCCCGGTTATCTTCCTAAGTCCCTTCACAGGCGCTACCGGAGTTTTAAGCGATCTGGCCACAGATACCTGGCTTGGCTTTTCCCGGCTTCAAAGCTTACACTTCATCAGCAACTCTCGCTGATAAAGCCTGCGAAAACTTCAGCCTTCTCCGAAAAGTTCTGTGAAACTGCGTTTCTACGCAATTCCTTGTCCCAATCGGTGTCTGAAGCCTCGCATCTTCCATTGCCCAGGGAAGCGGCTCCGCGCAGCCCCGAGCGGAGACCTCACACGACGCCTACATCCCCCGAGCCCCCAGCCCAGAGCCGGGGGGAGCCCCCCAGCCCAG
>NW_009954185.1:2366923-2420052 GCF_000747805.2 Chaetura pelagica
CCCCGCGCCGCGCCCCGCGCCCGCCACCTCTTTATAGCGGCCGGAGCCCGGAGCGCTGCCCCCGGCGACACCGCCCCGCAGCCCGGCTCCTCCTGCCCCCTGCCGGGGCTGTCCCCGCCCCTCCGGCGAGGCCGGTACGTATCAGCTCCCCCGCGGTGAAGGAGGGGGTAGGGGGTTGTTGGTAGCTTTTATATTCTTTGAGAGGCGACCTCTTCCTCGCCCTCTTTCTGTCTCCCCTCTCTCCGCCCCCTTCTTCCTTGTCCTCGTCCCCTCCTTCCTCGTCCCCTCAGCCCCTCCGCCCTGCTCCCCGTCCCACACACTTTTCTCCGGCGGCCTGTCCCGCCTCCCGGCCAGCAGCGGGGGTGGCTGTCGGGTCCCTCGCCACCTCCTCCTGGTCCCCTTGCTCCCGGCCTGGGGCCCCGCCAAGGGCTTAGGAACTGGGGGGGAAAGGGAAAAGAGGTTGGGGGGGTGGAGAGAGAGAGAGAGAAAAGGAAATTCTCTCCCCAACTGCGGGAGGTGTTTGTTTATTTTTACTCTTAAGTTTGTTTGCAAGCTGTCATGCTTTTATGCTAGGAATGTGAAAGTGAAGAAACTGAAGTGATTGTGTTTATTTTAAAGGCTTCTGAAGAAACTTGCTAAAAATAAGTGTGTTGCCTTTCTCTGCCCCGTGTTTCAAAACTAATCACTCCATAAACCTCTCGTCTTGCAAAACCTCAGTTGGGTGTGCCTTTTTGTGCGTGCAGATGTTTTCATTGGCTTTACAGTGCTTAGCTGAGGCTTCCAACACTCCCCTGAAGCAGCAAAGTACAGCAGATGTGAAAGGTACAAAGGTACAGAGGCACAAAGGGCTAAACACTCAGGAAAGACACCCTGTGTCTGCTGTACTTCTTATTTAGTTATGAGGCTTCTCAAGTGCTCTCTAGTGGCTATTTAGTTCTGGAAGTGCATGAGATACTTGGGTGCATAAGTTTACTTAGTCTGCTGGTGAACAGGAGACTGTTCTAGAATCCAGGTTATGCTTGTATACTTATTCTGTTCATGTTTATTTTACTTGGTTTATATAACTTGAATATATTTATTCTGGTATTTTTACTCTTCTGATGAAACTGTTGTGCACTGTATAAATGCTCAATAAAGCACTGCTTCAGTCTGTTTGCTAGTCAGTATTACAGCTACAACAAATTTATATGAGCTCAAAAAAAGAGACAAGGTATTCAAACATATGTTTGTTACAGCTGAAGGAAATACTTAGTGGAGGAAAATATATTTAAGAATAAACATGCAGACACAACTTCGCTGCAAAGCCCCTGACTTAAAAGTTGCTAATGGCTGGAGGTGTCTTCAGAGGATGCCCCTATCTTGCTTTATGGGGTGGGGTTTTTTTTGTAGTTTTCTGCTACTGCTTACTCAAAAGACAAAAAACACTGTCTAAAAATAACTTTAGTCTTACCCTTTATATCTATTTTTACATTGGTTTTTGAAATAGCAGGATGCTGAGTTCACTGGAGTCAATACTGGAATAACTGGGACAACTTATTACTTTACTATTTAATATACATGGAAACTACCACAACAGGAAAGTCTAAAATTGCTTATCCACATGGACCCGTTATCAAAGTTGTGACTTTTGCAAGCTATTTAAATAAATGGTCCTGATGTTCCTTTTAAGCAGAGGTGTGAGGTTTGAACCTGGCTTTCTCACAGCTCGGGCACGTACAGTTTGTTTTCACTGAAGTACGTGCAGGTTATCACTATGCCATGGAGAGTCTAATTAACGCAGTTTTAACCCCTAGAAGTGGCCCATGGTACAGGAGAACTGAGGTTAACTCCAAAGAAGGAGTGTGCTCAAGATGTACTCCTCAGGTTGGCTTTTTCTGCTCCCTGATTTTTTTACTCATTCATTCAGGGCAATGTTGGCTTATTGTAGTCCTGTCACTCATCCCTGCCCCTGTGGCATGATGGGCTGACACGGCTCTTTGTGCAGGTGTCTTGAGAAACTGAACGGGGAAACAATCACATTGTTTCAGCTCAGTAAATTCTGTGATATGGCAATAGTGGAGATCTTCAATTGAGGAAAAACTCAGGTCTGTTTCAGTTACTCTTGCAATCAAGTAAGTTCAAGCAAAATCAGAAATTGAAAGACGTCACCATACAGGAAGCTTAGGCATCGGTATTAAGGATGTGTCAGCTTGTTCAGAATCAAATGCTGCAGTACTGAATGTTGTACTTGGGGTGTAAATCATCCAAACTCTTTAAAAACAGAATCCAGATCTTCTGTTCCCATTACTAGGACTTAACTACATGAACACTTTTCTCACCTAGACAGAAGATGTGGTAACCAAATTAGGGTGTTGCCCATGTTAAAGAATACAATAAAGGTTTCTTAAGAAGACTGAGACAGTTTGTTGTTTATATTCTGTATACATATTCCTTAGAACATCAGAGGAAATAAATTTTAATTGAAAGTTAAATATGACATTTCTTTTCTGAAATATTATATTTCCCTATCACTTCCCAGAACTAAATGGAATGGGAGCATTAACAATGGAAGGAATTCCTGAATATCCAGTCTAAAATAATTAATTATAATCTTATTAATAAACTTCTCCATACATTTTCTGTTATTACTGCTTTATTTGTATTTTACAAATGTGTATATGCAGAGGTATTTTTTAGTTCCTTCACACATGGAGAGTGAATCAAAACTCAACTGCAAAAGTTTCTCACCCATCTAAACAGTGACATGTCAATTTACAACAAACAATTTTGTTTAGCAGCTTATTGAAACACTTGAATAATAATAACCTTGAAGGAAAGTATTCCCTGTTAGGAGAAGTGTTGCAAAGTAAATGTACATGCTTTATAAATTATTTGCCTAGATTTCACCTTTTTATATAAAACCTTGTTGTGGTTGAACAGTGTGGCAGATGTGATAGTAATGCGTCTTTAAATTGCTTCAGCTGCTTACTTTCTTTCAGTGTGACTGTCCTTACCTGCAACTTGTACAGTTATCTGTTTCAGTTCCTTCCAGTACTAGTATATGTCATCCTCTGTACTGGAATGGTTTTTGATTTTGTTACCCATGGGTGTAAATGTCTTTACAAGAGTAGAGATGGTTAGAAAACAGCTCATCTCTCTAGAGGGCAGAAGCTTATGTGCTAGTTTCAGGTCTGGCGGTCAACATGAGTCAACTCTGTGCTGCTCAAGTTAGAAGTAAATAACCTTTCTTTACGTGTGTAAAGTTCTGCTATGAAAATAGTAGGCTTCTGGCAGGTATAATGGAAATACATTATTAATCAGATAAATGCCCTTCACAGTGAACATGATGGGGGATTGATTTTGAACTGCTTAAGCTTTTTTTTTTTTTTTTTTTTTTTTACAAGTCTAATGTTAACTGGTTGGGTGAGATCACTTTTCATTCACTCTCAGTTCTGTAGTTTAGGACTTCTATGACTTGATGCCAGACCTCTGGGAGGCAAAACTGCTTGTGGAGAAAATTAAAGTCAGACAAAAACACGGACTGCTTTTCAGCTTTTTTTCCTGTGTCTTAGCTGCTGAAATTATGTGGAATTGAAAGTAGATGATGTTCTGTGCTCTGTGTACAACCATAATGTTTTGACCCAAAAAGCACAGTTTAGAAGCCAATGGCTTCCTCAGGTTTCAGCTGTTTCCTCTGTATGGCACAGATTTCTAAACTTGCCAAGGTTTGCATCCCTGCAGAATCAGTCCCCTTTTGGCTGCAGAATAACCTTTTCCACAGATCTGTCTTTTAAAGCCCGCTTTCCACCAAATGCACTGACATCTGCTACTCTAACTGCTTCCATAGTGTGTGAACTGGCCAGCTAGGGATATAAAACAGCAACAAAATTAACAAAACTAAGAAGAACAGGATTTTCAGCTAAATGTGATTTTTTCATCATCTGTAGACTTGGATACATTCTGCAGTGGGCTATTTGAAGATATTATTTATTCATGACAGAAAGAAAGCATGATATAGTACAATATCCCAGTTACTTTGTGTTCTTTTTGCATGGTGTAGTGGAAAAGAGGAAAACTATAATTTTCCCCTTAAAAATGCTGAACTGCTCTTCTGGAAGCAAGTTGTTATAGTCAGTGATTGAAATTTTATCTTACTGTCTGTGAAAATGGGGAGGGGTGGGGGTGAGCTGAAATTATAAAATTGATCTATGATAAAGTACTGTTAGTACTCAAGAAAAGTCACACTGGATGGGAAAACCAAAACTTTGTAGCTTTTCATACTTGAAAATGTGTATCTCTCATGTATCAAGAAAGATTTTGTAACCTCATTATATGCCTTTTAACTGGTAATCTCTAGGAGTAAGGATAGTATAGGGTTAGTTCTGTTACTGCTGCTATTGCTTTACACCCAGACATAGTATCATGCAGGTGATCAAACACTTGCAGGATTCTGCTCCCAAAGGAAGTCTGGACACCACAAAGTCTAACGAGAATAGGTTATAGTCAGTGTCATGGAGGAATGTAATATAAGGCATCTAGACCTAAAAGGTTATGGTATGTTATTTTTTTATTGTTGATACCATGTTTTTTTTCTTCATAGCATGAAAAATATGCTCAGAATCTTAAAAAAAATATGTTATGTGATTCTTGGGTAAATGGTGTACTTTGGTTTATGAAAGTCTCATACCAATGTTACATTACTGCAAGATGAACTGCTAAGTTGATTTTCAGTTTCTTACTTTATTTAATAAAGTACATAAACCATCTATTTGATTCACATGTATTCTGCATAAACTTTTGGACACAGATTGTCATGTGAATGTATAACTATGAAGGGACTATCATATGATAAAGGCCTCTACATTTCACTGTAATGCAAATATTAAAGCACATAAATAGTCCCATCATATGGCTTGAACTGGCATGTGGGAACTTTAAACAAATCTTTCTTGAATAAGTAAGGTTGCCCAGGGAAGTTGTTGATGCCCTATCCCTGGAGTTTTTAAGGCCAGGTTGGATGAGTTTTTGTGCAACCTGGTGTAGTGGTAGGGTTCCCTGCTTATGGCAGGGGGGTTGGAATTTGATGATCTTTAAGGTCTCTTCCAACCTTAATGATTCTGTGATTCAATGATTCTCATTAAGGTGTTAATGACAAGAGGCAAGGAATTTTAAATGGTATATATCTTATATATCTTTCTCTATATAATTTTAAATTCAATTTTAGACAGAATTCTTCTCTGCTTGAGTCTCATATAAGAGACTTTTCCCAGAAAACAGAAGTCTTTCTACATGGGCTTTTAACTTAGTAAATTCAGAAACATCTGAGTTGCAAGGCTAAATGCTTGCAGAGGATGCTTGTGCTAAAATCCCAGTACAAGGATTACACTGTTATTTTTAGTGCCTAGGGGAATGTTATCTGAAGTCGTGTGGATCTATTTGTAACAAAAATACAAAACACATCTTGAACTATGGTCTGTACTAGAATTTAATTTCTGCAATTTACATTAACAAATTAAAATAAGTATATGGAGGAAGTTATTAATAATCTCAGAAGAAGTAAAAAAAAAAGTAATCTGTTTCTGTAATGGAATTGGCTAGAAAGCAGTATTGCTTGTTGAAATAATTCAAAGTGTTGAAGATTATTTCTCCCTTTTGGCATTAGAAAAAAAAAATGTTACTTTCTAGATATACTTTATGAATGTTTTAAATTAAGTCAGGGAGTATTATCCTAGAGTAATTAAATAATCTTGTCATTGAGGAGTATTTGTTTAAGATTTACAAAACTTCCATCTCGAGTGCGTGTTCTGAATCACAGCAAGGATTTAAAATTCTATTTCCTATGTCCCAAGTGATTGCAATGCTTGTAGGGGATGAAAACAATTTTTTTATTACCTATCATTGACCTACTTATACATGGATTTAAAAATAAAACTGTAGGAAAAATAATGTAAGGAGCCCTCATGTTCCAGGCAAGAATATAACCTTTGCCATCAGGTTATTGGGTGTATTGAGTTTTTTTCCTCACCTAAACTTCCATCTGCTTCTGAAACCATTTCTGGTTTTTAATGCTCTGATTGTATTAGAGCCATCAGTTGCACTTACAGGCTAGAAAGGGTTCAAGTTACTTGGAGAAACTGTGAAGCAATGATCAACAGTGGAACTATTTAATTAAGTTTCTCATTCACATTCAAAATTACATAAAAATATATCTTGGTTTTCCTAATGAGTCTGTGCCTAAGGGTCAGAGGCTTATTTAAAAAAACCTCAGAGTGATCACTGTTGATTTTCAAGGGTCAATTCCACTAAAAAAAAACATGAGTGTTCTGGCTAGAATGGCATAAAAGATGAGCATAATGTACCTTAATTGTTTCTGTTGTTCTGCCTGTTTGGATGTTTACATGTAAAAAAAAAAAACAAAAACCTTAGTGAGCTGTCAAAAAAGTGAAAAAATACTTCCTTGCATCCTAGGAGCAATGAAGAATTGACTACTTTCAGGAAAGAAAGAAAGAAAAAAAAAAGTCACTACTTTTGTAAATAATGTTTCTTTTTTCAATTCCTTAGAGAAGAAGTATGATGGAAGAGGTTTTAGCATATTAGAAAGTCAATCCAACCTGTATTTATATTACTTTTGCCACAATTTAGAAACAAGTGTCCCATATACAAAAACTGCAGAAACTACAACTGATCTATTTTTAAAAAAATATATGAAAGAAATAAGGCCCTGGAAATAGGTGATATGAGCACATCATTAGATTACAGGTTTTCACTGACCACAGAGTAGGAAAAACAGACCGCAATGAACTTTGAAATTTATTGGAGAACCAGTCACTTACTAAAGCTTAGGCTTGGAAATAGCACCTAACTTATTTCTGCAATGATGGCAAATCCTTTTGAGTGGTCATTGATGTTTGTTCAGACTACATCGTGATGGAAATCCTACTGAGAGTTCTCAAGTTACAGGGAGATAAACTAGTGTTTGAATTTGCAGCATTCTGCATACTGCGTTCTGCAGTAAAATGCTGACACATATGTTCTTATCTAAAGTAAACGTGAGATCTGTTGATCTGTAATGGAAGTAAGGTCTTTCTGCATGGTACTTCAGATAGTAGCGTTGAGCTGTACTGTCTTACCCTCTGCCTGGGGCTCTTCAAGTTTAATGTCAGCTCTGTCAATACTCAGGAGAGGCTTGAAGTTCCTTCCATCATTTTAGAGATGAAGGAAGACTCCAGCTGAGCGTGTTCCTTGTCATCTGCAATTCTCCCAACTCTCAAAATCACATGTCCTGCTTTTCGTTTTTTGATTGTAGATCTTCTGCAAAATCTATGTGTTGGAACAGAATGTATGAGGCAGAGGATGAATTATTTTCTTCCCCCAGTGAGGCTTCTCTCTCTACAAATCCATGACTTGAATCATTATGGAGTGAGAGGAGGAACACTGCTTCTTTTGAGGGATTTTATGCTTTCTTATTATAAATTGGATATATTTTTAACGATGTCCTATGTTATATGTGTTATTATGTTTGTGAGTTATATAGATGCTTTAGGCTGACACTGCTTTTAGCAGGGGAGCTGGACTAGGCAATCTCCATAGGTTCCTTTTAATTCTTCGTAGGAATTCCTGAGTACTCGCAAGTTTCTTCAGCTCTTCTATAACTCTGAAAGAATCTTTTTTTTAAAAAAAGTGACAACTGCAAAATGAAGTCCTCTGTTACTTATGGTACACAAGCTCAGTTGATCTGATTGCATTTAAATTTGAGACTGGCTTTAGAAATTTATTTTTGTAATGTAATGCTATGTCGTGTATAGAACTGTAACATGTAATAAGAGAGCTTCCTGCCCTTTAAATCTAAACTGTAGAAGAAATTATCAGGGATTGGACCAAAGGATGGCTAGTTTCACTCACTCCTTTTAAATATCATGGTACCTGAAATTCTAAAAGGCTGTGTAAGACAAACAGTAATATTTACATTAGTACAAATTTCCAGGTTTTAGAAACATTTTTTATTTTATAGTAAACTTAGTTGAATATCCTTATAATATCATTCACATTGAAATTATGATTAAGCCACAAAAAACATATTTAGAAGACCTTGAAAGTTCTTTAAGGTACTGTTACAGCAAGGTGTAATTCATATGAAAAGGTGCTGAGCACTCCAAAATTTATCAGCCAGAATAGTCAAGTCCTAATGCAGCTATTCGATTTTACTTGAAATCTCTTAGTAGGCTTGTGCTTCTTTAAATAGTCCTAGAGAATTTGCAAGTAGAGTATAATTAGAGTTATGTATTATTGTATTGTAGTGTGTCATTCTAGCTAGAACACTCTAGCAGCTCAGTGGAATTGCCCTTTGAAAAGTAGCAGGTAATACCCTGGGTTTTTTGGGCCTTCTGACACTAAAGCTTACAATTTGCTTTAAATGTTTATGGTCAGGTTTTCTAATTAAATACATCATATTTTCATTAGTGGTCCTTAATGTTTTACTTAATGTAGTTTCATCAGAGTAAGATGCTTATATTCTAAGATAAGGTTTCAGACATAGAGTTCTACTGCAGAGGAAAATGGTACCAAGTATTTATTTTGGTTGTGCTTTGTATATAGATAAAAACTCAGATCCTGAAGTTATTTTTATTATCCAAATTACTATTAATAATTATCTTATTTATGTACCTTTCACATTTTTTCTGTTTGGGCATTGGAAATCATTACAGTTATTATGGCCAGCATTTCAAGTTCTCACTAGGGGTTTTGTTTTGCTTGGTGCAGCAGAGTATGTGAGCATTTCAGGGCTAGAGTTACTAATTTAGCTGATTATTGCCATTGGAATGAAAACAAAAGCCATGGAATATTTTTCTTGGTCTGTAATTTAGTAGGAGCTGGTCTGACTCAAAATTTACTCGATAATGCCATGGTAAAAGTGTATCTTGTTGCTAAGATCTGAAAATTGCCTGTTTTCATTAAAAGTCACTGAGCAGTCATGTACTGAAAAACACTTTTTTTGGGGTACAGTACAGGAGATCTTTCCTGGCTTAGAAATTAAAAGTGGAATATTCAGCATGTTCACAAAAAGCTTTTGTGTTTGTGGTTTTTTTTTGTTTGTTTGTTTGTTATTTGGCTTGGTTTGTTTCTTGAGGGCAATGTGCAAATTTGTTACTGAACCATTCCGTGGATTTTATTTGTGAGAAGCTCTTGCACACAGACTCTCCTGAGGAATTTATAAATTATTTTATTCTTATCCATATAGTGAGGACAATAGCAGCAAAAAATAATCAAAAGTAGCTGAAGGATTGTGGAACTTAGGAATAGAAACAAGCCCCAGGTATACACCACTACAGAGCATATTGTAGAGACGCTAATGGGGCTTATGACTGTGAAGAAAAATTACCTCAGGATTTAACATCTGAATCTTGAATTGTTATAGATGCTTCATGTGCCCACAGCTGTTGACTCTGCTGCTGAAAGAAGCAGGAGGGAAAAGAAGAATAGAAACACATTCATCAGCATGTATGTTCCTCATGTTAATACCCAGTTACAGAGCTAGTTTGGTTCTTGATTTATTGTTTTTTTAATTAGTGCAGGTTCTATATGAAGCTTTAATTAGTGTATAGAAAACTGTAACTGCTCAGAACCATTGATAGAGTGATGACAGCTCCGTGTGTGGGGTGGGAAGAATCCCTTTGTTTCTGACAGAGCTAGACAATTTGGAAAAGATGTACTAACAGGCAGGAGCCGAACAGACTGTTAATGGATTCCCAAGAGCAGACAAACCAAACAGGTGAAAGACATCCACTTTAGCATATTTTGCTGGTGACAACTTTTTATGGTAAAATGTTATAGTGACGTAATGAATTTTGAATTTGAAACTTGCTTAACAGCTAATAATGTCTTTGCTTGTCTTTTTGTCCTGATACCCTTTTGAGGCCTGTTTGTGTCTCAGAATCAATCACTGCCCAGAAGGCAAAGAAATAGGAGAGTTTTAGTGGTCCTGCGACTTATTTGCATTACAATGTTACCTCCCCATTTCAAGGGCTCAAGTGTTTTCAGTGTAACTGGGGAGCAGAAGAATAGTCTGAGTTTGGGAAGAAAGAGGTTGTGAAAGTGTCAGCTACTTTCGAATGTGGTGAGGAGTAGCACCAGAGTACGGATAGCACATCCTAACACATTTGCCATTGAACATTAATTTTTCTTTAAGCATCCTGATATACTAACAATGAAGTTGCTAGAAGATATCGAAACCCAACTGAAGCCACTCTCCTGCAATTTCTTGCTTATTGTGCATCACAGCTAGCAAAAATGGATTCTCATCCGAAAGGACCATGGAGCATCTAGGAAATTACTAAAGTTTAGAAATGGTTGATGCAACATTATTTGTTAGGTAGAAAAAAATACAGCCACTGACTTTTCCATTCATTCACTTCTGTTAGTTTATTTTCACCGAAATAACTGATCCTCCCAATTGTACACATGTGATTTTTATTTTTTTTTTCCTTAAAGGAAATAATGATAAATCACATTTTTGTTTACATGGGGAAACAGTCAGGCTCCTTGCAGCCCATATATCATGACCTTAATGTGTCAGGAGTCATCAGACTACTGCCTCATCTTTTGGAGGGCAGACTGGAGCGATGTTTTCTGAGTACTTCACAGGAGTTATATGGAAGGGGGTCTTGCTGCTCCTTCCTTGGACAGGCCTGGGCATGGCTGTGTTGCATATGCAACTCTATTCCAGACTGGCCTTAGCAATGTCTTCTGCATCTCTTTTCCTACATCCTTGGATTCTGATTGCCCAGAAACTGCAGGTCACCCATTGCAGCTTATAAAATGCAGCCTAAGGCTGAGGGCTGAGCTTGCCTGCTAGATATGGTCAAGAATCATAGATTTTCTAATTTATTTCATATCTGATGTTCAGATTCCACTTGAGATAGAGTAGGCTTTGTTTTCTATCACATTCTTTCCTTGGTTTATGTGAAAAAAACCCATAAAAATCATAAACCCTTCTATCTGTTGAACAGAAAGGAAATGGATGTAGGTCTCTAGTGATCTGAGGTGAGTCAACAGGGATATTTTCTGCCTGTCTAAATCATAGTGATATTTTTTATGATCATTTTGCATGTCATAAGACTATCATTTATAAGATAAGTGCTATCAAAAGCCTGTTCCTGTTGAAGTCAATGGGTGTGCTTGCTGTTGCTTTTCAACAGTAGTAGGATTGATGACTGAAACTGAGCAGCTGCTGAAAGGTTAGTTTTCAAGTAGAATTGTGGTCAGAAGAGCAAAGTGACCCTGTCAAGCTGACATGCTGGGAGCACTACATTTATTTTTTTTCTCAGTTCTTTCCAAACCAAATCTGCTTAGTTACAAGTAAAACATTTTTTTTATTGGCTTCCATAACTGCAAAGTCAGCCTGGATGTGACAAAATCAAAACTGTTACTTCTGCTTCAGTCCACGGAAGATTCTCCATTTAGATCTTGGTTGACATGTAACTGATGCATGGCTGAATCCACCCTGCCTTCTATGTCTGTCCTAGCTCTGGAGGGTGAAAACTGCCACAGTAAAAATGTATTTGTTAGAAGAGTAAACAGATATGACTTGCAGAGATAAGAAGACACACTGGGGAAGTAAGAGCTATTTTTATGTCATTCTTCCAGTTGCACCTACACTTTAATTCTTAACATCTGCCATGATAACCATTAATTATTTTCAGATCACTTTAGTCTGAGACTACAGAGTCTAAACTATCTTAATTGTAAAATAAATTTTCAAAAATGTCTAAAATTTTATTATAAAAGTCATTTTATGTTAAGATCACTTTAAGACTTTAGAAATTACACCTGAAAGAGTTGACTCCTCCCAGGTCATGCATTCCTTGTTTACTCTCAAAGGTTCACTGAATTACACAGATTGGAGAATTAATTAAGTTTATTCTTTAAAAGCTCTCAACATTATCTAGGAACAGGAGGGGGTTCAGCGGATGCTGGCCCATCATGTCTGTGCCTTAATCTGACCTTTGCCTCAGAATCTGGATGTGGCTTCTCAGGCAACACATACATCATCTAATCTTAAACTCCTTGCTTGATTAGTATACTATAGGTAAAATTTATGCTCAGTGCTGAAGTTAAAGCCAAAGCTCTCCCTTTCCATCAGATGTGCATCAATGGGAAACAGATTTGTTTAGAGCTTTGTAGAGTTTAAGAGACTCCACAGCAGAAACCCAAGATTGTTGTTTCAAAGAGTGAACTACCTTTCACTCCTTTGTTTTGTGATGCACTTGGGCTCTTCTAGAATTTCTTCTGGATCCTTATTGTATTGGTTATCCCAAAGAACAGAAGTAATTTCAGTGCCTGAATGTGTGTGCATGCTGGTTTATGATGAAATGCATATGACAGATGCATATTTCTAAGATGTGCTCATTTCTATCATGCTTTATACCACCCATACTGTGTTGAGTAATGCTTTGTGGAACTTAAGTCTGCTGCCTGAAACTATAGCTATTTTTAAGGGCAGTCAAGTTTTAATGATTCTTCTGAAGTGTGAGCATATGCTAACTGGACTCCTTGGATGCTACAAAAACTGGTCATATTTTTAGAGGGAGATTTTTTTCATGCTTTTTCTAGATTTTTTTTTAATGATTCCTCAAATTCACTAATAATGAAGTATTAGTGATTGTCTTAATCTCTAAGGTTCTTCCTTTTTTCTGTGGGTTGCAGAACTGCTTAGTGACCTTATTAATCTACAGCAGGTGAGACTTTTTTAAAATGAAGGTGTGCCCTACCAGGAGGAGCTAGTGAGCCTTTGAAGGGCAGGGGAAGATTCCTCCTCTCCAGAGGATGACTGAGCATGCACACACAGGTGAGAGAAGCTTTTCTGAGACACAGCTGGTAGAAAGAATGGGACAGAGGAAATGAGCAACAGACAGAAGGGGAAGAAACTGAAGAGAAGCAGAGAACTTCTTTGCAAGGTGCTGCAGCAATGTTTTGGAGGTGGTAGAAAGAAAGAGCTGTTCTTGAAAATCTAGAGGTTGTTCCAGCTGGTGGTTGCTGAATGAGAAAGAAAGGCTGATGAAACAGTTCCACCCTTCAAAACCACTACCCTCTGGGTGCAGGTTGATTTCAAACCTTTGTAGTTGGTGTCTTACCCTGTAGAAGCAAATCTTCTCTTTTTGCTGTGCTTTTTTTTTTTTCCCCTAGTTTATTATTTTTGGTACCCTGAAGAGCCAGTATCAGAAATTGGAAGCATTTGGTGTCTGTTGATGTGCTCACTTTTAAAGAAGTTAAGGAATCTGCTTTTCCTTTCAATTTGTGATAGTCATATGTTTACATGGTGGGATCCTACTTTGCCTTTTTGTTGAGTCATATAGTCTGCTTCAGGAACTGTGTTCTCTTTCCAGTTATGCAAAAAAGCCTGTTGGCAAACATGTAAAACTGGTCCATGCATGCCTACAGATCAATGAATCAAATTCATTGATCCACTCTGTATTGTATTATTGTTTTGCTGTGTAAGAATAGCTCAGCTCTACAGTAAAAACAGTGAAGTTTGTTTTCTGGAAATGTCCAGGTCAAAAAAAAAAAAAAAAAAAGGTGTGAAACAAAACTGAGAAATAAGCTAACAGAAACAAGGAAATTCTCTAAAATCCCTTCTCCTCCCCCATTTGGGAAAACAAACAAACTAAACCACTGGAGTGTATGGAAATATTCAAGTTAATGACATACTAACCTCAGCTTTGCTTCTATGCTCTTGCAGTAGTAGAACATCCAAGGGTTACCCTCTTCAGTAAAAGAACCCCTAAATTTTTGAAACAGCAGGAATCTTATGGTTTAGAAACGTCATAGCAGATTTTTTTTGTGTATTTAAGCTTATTGACTCAGATTTTTCTACTTCTTGGAAGAAAGATAGTGTACAGTTAGTTGTATGTAAGTGAAGAGATTAACCTGGAGGTGTTGTACAAAAAGCATGTCCTGTATAGTGTTACAGAAGTGGATGAGTCGTGAGAAGCTGTTTTACATGATCAGAAAATGTTATGCAGTTAGTTGTCCTGCAAAAAGCCTTGTTTAAGCACTTTGTAATGACTCTTATATGTGCCATTTATCCAATTATGCTTACCAGTAAGTTCTTCTGAATAGGTAAAATGAGGACAATATGGTCGCATGAGATTCCTGATGAAATTACTTATTTATGATCAAGGGCATCACATTGTGAAGCTGAAGTAGTATCATAGTTTAGGCCTGAAGGTAAGAAATCTTCAAGGGAGAGAAGTAAACCTAAGGAGTCAGTGTCTCATAATACATACGTACAAAGCTTGGATTTGTGACTGTCGTGTTGCTGATGTTAGAAATGCAGATAAACTCTTTTTCTATGTGGATTGTAATAGTAATGTGTTCTTTCTATATACTAAGCAAATGAGTTACCCAGCTTTCAGTTTACACCTGATTTAAGTCTTGGCTACCTTCCAAACTCATGTAATTTCATATATATAATCTGAGAAAGTGTGTATGCAAATAACTGTATGGAGTTTATATGGAGAACAAGAAACAAGGTGAGCAGATTTATACTGCATTAGTGAGAACTGTAAACTGAGTGCAAAAAGTCAGATACTTAGGATTTAGGCCTGCTTGCATGTTACCTGATTTCCTGAAACTTCAACAATGTTTAGTTCTGATGGGCTTCTTTTTAGGTTGTGAAATATTACCTTTGTGCCTTCTACACCTCTATTTCCTTTGTGTGTGTGATCTTTTAAAGTAATTCTTGTCATATGTTAATAACAATATAAATAACTATAAATATTTGTCATATATTATGTCTATTACAAGTACCTGTTGATGCAGCATTTTCAGTGAGTCATCTTGGTATATCAAGCTGCTATTGGCATACTGTCAATTGAATTTCTCCTGTATTTTTAATGGAAGGTGCTAATATGTATTATTTAGGCTTTTCAGTTTTTAGTGATTAAAAATGTGTCCAAATGTATTAATTTAGGTTAAAATACTGTAAGCTTCACGAGGTTTTCTTTGCTTTTTTAATGGCTTGTGCAGTTTGTTTTCTATAACTAACACTTTATAAATCAATAGGAAAACTTCTCTTTTTTTTTACTATTAAACTGTGTAAAGCACAGCAAAGTCAATGTTACCTTTCATCTTGTTTTCTGTTGTATTGAGTGTACTCTGTTTTTGTCAAAATCAATTGGATTTGCAGTTGTTTAGTATCAGTTATATGAGAGCTTTCATATCTGCAGAGCATGTAAAACCAGCAAAGCTCCTTTGGTTTGTATAGTCATATCCATATATAGCTTATAAATCATACCGTAGTCCCCTCAATTTGTTTACCTGTCCCACTAGGTCCCATGACTTCTGTGAACTTTAGCTTTAGTCAAACAAAGCTATTCAGATCTTCCAAAAAGGCTTTCTGCCTACATTTTGAGATGTCAAGAAATTGCAATGTTTACTTCTTCTGTGGATGGTTAGCTGGTTCAAGTAAATAAATCTCACCTGAAGTTGAGAAAATAATAATTATACATTCACTTCAGACTTAGTGCAGCTTCCAGCAGTCAATTCTTACCTAGATTTTTATGTGCATCTGCATTAGCACGTGTGTTCAAATCTGGCGTGTGTTTTGAAGAAAGGTGGTTGTGTTGTTTTTTTTTACTTCTTTGTTTTAATTTATCCACTCCCTGTGCTGGCGTTCGCATCAGAGAAGGCCCTGAAGCCGGCGAGCAGATTCCTTCAGAGTGAGCCTCTGGCAGTAAATGGATTCCAGGAGCAGAGGCATAGCTAATGTGCTCCAGCTGCGCTGATGCGTTTAGGGCCAGGAATGCAGGCTGTGCCTGCTCTGAAGTGTCTCTTCCTTCACCTCCTTTCCCTCTCCAAGAGCATAGAGTGTGGACATCAAGCCCTCAGCACTGTACTGATCCTTTTCTAGTGGATCTGTGCTGGCTGGTAATGTAAACAAAGCCTTTGCTGAAGTTCAGTTTAGTACGTAGTAGCTTCTATCTGTGAAAGTATTTACATGGTAGCAGGATGATGATCTCTTGCATGATCTAAAAAGATTATAAAAACTGAGGTCTTCTACTAAAAGAGATTCTTTTTCAGTTCACGATTCTTCTGAACACAATTTTCCAAAGTTCCTTTATAAGATCTTTAAATATCTCTTAAAATATAATAGATATGCTTTTAGGTTTCTTCCAGTCTTGTAAAACGTATTCAGGACATAAATTGTATTAAATTGGTATGCAGGTAGGCCATAGAAATTATCTACAAATATAATTCAAATACTCACTGTGAGTTATTCAAGTATACTAATTTTAAGAGTGTTTATTTCTTGTAGGTATTGTTTAACATACTCCTTAGTTACTAATGGACTGGAAAGTACTTAATCATCTTGTTGTGATACTAGCCTGTCATCCTGCTTCTATCCATCCATACAAGAAAAACATACTGAACATTTTCCTTTTTCTACTTCATTAAATATTCCTTTCTTCGCATAGGAATTTCCTTGTTGATGGGAATTCTAATTTTTCTGGTTTAGTTTAGATTTCTCAGCCAAGGAGCAAAAGCTTAGACATTTAGAGGTCTGAATTGAAATTTCTGGCTATTCCTCAGCTTCCCAGTTATCCTGAGACTGTTAATTTAGAGTTAGGTTTTAAAGGCATCTAAGCTGCTACAGATCTGGGGTATTATATACTTGTATGGATCTTTTTGTGTCATTTTCTTGAAGTCTTGCTTAAAGAATAAGTCTCTGCTATTTTCATTGAATGTAACTAACACTATACTGTTATGGGGGGGGGGAAAGAACAACTGAAATGATTGTTGAGACACTGTAAAGGACAAATTTGGTTTTAGATTAGTGTAATTATTAGGGCACACTTAAGAAATAAAACTTGAGATTGGTATTAGTAGGGGAACTACAGTCCAAACTGCTAGTCTTTGGGGTTTTTTTGTTACTGTACAGAACAGGAACTGAGCAGGCTATGTTGTTATTCTGCCCATATGGCATTGAGATGTACATTTTGTATCCATGTTACTACTTCTTAGATGCATACTTCATGATAATATTTCTTAGATGTACACTCTACAGTCTTGGGAGATTCTTATGGATAATAGACCTCAAAATACTAATTCACCAAAGATTGAATTAAGAGTAATTATGTCTTGTAATTGAAAAGTATCTAACAAAATGGCCAGCTAGCACTCTATCCTCTTTTAAGCTCTTTAGAAAAAAGTTGTTGCATTTCAATCTGTGTGGTTCCTGGTTTTGAAGAAATGCTGCAAGTGTGAGCTCACCCTATTTATAGCTGGCATTTTTTCTGCAATTAGCAAAAGTGCTCGTGCCTCTTTTTATATACAACTTGGCCACATCCTCTGTATTGTTCTTTTGTGAAGAGCATTCTTGACTTCTTTGACATTCAATAATGTTGAGGTATGTTGCTTACTATTCCCAGCATGAATGCCTGCTTATAATTGCAGTGTATCATGAATGCATAAGATTTGTTAATGATTTTTTTAAAAACTAAATTTTTTTTGGCCACAAGTCTTGAGAGTTTTAATGTTTCTAAAGCTGCTAAATAACCTGCTGGTTTGAAAAGAGTAGTTAATGCATACCACCTACTGGTAATAATTACATCAAAGCTTTTTATACCTTCTAGTGTGCTAAGACTGCAGAGTTTTATGAATTCTTGCCAGCCAAACTGCTCAATTTTCCCTTCAGTACATCAAAATTAAGAGGAGATATCTACGAGAAAAATACTGACTTTCCTATGTGCCAAACGGGCATATCACAGAATCCTAGGGGTTGGAAGGGACCTCGAAAGATCATCTAGTCCAACCCCCTACCAGAGCAGGGTCACCTAGAGTACATCACACAGGAACGCATCCAGGTGGGTTTTGAATGTCTCCAGTGAAGGAGACTCCACAACCTCCCTGGGCAGCCTGTTCCAGTGCTCTGTCACTCTCACAGTAAAAAAATTTTTCCGGATATTCACCTTGAACCTCCTATGCTCCAATTTACACCCATTACCCCTTGTCCTATCACTGGTCATCACTGAGAAAAGCCTAACTCCATCTCTCTGACACTCACCCCTTACATATTTGAAAACGTTGATGAGGTCACCCTTCAGTCTCCTTTTCTCCAAGCTAAAGAGACCCAGCTCCCTCAGCCTCTCCTCATAAGGGATATGTTTCATTCCCTTAATCATCTTTGTAGCTCTGCCCTGGACTCTTTCAAGCAGTTCCCCGTCCTTGAACTGAGGGGCCCAGAACTGGACACAATACTCCAGATGTGGCCTCACCAATGCAGAATAGAGGGGGAGGAGAACCTCTCTTGACCTACTAACCACACCCTTTCTAATGCACCCCAGGATGCCATTGGCCTTCTTGGCCACGAGGGCACATTGCTGGCTCATGGTCATCCTCCTGTCTACCAGGACCCCCAGGTCCCTTTCTCCTACACTGCTCTCCAGCAGGTCAGCCCCCAACCTGTACTGGTGCATGGTGTTGTTCTTCCCCAAATGCAAAACTCTACACTTGCCCTTGTTGAATTTCATCATGTTTCTCCCCGCCCAACTCTCCAGCCTGTCTAAGTCTCTCTGAATGGCAGCACAGCCTTCTGGTGTGTCAGCCACTCCTCCCAGCTTAGTGTCATCAGCAAACTTGCTGAGGGTACATTCTATACCCTCATCCAGGTCGTTGATGAAGATGTTGAACAACACCAGTCCCAGTACTGACCCCTGAGGGACTCCACTAGTCACAGACCTCCAACCAGATTCTGCCCCATTGACTACAACTCTCTGACTCCTTCCTTTCAACCAGTTCCTGATCCGCCTCGTTACCTGATCACCAAACCCATACTTGACCAATATATATTGCATCTGACCCCCAGGGGATGTCCCTAGACACAGCAAAAGCATGCTCTGCCAATATAGTACCTACTAACCCATCTCTTAACATTATGTAGGCAGTAGAGCCATGAAACAGTTTTGGTGAAGCCGGAGCACTGCAAAGGAGATGGGAAAAGTTGACTTTCTTAAACTGCATAATGATAACTTGCATGTGTGGTAGATATGGGGCCTGGCTATGGACTTATTGTGACCTGGTCTTTCCTGTAACTCAAATCAGGCAGTTCAGTTTGTTCCAGCTGATTCCTGGAACAGTTATTTAAAACTTGCATCTCCCAAGCTGTGCTCAGCACTGCAGCTCCACATTTCTCCTGGGAGTGACTCCAGTTTGGTGACTGACTTCACTGCTCCTGAGTTTTGGGTCTGGAACCAATTGCTTTTAAGTTTGGGAGTCATAATTTCAGACTTGGAATGAACTCTTTTTGTAGTGGCAGTGTTGAATTTGATTCATGCCCCACTCCCCTGCTTCATGTCTCTTAGTAGAGATTGTGTCATAAGATGCAAGTGGCAGCAAATAAAAATATCATAAATTCTGTTAACAAAAATTTACTTGGTATATTTTGAACTGTAGATACTGGAACAAAATTCCATGACTGTTTATGATACTTATTTGTCACCATAGTCTTGAGCTTCCTTCGGAGTGAAGTAGATCTTTACAAGACTAAATAAAGGTATGGTTCTGGAGAGACTTTAAGGTGCAGTCTCTGCTAGTAGTATGGATAAGACTGTCCTCAGTTTGGCAAACTCTGTTTCATAAAGTTGTCTAAGGCTGTCTCTGAAGACCCCACATTCTGAAATATCTTTGCCTCATTAGAGCATGAAGCTCATTTGCTTTTGGCATCAGGCAGTGGAAAGCTGTGACAGAGTATGCTCATTATCCCGTGGGAAACCCAGGCGCCTTGATGTGTGGTGTTGATGGGAACCATCTGAATTGGTGGCTGTAGATGCTGAGGAGTACAAACACATATAATGACTCCCAAGGGTGCCCTTGGCAACATTTGCTAATGTCTGCCTTTTCAGTTGATGATAGTTTCAGTACAAGTAGGGCTGCTATAAGATAAGGCAGGTGGAGGTAATGGACATCCTATTGGAATGTCTCTTCTGCACCAACCTCACTGCCACTTTATATACTGAAATAAGCTAGACTTCAAAGTAAAAAGTTATGTGATTGTAATTTCTTCTAGAAGAAGAGAGAGCAAAAAATAAGGTATTTGGATAGGACTATTCATCAGTGCAGTTTCCAGTAATGCCATTATGTATGTTGAGCTTGCTGCTAACTACTGCATTCTTGATACTGCTAATTGAATTCAGGGCATAGACTTTCAAAGAGCTTTAATTTCCATTATATCGTCTGCATTTGATTATTGTATGTGAAGATTCACTGAAATGTGCAAAGGAGCAAGGCATATAAAAAAGGGAAATGGTGACATGAACTCGAAGTGACCAGTCAGGTTCAGAAAACAATCACAAAAGGGAAAGTTATGTTGTTTGTGTTCTGTATCTTATCTAGACTGCAACCTTGAAAGTGACATTCCTACTGCCTTTTTATGCATAGCAACTTCTTTCTCCACTGTCCTTCTCCATGCACTGATTAGAAAAAGAGGTAGGATTTGCAGAACAGCCTATATGAAGTTTAATCATGTGTCTCCAGTTACTTTATTTATGCAAAGACTTGCATGTAGTCTAAAGAAGATGAGAAAGTTTTTATGTTAAGCTTAGGTTATGTGTTCCTTTAGTGGAGAGGTGCTTTTGGAGGGGTGGGCTGTATGAATGGTGGAAATATTTAGTATCTTAAGTTGTGTAAAATGTTGAAGTAATTCTGCCTAAAAAACAAACACTGCTATTAGGATGACAGTCAGGAAATGGACTGCCTACTAGCTGCCTAATCACTGTGTGCCATGGAGTTCACACCTGTTGGTTGTAATATAATTTGAGCACATTTGTGTATAATTTGAGTCTCCGTATTGTTAAGCTGTTCTCCACTGATCATAAATGTGAAAGGCCTGGAGAAGCAGCTACAGGGCTCAGCTGTGATAAGACTTGCACATCTCTGTCATGTTGTAATCAGTCACTTCTGAAAAGGTATTTGGAGGATCAGGCATCTGAGCTTGTCTCTCTTCTGAGAAAAGGTGGCTTTCTTCTAGCTTAGCTAGTAGGGCAAGTAGCATGAGATACCTTCTTTCAGATATGTTGTGAATATTATGGAGGAATGTGGGTTTTATTTTACATGCACAAATTTAAAATTATCTTCTTCACTGTGAGTTTGAGTTAGTTAAAATAGCTGAAATAAGATATTTTTTTTTTCTTGAGTCAAAGTACACAGTGAGACTGCAAAAGGTACAAGTTGTGGCTTTTTCCTTTTCCTTATTATGTTTAGGTGTGTTTTACATTTTGATAGCAGTATGCAGTAGAAGAAATGTCTTCCAGAGAGTAGTTGATCTCTGTGCATTTCAAAATGAAGTTGGATAAAGACTCATGCTAGAATAAAGCCTATCTTGCTTCTAGATCTGGACATAACCGTGTGGGAACAGGGAAGGAAGTAGAGGTGTAGGGTGGGAAACTGATGTATTGAGCACAGTGCACTCTTCCTATGAACTAGCATCCCAAGCAAATGCAGAGCTGATCCTGTCCATGCTATGGGTGAAGCGTGCTCCTCAATGATTCTGGCACAAAAGTCATGCCAAAATTGCTTTTCATCTTTTCTTCTTCCTCCTAATCCAACTTCAATTTGATGGATGGGGGGAAAACAAAAGCAACACCAAATGATTTATTTAGGGTCATAGACAGCCAAAATATTTAGGCAGATTTATTGTTATATTTAAAAAAAAAAAAACAAAACAAACCAAAACAACAAAACCCCATGCTAAAAAAACCCCAGTGAAACCCACAGTATTTTTAGACAAGTTTGTCTGCTATTTTAATCTAATTCAGATTTCCTTAAGAAAAGAGGGCCTGTGTTTTCCCAGAAATATGACCGTTATATTGATACACTTACAGTATCTGCAGAGACCAAAGGCAGACAAAGCAGTTAATACTGGCCTGTGTTAATGTAAAACCTATAGCATCTTACTAAAGAATAATTCCTATGGCTAGGTGAAAATGGAGTTAAAACATGGGAATCTTACACCAATGTTTTAAAGGGCCAAAGTAGTTCCCATTTTGCACTTCTAATAAAAGATTCAGCAGAATGTCAGGTTGATGAAGCTCAGCTTGACCAGGACAAATTATTCCCAGATTAAAAAAAATAATAAAAAAATAATAAAAAAGTGTGCACTCCTATTGTCATTTCAAGTTAATAATGTCATGGATAAAGTTAGGCATACTGTCTGTGGTTCAGATACAAGTTCCTGGAATAGACAAAGATATTTTGGTGCTGTGGCTTTCTTCAGCAGGGTGTGACAGGAGATGGAGAGAGGAGGCTGTAGGTCCCTTTGCCTTGGCTACTGTTGGCTGCTTTTCACAGCAGTCAGCTTCAGGATGTGGAAAGGATTAGAATCATAGAATCATCAAGGTTGGAAAAGACCTTCAAAGTCTATCAAGTCCAACCATCTGCCCCACACCCCCATGACCACTAAGATATCTGCTGAAGCACCACATCTACGTGTTTTCTGAACACCTCCAGGAACGGTGCCTTCACCACCTCCATGGGCTACCTGTTCCAATGTCTCAGCACTCTTTCTGTCAATATTTTTTTCCTAGTATTCCACCTGAACCTACCCTCGTGCAACTTGACCCCATTTCCTCTTGTCTGATTGCTGATCCTCAGCATGAATTCCCTTGTGCAAGGGAGGTTTCTTAGGCTGGGCTCTGCACACAAGCCTGAGCTCCGTCAGTTTGGGATTATTCTCAAAAACAAAACAAAATCCTTGGTCTCTCTGTGTAGTTGATCCCTGTGTATGAGGGAGCACAAGGGGAAGAAGATACTTTTTGTCGGGCAGGACACAGCCCTGGAACTCTGTTGGGTTCTGTGGAGAGTTTTACCTCTAGCCACAGACTGAGAAAGCAGGAGTCTAATTGATTTTCCTAATCCTGTCCTAGGAAAGACTGCCAGTCCTGCTGTGCCCTGCACAGCTCTACAGGGAAGGCTGAGATGAAGCAGGACTGATGGCTTTTATTTCTTGGCCTGCTCATACAAATACTACATTCAGAAGCTTTCTCTTTTGTTTTGAAACATCCACTGTATGTGGTTTATTTTCATAAAACTTTATTTATCATACTTTTTTTAAAAAAGCATTCTTTTTCATTAAAAATGCTCTCAAGCAAAACAAAAAAGTTTTGCTGCTTTTGATGTCCTGCTGTTACTCCCCAGTGTTAATGTCTGACTAAAAGATTAATTAAAATAAATATCAAGTGCTACTGAAATAATAAATTATACAATTTACATTCAGTCATAACTGGAAGAATGTCTTACACTTCCCTTTAAAAAATCAGCATGGTTCCAGAAAGGAAGGAAGCATGGTAATTACAATGCCTCTATGAGACTTTACAATTCATGGCTGAGAGTTGATCAGAAGATGCAAAGGAGGCAAAACAGTATTTTAATGTTTGATACTTCAGTGCTTCTAATCCCAAAGCTTGCTATTAAAATAAGTAACAAAATTTATTGTGTGTTTCCAGCAGTTTGGTATTTCCTGAACTTTTCCATCTAGGAGAGTTAGAGACAGGGTTGGAAGCTGATTCCATGCTACTTTTGGCACTGAGGTAACACGACTGGAGTGTCTTCTAACTTTGTGGTTAACGTGAATTGTTCTCTTTAGCTTTGTACAAATACCTCAGTGTTTCATAGCTTTTAAAAATATTTCTTATGAGTAGCGTTTGTGTATCTTTTCCCAGCACTCAAGGAAAAGAGCAAAAAATCTGACTTTGATTGAGGCGTTCAATGTGGTGTGTCCACTGCACAGTCATAATGTCTGGTGTTTATGAAACAGTATGAAGATGATAATGCGTCTCTGAGCATACTTAAGTTGGAAAGTAATATCATCTGTTAACAGAGCAGTGACAAGTGGAAGAGTAGAGAAGTATCTTCTACAGGGCTGGATATAAGGGTATCTTCTGTGAATTATAAAGCCATCTTAAATATTTGATAATTAAAACAGCCATGCAGGGTCAGGTTGAACATCTGCCTTTGAGGCCAGGAGTTTATACTCAGGAGACCAATGAAGGACCAATACAAGGATGGTCTTTTTCCCATGTAGCCTTGTATTTTTCATATAGTCTCTTGGCCTCCAGCCTCATAGTTCCTGAAACTAGAGGGTGTGCTACCTTGTCTCTTCACTTAACTTTTGCACCGCCTCTATTTTGCTTCCATTCCTCTTGTCATTTAACATTACTCTTGTTCCTTCATGATAACAAAGCACCAGTAGCAGGAGTACTTAAGAATATAGTGGAAGTCATCTGAGTGCTCATTATTTCTTTCTCCTACTAAATGGGAGAACAAAAACAGCAGTAAAAATTCAGCTAAGTTTTTGGATGAAGTATATTTGTCACTGTGTCAAATTAGTCTGTGCTCCCAAGTGAGGAGCTGAGAGGCTTGAGCATTTGCACTGCTGTGAGTTGTTGGAGATCTGAGCAAGTCCTACACTAAAGAGATTTAAAACTGTAATTTTTTCCAATATGTAGGGAGTTTAATGGGAGCTACAGAAACCCTGTATTTCTGAAGTAGAGGCCTTTGCTGTTTCCTGCCAATCCTGAAATCCCTGTTTGATAGCATGGCAGGTTTACAGCTCCTATTAAAATGTTTTTACTTGGTGTTTTGTTTGTTTCCCCCTCCTCATTTTATTACTTGAAACTGCAAAAGCACTTAAAAAAAAAAAAAAAAGGCAAGTACCTGGAAAATATGAACAAAAATGGATAGTCCTGGTAAGCTTTATGATTCAGGATTTTGTAACTGGAGATTTCAGGGCTGATTCTGTAGTAGTAGTGATACATCTTCAGGGAGGAGAGGAGCCAAGGCAGATTTTAAACTTTCCTCTCAAGAAACAGCTTGAAGTACACGCAGTTAAACTCTGTACCTGTGTGACCCAGGGTCCTGTACTAGTAGACAGCTTGCTTAATACAGTCTGTGTTATAAATTTATAATATTCTGGTTAACACAGTATAATCTGACAGGATTTATTTTAAACTTATTGCCCTTGTAGTTCCATATAAAGCTTTTCCTAGGAAAAAAATAAAACCAAAACCAAAAAACACCAAAACACCAAGCAACAAATCACCAACCAGCATTTCCTTGTCACTGTGATCTGTGGAAAAGCTGGGAAGTGTATAGTTGTCTAGGACTCCCTGGTCTCTCTAATAAATCTTGTGCCCTCTCATTTCCTGTAGTGTGTAATTTAATGCTCTAAAATGGTGAAATGCAATTGAAAATAGTTCTGTTTGTGATGTAGACATTTAACAACTTGTCTCAGCAGATGTGAGCAATTACAAAAGTTCAGTGGTTGTGTCTTAATTGTAATGGTCATTAATAAACTTACTGCCCTGACTCATGAACTCTGATAATTATGGTTTTGCTACTTAATTTCAGGAATATAGACATAAGTATTCAATTTACTTTCAGTGCATATTTTTATCACATACCTCTCTTCCATTGCAAACACTGTTTGCATTTTAGTGGCCAGGCTCCTTTGTGAGGCAGGAAAGATTGTGCCTTTCCTAAGTATAGAACAAGCTAACATCTGGTTTATAGTTTTGAAAAATCGAATACACACAAAGTATCTGATAAATAGGTCTGAGATTATACAGAACTGTAGTGTGTGTGTATATCATTCATGCTGAGGAAAAATACTCTGAGAAGTTTGGGGTTGTGGTTGGTGTGGTTTTGTTTTTTGTTTTTTTGTTTTTGTTGTTTTGTGGGGTTTTTTTGAATTAACAATACTTCTTTTTCTAAGGGAAAAATAGGGAGCACAACAAGAAAGAATTACTTTTTAATTTGATAATGCTGATTACTATTGGTTTTTGACCTAAAGGCTCATTAACCTTTGTCCCAAAAAGCTTATCTAAATAATTCAGGATTTATATTGTGAGTGGGATAGCAGAGGATGTGGATTTTTTAACTCTGTTGTAACATCACTGGGTCTACATTTAGAACAGACTTGACCTTTTGCAGGCTTGGGTCCTGGGCTTGGTGTTCACAAGACTTTCTCAAAGGCGCTTTTTTTTTTTTTTTTTTTTAAACAAGAGGTGAAGTCAACACTTGTCAGGCTTGAGAAAGTTTTTAATGCAGGTTTTTAGTTTATAAAACTAATACCATCAGAAAGCAGGATGTGAGAGATGAATGTAATGGAAAAAATGTTCTGCTCTATAGATAATTTTGTGGAGTACATGTTTCTTGCAGTGTGTGTGTGGAACAGATGATATTGGTGCTTGTGAGACCTTTCAAAGTATTTAATTATTTCACTGTATTCTTGCACTGTGAAGCAAGGCAGAACAGCAAGATCAAATGAGGGAAAATATTTCTCTTCTGTCAGTTTATAGTGCTATATGTTTGTCTTTGCAGCTAACAACAGCGTGGCTGACAATTTCATATTCCATTTTCTGAAGAGCAGAAGTGAACATATCCTTAGTCTCCTTCATTAATTAAATCTTGAAATGTGTATTATACACCATGCAGTTGAGTGGTTTTGTTACATAATTTAATACTTGATCTTCACTTTTTATATTCTGTAAATAATGTTTTAAATAAGTTAGCAAAAATGAGTACGTTAGAGGGTATTTGTGTCTATTAATTATCCCAATGAAAACTTACAAAGAATTTTGAGAAATAGATTGTATCATACGTGTTTCAAAAGGAAGTTTAGGGTAGTGTTTGGTTTGTTTTTTTTTTTCTAGAAACAGATAAGACCTCTCCTTAAGTCCTCTCAAGAGACAAAAAAAAAGTAATTAGGAGTCACTTATGCAAAAGGGAGATTCTTATCTGGAGTTTGAATTCAGTTCTTTAAACAGTTATGGGGAAGTTCAGGAATTATGGAAGTATTAAAAGTTTACATTCTTAGTTATCCCTGTAAATCTCCTAAATTATTGCAGTATCTTTATGGGGAAAACAATGAAGAATGAAAGAATCAAAATTAGAGTAGAGGAATAAATTCAGGCAAGTTACCCTCCACTGCATTCATTATTGAATAAATTTAGACTTCAGAACAAGTTGATCTATGAGGAAATGTTAAAGAAATGTACCTTTATTTTTAAAAATGTATAGATGGTGAAAGTTGCTTCATTATTTCCTAGACCGGGACTTATGTGCATCCTTTGTGATGTTAACTGGATGTTCAACAACTTTGAGTTGTGAATTCCTCAGACCTCTTGCAGATTTGATCAGTCTAACTGCAATGAATGGCACATCAAGCCTGCTACAGTACAGCTGAAAGTGGGTAAAATAACCCATCCACCTAAACAGCCTAAACTTCAAGAGGAAATATCTGTTCTGTTCCTAAATTAGGAAGGGGAATTGAACTAGGTGATCTTTTGAGGTCCTTCCAACCCCTAACATTCTGTGATTCTGTGTTTCCATTTGCAGGCCAGGATTCCCCTCCTAAAGTATCTGTTTCTTTCTTGACTGAAGGAATTCTAGATTACTAGATCAGACCAGGATGTAGTTGTCTGAAGCAGGCTCAGCTGAGTACTATTTTCATGCCTAACCTGAGATACCTAAAAGTGAGGTTTCTGAAATAGTTCTGTTTTAAATGTTTCCTTAGAATGGTTTACCACGTTTGTTGTATGTTGTAACTCAGATTAATGAGTTAATGTAGTGGAACAAAAATGAGAACAAACTGGTTGTCTTGACTAAACCAGCACCTGAAATATTTTTGTTAAGCTTAAGGAATGTTGGTGGATTTATTTGGTTTTTAATACATCTGTTCAAAGTTAAAGCTTTTGATGTTTTACCAAAAAAAAGGGTTTCTGTTCTTGACCATATTTTTTTAATTTATTTTTTTTTACAGGCAGAGGAGTTTAACAGACAACTCCAATGTCATTATCATGAATAGTTTTATTAAATAAGCAAATTAGTAACTGTTTGCAGTGTCAGTCTTTGGGAAATATCAGGAAGTACACAAGAACCCCTTCCTGTAGGATGCGATGCTGCAGAGCTTTCTGTGCAGAAGGATATGTTGATAAGACCTCATGGTGGAATTAGCGTGAAGAAATGTGATCACTGAAGAACAGTCCCCTTTTTTCTCAATGCTTCAGCCTTGCTGGTGTTTACTGAGTGACTGGTTTTCAGCATAGATTGGATTTAAGGATTTTTCAACCTGTAAATAATTGGTGTTTGTTGTTTCCATTAATGAAAGAGAAAGTGTGTGATTGCAGGTCTGAAAGCACAAAGCTGGGCTATTGGAAGGGCAGGTGCAATCATTACTGTTTCTGCACAGCACCATTGTTAATGCTGCTTTGTTATCTGTAGATGAAAAAGACATAGCAAGATGAATGAATTATTTTGATTTGTCATAACACAGTTCAGACTTCAGAGAGGATGGGCACCGCTCAAATGCTTCACTGAGAAAAATGTTAACCACTACTTTTGGCTGGGAGATTGCTCTATTCAATTTGGAAAATTTGCTGTCTTTCAAGTTGGAAAAGAGTTCATGTGGGAATTAGTGGGTTTACTCATCCTGATAGACAAATTATTAATTCTTAGCTCAGGTCCCTTTCTTCAAACTGAGCTATTCAACTTGTTTCAAATGGGCTACTGCAAATTAATTTTTCAGTGTTAATATTCTGAAAAAAGTTGCAATCTGTCCCCTACGAGACTGAAGATTTGCCTGCTAAAAGGACATGAGCCAATTACACTGAAGACCTGTGTAATTCTTAATCATTCCAGAATCACACTGGAATTCTAGTCTGATGAACATGACACCAGTGTGCCTAACAGTCAGGGGGGGAAAGAATTAAAAAGTTTCTGATAGGATTATTAAACTGGGAGGCTGAGCATGAAGCTGCTTCATGTAGCCAGGAGAAAATGCTAAGCTTTATTTCAGGTAAATCCTTGTTTTGGTGACTTGTATGGTTGACTCTGGCCTGCTGAAATCTGCCTACTTTCACTATAGTGCTAAGACATAAATCTCTCTGAAGAGAAATGCATGTTCTTTCAAAAATTGCAGAAGTCTTCATATTGTCTTTTTTTTTTTTTTTTTTTTTTCCTTCTTGTGAAGAACAACCAGAGATAAAGGTCATATTCTGCTTTTCCAGTGTTATGTTGTATGGTCCTTTGTAAGTCCTTTCTTCTTCCAGAGGATGCAAGCCCATATCTGTTGCTTCATAGAATGCCCTGTCTTCTAGTGCAATAGATTCTAAAGGTACAGAGAGCAATTGCTCCATTAATGTACTTTTTTACAAGGGTGTGTCACGATAAGACAAGGACTAATGGCTTTAAAATGGAAGAGCGTAGATTTAGGTTAGATGTTAGGGAGAAATTCTTCACAATGAGGGTGGTGAGATACTGGAACAGGATGCCCAGGAACCTTGCAGATGCCCCCTCCCTGGAAGTGTTCAAGGCCAGGTTAGATGGGGCTTGGAGCAACCTGTTCTAGTGCGAGGTGTCCCTGCCCATGCAGGGGGTTTGGAACTACATGATCTTTAAGGTGCTTTCCAACCCAAACATCCTATGATTCTAAATACTTGAAACACTTACTGCAATAGAAAGAAATAAATCCTCCTTCCAGAGAACTACCCTAACCAGTGGAACAGAGGAATTCTTCCTTTTCTGACCCTGTGAATTTAATTATTGCGTGTAAAGGAGGATAGCTTGAAAAGCATACTGAAAGTTAAGTCCCTAGTTTTTGTGCTTCTTAGGATTAATTAAAATCTATAGGTGATTTTCTTATTGCAGGTCAAAAAAGAAACTTGCTTGGAGTTTTCCATATTCAGTGTGTTCTTTGACTTAAGTTCATGCTGTAGTACACCCTTTTTTTTTTTTTTTTTCAGTCTCACTTAAGCAGAAGTGAGGGATATATTATTCTTTGTCAAGATCTGATTCCCTGTGTTTCTGGTAAACACGCTGTGTATATAGCAGGTTTGCACTTCAGGAGACCTGGGAAATAGAAATAGTTGAAATATACCTACAGTTCTTAGGAAGGTGATGAGATGCTGAGGTAGCAGTACTGAGGTAGTTCTGAGCATTTGCAGGCTACCTTAGGGTCCAATGACATTACCTGTTGGGGAACCCTTCTCAGACCCCCTGTAGGCACATCTGATCCTTCCTAAAGTTCTGTCTTGCTATGAAACTTCCTGTTCCTTTAGTTTTGGTGACTAGAATGAAAGCCCAGTTGATATAGCCCACAGAATATCCAGTTTCTGTGAGGTTTTGTGTAAATATAAATTTCATGTTTTTTCCTGGTAATGACCACAATATCTACTTGACAGCAAAAGGTAATTAAAATGTTCAAAGTTATTATTTCTGTTTAAAATGTCTTTGTTTTCCAAATCATAGATAAAGACTGTAGTTCTGAACTTTCTAGTTGAAAAATTTAGATTAGTTCAACGGAATTGATGTGTTTTTAGGGTTGTGTTATATTTTATAGCAAAGGTATGTTTGTACTGAATATAACTTACATAGGGTACATCATCTTATTTCTGGAAACTTGTCTCTTTCTAACAGAAGCATTCCAACACTGTAGCATAATCTCCCAACTTTTTGCTTCACCTCTTCAACTGCCAAAATTATTTGGACTGTAGGTGGTGAACATTACATGAGGAGAAGTAAGGGTAGAGATCGCCTTCCTTTGCCACGTAATTTTGCTGGTGTTAAAGAGAGCTTTCAGTTCCCCACTCTCCTCATCAGTTTAAACTGCATCTTCAGCACCATCTCTGATCTGCCCTCACCTGCTTGTTGTGATCCATCAATCTGCTTCCAAAACAGTAAGTCATGGATGGCAGTAAAGAAAAAGAAATGTTCTAAATGTACATCCAGACTGCTGCCACTAGTTGAGGCACTGGTGGTCATTGAAACAGAGAAATTTTCTTGCAGGGGCAATAAGCTGGTGACTAAACAGTGCCTTTTTTTTCTTGGGGAGGAGGGCGGGCAGGCAGGTGGAGGGAAGTACTGAAGTTTTGTCCTCTTTGATACAAAATCCTTTTGGTCTGCAGGACAAATACAATCTACAATAATTATACAATCATAGATCCAGGACCTACTGGAATAAAAGTATTAGTCTTTCAGAAAATAGGCATGTCATAGCATTATCTTTTAGTTTTGTGTCTATAGCTTTATGCTGTTTCGGTACCAGTATAAAGAAATTTAATAGTAAGTAATATCAAGTAACTGTTTTATAAAATATAGGCCCTGTTTTTTGGGGATAGTGCTTTGCACTTTTCCACGCTAATTTGGTAATTCAGGAGAGAGAATCTTTTCACTAGCCTCTTAAACTCTACATTGTTTCTCTGATAGTTCTTCCCCATGGGTTTCTGTTTCTGTGTGGGGTTTTATTTGGTTTGGTTTTAATTTTTTTTTTTTATTCTTTTGGGTTTTTTTAACATGCTGGTTTCAACTTTAGGGTATGTTTGTACCTAATGTGCCAAGATCTTGATGAAATGTAATGTGTGTGGCATGTTTCCTCAGTTGCTGTTTCCCTAAAAAGTAAATCCATCTCTGGAGTGCGTCAGACTTTTGAACAATCTTAGCTCTGTACAGGGTGCAAATGCCAAGTTAAACACGTCTCAAAAGTATTTTGACTGTATGGGGGTGGGGAGAAGGGAAGTGATTATATGTCATCATATCATATAACTAAGCATTCTGTTTACCTTCTCCCCAACCCCAGCGCAGAATCCAAAGAGACTAATTTTTCAGAGTTTTTGCCTTTTTTTTTTTCCCTTAGGACATGTTTTCTTTGAGGCTTGTTTTGTTTTATTTTTTTCCCTGTGCAGCTTTGCCTTAGTTTCTTATGCTTATTTTTGTGTTTTGTTTTGTTTTTTAATAAAGGGAACAATCATTAAGAGTTGAAATTTATGAGATTAACTCAGTCTAGCAGTATCTCTCTTCAGAGGAACCTGGTTTTGAAAGATTTTTCTTAAAAAACAAGGAGAAAGGAATTGAAAAACAGCAAAAGAAAAATTAAAGACCTTTATCTAAAAAAAAAAAAATCCTTTTTTTAAAAATTTTTTTTTATTCACCATTTCTCTCAGGACTTTAAATGAAATTTAATCAATTCCATAAATATATGTTTAGATAATTGGTTTAATATACGCGTGCACACACAGCAGAGACCAACTTGTGGAGGAGTTTGGGGAGTCTTAATGGGTCTCACACTGAATCCAAGTGAGCTGTAACATATTGCTGTGAAACTCATCGTCCTGGGATATGTAAGTAGGAACATAGCCTGAAAAGCAAATGATGTATTGTAGAAGTTTTAGCTGGATCATTGTGTCTGTGTTTAGGTGCTCTACTTCAAGGAGAACAAACTAAACGCAAAGTAGTGAAGTGATCAGAGGACTATAGGAGTATTGAATGGGCATCAAGAAAGTTAATTAGCTTTGAGGAGGCTACAGGAGGACAATACAGTGTTTATGTAAATAGCTGCTGCAGAGGAAGCAAGAATAATCTGAATGCTGGATGGATTTTATTGCAGCAAAGATGACTTAAAACAGGCATAAAGGGAATTTATAAGAACTTTCTTTAAAATAATGCTATAAAAAACCAAACAATTAAAAAAGCCATCACTGCTTGTTATGATGCCCTGAAAAGAGTGAGACCTTTAAGAACATGTTAGATATCTATGAATTGTATGCAGTTAATTGATACACTGTTTGTCCAAACAGTAGATTATATTTTCTTCTGAGATCCCTTTCAGATTTATGATTTAATGATAAGTTTTTAGTATTAAAATAGTTTTTAAAATAGGGAAGTTAGATTGGGGAACGTCAACTAGTGCTGAAAAAAATGGCACCTAAGTGTTAAGGGGAACTTGGTTTTAGTCATGTTTTCAGTGTTTGATTTCATAGACGTGTGAGTGAGTGAATTTTAATATGATTAATGTTCACAGAAAATTTTGTATTTTCACACAGAACTCTTCTAGAAATATATTGAGTTTATATGCATATTCTGTGTACTGGCAACAAGTAAACAGAGTGAAATCAGTGACCTTGTAATTTTTTCTGACAACCAGTTAAACACATTGAGTTTTCAGTGTTTGATTTCATAGACGTGTGAGTGAGTGAATTTTAATATGATTAATGTTCACAGAAAATTTTGTATTTTCACACAGAACTCTTCTAGAAATATATTGAGTTTATATGCATATTCTGTGTACTGGCAACAAGTAAACAGAGTGAAATCAGTGACCTTGTAATTTTTTCTGACAACCAGTTAAACACATTGAATTTTGTCTGTCAAATAACCATAATCACTTTTATATTATCCAATTTAAAACCATGAAAGTGAGAGAAATTATAATTAAGTCTGAACAGAACAATTTATTTAACAATCAGAAAGAAGCCAGATTGTCAGATAAAATGGTCCATTCTGATGTACAGTATCAATCTAGTATCTGAGTGATTGTTTTCTTTTGGAAAGCTAGTATCCACTGTGCAGCGAGGACCAATAAAAAAATGGTAACAAACAGGATCTAAATAATTATGCAAAGTGAATGAGCTAAGCTAGCTGCTCCAAAACACTCATAAAAGGAGCATATAGTTTGTCTTAAACCAGTAAACTGCTTGTTGCTGTAAGCATTCATGCTAATTTATTAGCAGTATGTGTTTAACAATCTGCAGTGTTCAGAATTGTTTGTGCGTCTTGTTTTCCGTAACTGTTTATCCAGTGACTGAGTCAGGTTTGAAGTGATTTCATTAAGATGGCAGCTGGCAAAGACTGAACCTGCAATATAAACAGCCCCTGACCTATGGATGTGAAGTTACTCCTTTGCTTATTTGCAATTCTTTGCAAGATGTAATATTACGCCTTATTACAAGTACTTTTACACAACTGGACATACTCAGCTCCTTTCTGCGTAGGCTCTCTCCATGCCACAGCATGCAGTACCATGGTAAGTAGCAGCAAACAGCCACACAGTTTAAGTTGTAACTATCCAAAAGATGTATCAGATTTCCTTACACTTTGGTTACCTTGAATGTGCAGCAGTTCTTACTTTTCTAGGTCAATTTTTTTTCTGGTTTTCAAAACAGTAATTTTCTATGCACTGGACATAGTAAATCAACATCTAGAGAACTGAGTCAAATATTTTGAAACAAGGTCCTGCAGTATCTCACAACAGCTAAGCATATTTTGTTTTTCAACAATGACTTCAAATGTGACTGGCTTTGTTCAATGTCCAAATATTGTCTAACAGATCAGTGTTGTATAAAATTTGATTTTTGGAAAAAATCTTTGGATTATGAAATTGCATAAAGCATCATTCCCCAGCCAGACTGAACAATCAGGTATCAGTACCATGTTCCATTGATTGTGGCTTTGATTTGTTTTTAAGAATGTCAGAATCATTGCTTGGAATTACGTGGCTTATGCTCAGGCCAGTTTCAGAGATACTTTATGTTGTGGACTTTCATGTCTTCCCAAGATCTGAGATAACACTATATTTATTACTTTGCACCATTACATCCTTGAATTTAGCAATTTTACCTGTGATGAACGTGGATCTGGAACCTTTTTTTAATGAAGGTGATTAGTCACAGTCTCTTACCTTGTTACAAGGAATTGAGCAAAGCTTCGGAAAACTTACCTGTTCTTGGCAACAGCTTCACAGCCACCGTTTGGATGTGGCAGCAGTGTACAACAATTGTTTTCTCTCAAAGTTGACACAGCATTACTTTTGTGAAATGATGGCAGCTCTGGGACTAAATCAAGCTGAGACTTTTATTATATCTGTCTCCTTAGATGTTAGCAAGTCTTCAGTAATTTTGGCATAGGTTTCAAAAAAGAATTTTGTTTTGCGTTGTTCTGCTACTTAAGATGTCAGTATTTGATAGCATGTTTTGTTGGTTCTATTCTGTAACTTAAAAGCATAAGTGAAAACTAGTCTGACTGCATTCTAGAGGAGGCATTTATTGTTTTGACATGGTTGTCCATGAGAAGAATTAGTGGATTTGTCTCTTAAACAGAAGCTTTGATGCAGAAAGCTTGATGCCTTTACTGCGGTCCTGTAGATATCATCAGGATTATTGTCAGATATGTTGTATTAGTGGTAGGGTTCCCTGCTCATGGGAGAGGGGTTGGAACTTGATGATCTTTAAGGTCCCTTCCAAACTTAATGATTCTATGATTCTATATGTGGTTACCTGTGTTTAGAGTATTTTGAGACTATCGCTGTACCATGAATATCCCTATGTAGGACAACATCGTTTATTGGAAAAGTTGGTTTTCTTCTGTCACAGAATTCAAATTATTACTGCTTTGCCTGAGTATGAGTGTGCTTGGATTTTTTTTCCCCACCATAAATATGGTCTCTTTTCTAGACGTGATGTTCAGCTACTTTTTAAAGTAATTTGCACTTAAGCTATATGCTGCTATTCTTCAGTCATATTCTTCTGTGATAGACCTTTCCAAAGGAGCATTTCTGTTGTACCTACCACTTTCTTCTTTTAGGATGGCTTTATAACATCTTTGTTCATGCTGAACACCCCTGGTGTTGCCAGGCATCACACCTATTCATAAACCTATGCATCAATCACCAGCAAGTCCCTTCCAGCTTTTCCTTGGTTTGCTTGCAAGGTTTCTATCCCTGTAACAGTAGTCATATATGAGAGAGACCTACTGCGTTTCACTGTCCATTATCATCCTCCTGCACCACCATGTTGCAATTGCTTGTGGCTATCAGGATTTCAGGGCAAGAGAATAACAATGGGAAACTTAACACTGGATAGAAACAGGCAATTCAAGACTATTAATTGCATGAGGAAACATCACTTACATTTATCTCAGTGTCTATAATTCTGTGAGTGTTGTAAACAACAACTGCATTTCAGCTGCTTTCAGATTCTTGGAGAGCATAGCTAGCTAACTGGAGTCTGCCATCAGTGAACTTGCACCACTGTGCTTTGACAGGTATTTGGCATATACCTGCAGCATCTTTGAGACCATGAAATCAACCAGAATCTGAGTTGTGAATGTCAGATTTTCCATTTTGAGATGTGGGATCTGTCATACAAACTGAAAAGTCCTGGAGAAGCAATACAAACATTTCTGGACTGCATCAGACTCTGGAAGCCTGCCATGTGTGATTCTTAGTACTTTATGGCATTATAGTTGAGTGCTGGTAGGTCTGCCAGTCTCACTAACTCAACGAAGTCTGGGAAGCTGTATCTCTACTAGTCCCTGGGCTTGTTGCCATCCAAAACATCCTGGGCAGTGCTGTGTTCTAGATTCAGTGCTTGGTGAAGCCATAGATGGGCATGCAATCCCAACTACTGCATGCAACATTAGCGTGTTATCACCAAGCAGTGGGTCAGAGAGACCAGATGTATCAACAATGGATGTATTCTGGTACACTAGTGCCTACTTCCTATATCCCCTTCCTGCTCTTTTGCAGCCACAGGCACAAAAAGGCACCAAGATGATGAACATGTATGCCTCAAATGTTTATCCCCCTGCCTTGTTTCTTTTTCCTACATGTATTCCAGAGTTTGTATTTTTTCTAACACACTAGTCCTGCTTTGTTTAGCTTTCCAATATAACAGAGTTTTGGTTTTGTTGCTGGATAATGGCAATGATTAGTATCTAGTCAAAAAGATTTTAAAACATACTCCCCTGCAGATGCTGGCTGCCTCTTACCCACACCTAAATAACCAATAGAAGCACATCACCCAACAACCCACATAGGTGTCCTGGCTTAGTGTTCCATAGCCAAAGAGTCAGAGTTCACAAAAGTGTAACCCATTTGGGAGTTCCTTAATGTGGTGTATGTGCTGGTGCAGACAAACACCACTGCTCTAGTCAGAGGCACCTTGCTGGCAAGACTGTTCATGCTCCAGGATCAGCTCAGCTGGCACACTTAAACCAGAGGAGAGGGTGTGTATCTATAGATCAGGAGTAGGATTCTGTATGTAGAAAATATGCCTCCTTTCTTTTCATTGCTCCTCTCACCTCTCTCTTCTGTTTGATCCTATTTGAAGTTTATTAGAAGTGACTTGGATCAAAAGCTTTGCTTCTGTTGGCTGTGGCTTAGTTTATTCGGAGAGAGACACGATACAAGCGCAAGGTATTTGGTAGCACTGTTACATGTCATTATGCCTGTAGTAAAAAAAAGTAATCAAGTATTTTTGCTCTTCTAAACAATGAGTCATGACTGTTGGCTCCATATATATCCACATTCAAAAGGGACCATATAAGCAAGTACGATGAAAAACCTTTTCTAAAATATGGACAGGGTGAGAAAAAGGGGCGGGGGCACAGAGCAACACACAAAATAAGAAAGCAAGGTGAATTTTGTATGGCTTTAAGTTGTTTCATGAATTCCTGTGGCTAGGCAACATCACCTCCTTTGGTACCAGGTCAGATGTGTTAGTCTATGGGTCATCTGCTGCTCTTTTTAATGTCCTTTTTACCTATGCTTGATGTGCATGGTGCTCTGTGAGACTTCAATTAAACTGCCCATTGATTCAGTGAATTACTTCTCTTGTGCTTTCAGCTGAGGAAAATAGGTACTACAAAATGCTCTCTCTCCCCTTGTGGAAGGTACTGGACTTGGTTGTTGTAAAGAGACCTTGGCTGTTCCAAAAGTAATGTCCCTTCTCCTGGATGGTAGTGGGAAATCTTGTTCTTTGGTTTTCTCTCTGTCTGCTGTTTGGTAGCATTCTTAGGATTTATTTTTATTAATTTTTTTATAGTCTGTCTTTAGCAGCCAAGAAGCAGTTATATGTGGAAACTTGAGCCATTCTTTTAAAAATAGAAGAGATTTGCCTGCGGTGGAAAAACTGATCTGAGAGAGTTCTTGGAGGGCTTACATTGCGGGTATCCCTGCCCTACCTTGGATGAGTAGGGCTTGCTTTCCAGGAGTGCAGAGATTAATATACTTTATTAGGACTAATCACATAAAAACATATTTTGAAAGACCTACTAAAACAATTATTCTGTCATGGCAAGAAGTCAGGTATTCAGTATTTTACTTAGTTGCTAGTTGGGATATTTACTTTCGGTATGTAAGAGGCAAAGAAAGACAAGGCAATAAGGTAAAAAGAGAAGGAAAAGAAGGGAAGGCCAACTAATTAATACTCAAGACCCAGTCGTTGGCTACAAACAAATATTACCTTTTTAAGCTTTTAACTGAATTATGCCAAAACATCAGTATTTTTAAAAAATACAGATGTGTGGAAGTGCGGTGTTTTGTTTCAACCTTTTGTTTGGAGTCCTTATTTAAAATTAAATGGCAAGGTTTTCCAAAACAGAAATGTTTATCTTCCAGCAGCAAGAAGTTCAGGAAAAGTGTTAGCAGTAGTCTAGCAACAAAATACTGGTATTTCAGGACCAATATCTGTGTTCCAGAATTCTGAAACCAAGACAAATGTTGCATGTTTCTGCAAACAAAATATGCTCACCTTTCTTCCTGTGCAGTCAGTAAGGTTGCTCAGATACAACTGCTAGTAGAATGTTGCCAAACTTCTGGATCTTTTGAGCCTTAAAGGATACAAGAAAGTGAAACTTGGGAACAAGGACAAAATTAAAAGCAAGATTTTTATTTAACAACCTGGACCTGTAGGTTGAATCTAAAAGCTTAAACTCTAAGAAAGGGTTGTGTTTGTGTGTACATTAGTAGATATCCACATAGTTTGGTTTCATATGTGGAGCTCTTGTTCCTGGAAATGATTAATCTTTTTATAATGGCTAGAGCTTTTGGTATTGAATGAAACATTCTAGATGTCACCAACTCAGGTTTGGCAATTGAACCAGCAACAATAATGGTCTCGCTCTCCTTCCCCTCCCACCCTGGTAGGGAAAGGAGAGAGATAAGAAGGAGAGAGACTTCCTGAATTGAAAACTAAATTAGGCACCTTAATTTAAATACTAATGACAAAAGAAAATATTTACAATTATATACAAATGTGTTCAGGAATGTGCAAAAACCCTATTGCCTCTCCCTAGCTGTGAGCAGTTCCAAACTGTCTTGGAGCACTGTCAGAGAGAGCAGAGCAGACGGGAGCTGAGGACAGTTATGAGGGTCAGGAATGCATGAGCCCAGGGGTCAACAGTGATGCAGAGCAGGGAAGAAGCAGGAAGGGACTTGACTTCCATGATCCCTGACCCTACACTTACGTAGATAAATGGAATGGAATACTTAGGTGAATTTTGCTGTCCATTTAGCCCACCCCTCCCTACAGGAGGGTTGTAGGCATGACTCTTCTGCTCCTGTAGCATCTGAGGCTGCAGATTGAACAAGTAGAACAGAGTGACCTTAGTGCCTCAGCAGTAACATAAACATTCTGGCATTACCAGTTCACTAGCTGAAAAACTTGCTAGTAGTTAAAATGGAACTCACTGAGATGAAAAAAAATAAACAAAAACAAACAACCCAAAAAACCACAAAAAAAACCCCACTAAAAAGGTAACTGGCTCCATCATGGCTTAAACCAGGACACTAGAAAAACAAATTTTTTTTCCAAGTGCTTCTAATTGCCTATGAGTAAGATGTGTTGAAATGGTGCAAGAGACCACTCCATAAAGAACGATAGTGGATGAGAATGCACAACAATGTGAAAGACACCAAAAGTGAAAAGCCAGCGTTGAGAATTGAAGTATTTTTGCAGATGTTTTCCAAGTCCACATCCAGTTGTGCATCTGTCAGGCTGAGTTTAAACTCCTGCTTATTTTCTCCCCATCTGTAGATCCTCTGGGCTGGTCTGTGTCTGCACTGACTGTTATTGCAGCACTCACATCTCTGCTGTGCACCTTCAACACCTAGAAGTAAAAAAGTTTAGGGGCTGAAAAGAAATTTTCAGTTGTGTTCAGGTTGGGCCAAGCAAAATCATGCTAACACTTGAAGGGAATAGCTTGAAATGCAGAGTGATGAATTAGCTCCTGACTTTCCAAATGTTAAAATTTTATCAGTGGGCACTAGCAGGCCAGCTATAAGTAGTAGTAATAACAATTTTATTTATTGAGCACCCTTCCATTGTTAATGTCCTGCTAGATGGCTCACAAAAGATCTAATATGCTGTTAATGTCCTGCTGGGAGCCTCATAAAAGAAATAAAATATAAAGACAGTTATATGCTTAATGTTTTATGCTTTTGCTTTCATGTTGATGTAGAAGATTACAGTAAAAAGGCCAATTCTGCATCTTCATGGAAATTAATGGAGTTTCAACAACTTATTCTGGATCTGAAAGAAGTCTAAAATATGTTGATGATTGTTCTTTATGTTCAATCAGCTGATGCTGAAACATTCCTGATTGATGTGCAAGGTACCCCAACTGGATTAATTAGAAGATAAAATACTACTTTCCTTTCTAAATTCTGCTTTCTGCAAAACCCACTTGATATAAAATGTCATGTTAGGGAGGCTTCTTTTCCCCATATTTTGACTAAATTGCTATCTCTTGTGCTTGTTCTTTGCATCTTTATGTTGTTAATTAAAAATGTTTCATTGTATGCCCAGTATTGTTCACAGTCTACTAGTTTTTTATCACTTAGATAAAAGCAATCTACTTGATGCACAGCTGGTCTCCAGAGTGATCTGGTTGCTTTTGTGATAGGCCTTAGACACCTAATGCTGTGCAGAGCACATCTAAGCTTTTTCAAATAACTGAATTAAAGTACTTGCAGGTGAACTTGTTTTATAACAATATATCTGAAAAAAAAAAATCAGATTTATGACCAGTCTCTGCCATGCTTTTTAACATTTAGTAGCATTGTGGTCCTTGAGTGGTCCCACTGATTTCTTGATGAGATACAACTCATCTTGGACGTGACTTCCTTTTTCTCAGTCTTCTGGTGAGAGAGGAAAGCATCTCAACTCTGGAGAGGAATCACATCTGTAAATCTTAAGAGGGAAATACGTGCCTTTCTATTAGTGTGGACTTAGATGCCAAATTACTTATGAGGTCTAAAAGTTGGTGTTGGGCCTCCCAATGGTTGTTGGATAGCCTGGCCCACACATGCTTCTATGAATCCTGCACTAAGGTCCTTGATGTTCTCCATGTCTCTGAGACACTGGCTGCTCTGCTCCCAGCTTTGGATTTTGGTGAGTAACAGGACACCTCACTATTAGGCTTTGGAGTTTGCTGCTTGACTTTTCTTTGCCAACTTAGCCCAGAAATGAGGCTGCATCCTGCTTTTCTGTAATCCTGCTTTTACTGTACATAATTGCTACTGAGTTGCTCTTGAAATAAATAAATATAATCCTTTACCTTAGTGTAAAAAGTTACTATATTTGCCCCATTCTCCAACATTTTAATGTTTTCTCAGCTTTTAATAGAACAAACAGGATATTTTTAAGTAAGCCACTTATTTTTCAGAGCACATACTGAGAGCAGTTAACAGTTTTTCTTCTTTTTATTGAAGTTTGTGGGTATTTTTTTCTTTTTTTCTTTTTAACTTCAAACCTGCTTCCAGATGGTATCACACATTGGTGGTAATAGTCAACTGCTACCAAATATACTTTAATCTACACTTCCCTAGGAATTTATTACCTAGCTGGCATTGGTCCCAAGAAAATAAAATAGTTGCAAATCCTAGGTTATTAGGCTTCATCAAATTCTGTTTAACGTTTGCCCTGTTCACCTTGTAACCAAGCCAAAGTCATTAGACTTGTTGGTCATGGGAAATGTAGACCCCATTTATATTTGACTAATTTTTTTCAGAATTTTTAAACCTATTTACTCTAAAAAGAAATGTGTCATCCTCAGTGGGCTTGGAAGTGTTTTAGAGAGTCTTTTCTGTTTCTTAAGCACTGTCTGGCTTTGTTCACACTTCCTTAAAGGCATGTAGTGGCTCAAGAGGATTAGGATAACTCAAACCCAGCATTTTTAACTCCCAGTGGAAATTAATCTCTTGAAAAGAAAGCTGTGCAGGATTTTTTCTTGCTTTATTTCTTAAACTGCCTGTAGCTCTGTCATCATTTCAGACAGTGTTTAAGGACCCCAAGCAAAGCCTACTATATTAAAATATTTTATTATAGCTCTTCCTGATAAAATCTTATACCAGCCTAATTACTGTATTTTTGGGCTTCCTAAATCTTCTCTATAGAAGCAATGCCTACTGCTCTAAATATTGCTGCAGGTGTACCACATCTAAAAACAAATGGGAATTTTGCATTGCTATGCATAATACAAGATAACAGTTAAGCTTCTTTTCCAAGCAATATGCAATAGTTGGCTTCCTCAAGCTCTAGTCATTCTTCATGGTGAAAGGTCTAGCACCAGACATTTGCCCCCTGCTACCAGCTGCTGTTGTGGTTCCCTGTTCCACTTCTTTCTGTCTTCCCCAGCAAAAAAAATACTTGAGATATCAGTAATTCTTTAATGACTTGCAATTTTCATGAGTAGAAATGCTGCACTCAAAGTTATTTTTTGTTACCTAATATGGGCCTGTTGTAAGATTAGAACCTTTGTACTGTAACTTAAAATGAAGTGATATAGATTTAAAGCGGAGGCTGGAAATAAGGAGGAAGTATTACATACAAGTTTTGGCACTGTTCTCAAAAGCAAGTATGTTCAGAAAACCTCAGCTTATATTCCATTAGTCAGAAACAGGCAGTCCTCGAATTTGTCATATTATGAATGTGATGCCCCAGCTCAGCCTTCCATCAGAGTGTCTTATGTACAGATGTCTGATCTGCAATGGTCTAAGCTAAGGTTTTAGCTCATCCTAGAGTGGCCTGTGCCTACACGGAGGCGATTAATGGTAACACTGCTCTGGAGCAGGTAACTTGTTGAGACTTGGTAGCTCATCATCCGTTTTATGCCTTGCAGAACTCTAGTTTTGATGAGACTGAAATAAGATATTTCTGCTCTAATCGAAGAAGATGCCTGAGAATTTTCTGTGTAATCATGCTGTAAACAACTGTGGGTTATAGTTCTTTATTTTTTGTTCTTTACTTAATGGCAGTCTTCTCTACTCATCTGTGGTGTACAGCATTGTACAAAGTAGTAATCAAAGAAATGGAAACATATTCAACATTTTCACTTAGCTTTGTTTTCCACATAAGAAATAATTTCAGACTGTACTTCGATTGTACAAGTTCATATTCATTTTATTCCTGAGAATATCCTTATCAGAAAGCTACTAGTACAGATTTTTGGGTTGGAATACTAGAGCATCTGAGACCAGGGCCCTTCATTGTCTGAGTTCTGTAAGGACACATTTTTATGAATTTACTGAGAATAGATACAAGCTGAGCTTAATAAATACTGAGGTTAGACTTGAGCTTCAGCTGACAAGATAGTAAAGCTGTACAAACCTTTCTTGTAAAACATCACCAGTCACTAGGAAACATCATATCTGAGCATGGGAATGAAAATATAATGGGTTTGATGCCAATTAATTATAATTTGTGGAATATTTTCTGTTTTTCTTCCTCAGCTGAGAATCATTAGGGCTATTATTTCTCATGATGCAGGAGCCAGCATTGCTACCATTTACAATAAATTTTCTCATTTTAAAAAAATGCAGGTCCTTCAATTTTTATAAATCTTCTACTTGCACTTTCCTTATCACATATATGTAAACATATGCATCTTTCTTATCTTAAAAGAGACCTTAAGGTCAGAATTCTGTTGTTGTTGTTTTTTTAAATGCCTCTATAGTAACTGCTTACCCTAGACACAACCGTACAGGAAGTGTTTCTTAATTCATTATGTAAGTGAATTTTCTTGTAGCTTCTCATATTGCTTTTTTTGTTTGTTTGTTAAATAAATCTCTCTTGAACAGAAGTTGTAAGTACAAGTTGGAACAGTGTCCTGGTCTGTGGAGAACTTCGTCAGGAAGGATGGTGTGCAAGTCCAATCTACCTCATGGCCCCTCATTTAAAAAATACTTATTGTAGAAAAACTAAAACTGCTTGCATTCTGTAGCATTTTCATTAAAGATGGTTAACAGTGCTATAACTGTTCAGCTGTTGCTAATAGTACTCTCATATTGCACCTTCTGGGGGTTACTATCTTGCTATTTAAAAATAAATAGACTGATATATAGGCAGACACACCAAAAAGAGGTAGTATTACTGACAACTCCACTATAACTTGCAGCCCTTTAGCATAAAACTCCACTACTAAATCTCTCAGGGTAAACTATGCAGAGAAAGAAAAGCCCCAAGGTATTAAGAGTGATTTTGATATAAATTCCAATTTTATTTTATGGCCATTTTACAGCTGCTTCTAGATATCTTCTCTCGTAAACTACAAGGTACAAGGCAAATGTTACCTCTTTTTTTTTTTTTTTTCCTGCAGGGTTTCAGACAGTTGGTTTACTGTGACATGTTAGCAGTCTTTTCTCTGCACTGCATGTTCACAAGAATGAATTTTAATGAGACTTAGCCAGCAGAAGACCCATAAAGAAGATGTGATTATGTTTTAAGCATTCATTAAAAAAAGTTACATTAAGTTTACACATTTTGGTTTTGTCTGTGACAGTTGAGAGAAATAGACTGAGAGCATATGAGGTCATGTAAATCCGTACAGTTGAAATTAATGTATTGTAAGGGCTGCATATTCAGAAAACATTTCTCTGTGCAAATAGGAAAGCTTTTTATGGGTGAAGGCTAAATGGAAAAAAAAAAAAAGAAAATGCTGGAAGCCACTGGCCAGTGGCAGTACTAAATCTTGTTATCATCACTGCATGTGTGATTACAGGATAAAACCTTTACTTGGCCACTGAGCAGGAATAACAAGCAGGAAAACTGGGAGTTGTTGGTATCCTTATTTTAAATCCCCCAAGGAAACTTTAGCCCTGTGAAAGGAAGGCTGCTTTAGCAATGTATGGAGGGATGCCTGAAATTTGGAACAGTTCCTGTCAGCAGTGGGATCCCCTTCTGCAAACTGAGGGAATGCTTTCATACAGTAGTAATCGGCTGCAAGTTTAAAAATATGTAATACATGAACAATTATGCGGTATAGTGATGGGGATGTCAAATTCTGTATGGATTGCATGCAGTGAATGAGTAATAATTTCTCTAAATTAGGATTTTATTCTTACCAGCTAATGTTGCTGAAGATATTCCCCCCATTTTTCACATTGGAAGTTGGTTAAAATTAAAGCTTGATGGGATACTTTGAGTACTGTGTTGGAACTTAGTTTAAAAGTTTAAGCTCCCTTGATTTGTATCACTAATAGTTCAATTATTATTATTCATTGCCTATTTGTGCCTTCCACTGAACATCTTTTTACAGTAAAATTTGACAGTATTACCTGCTGTCTATCAGAATGGGGAAAATATAATTTCATAAAACAAATAATAAATCTGTTACTTATAAGGCAAGAAGTGTTCTTGCTCTAAAAGAATCATTCTCATTTTTGCTGTGAGGATGGTGATAAATGCTACAAGATTTTTATTACTATGATATAGTTCCACTCGGCACCAGAACACAACTTCTCATCTTCGGGTAATGACATAGTTAAATGACCTCTTCATCACTCTATGCAAGCAATATGTTAAACATTATTTAACAAATGTTGTTTATAAGCTCTGTGGAAAAAACTAGCAGCATACTTGTTTATTCTTAGAATCCAGGCTTACAGCCAAGACCCTCGATGTACAGAGGGAAAACAATTTTAATTGTACTAATGTAGGTCAGTAGGGTATGTCTAATAGCTATTTTCTCCTGTCCTAGCTGATGCCAGATTTATTTTGAAATGTAAAGTAATATATTAATTTTGGTATTAAGAATATCAAAAGGAAATATTTAATGTTTTCTAGTATTGCTTGTTGTTCACACGTATAAAATGAACAAACTTCTGATTTGGAAAAAAAGATCAGATGACTAAAAATGCAGTGTTTTGGGAAACTAAGTCTTTGAAAGTTGTTGTTGTTTTTGTTGTGGGTTTTTTTTTTGTCTTTTGGCTACTGCCTACCACAGATAATTTATCAAATTTATACCATGACTTCTCAAGTGCACTAGAATGAAACAGACCAAACAGAAGTTACTGTTCTGATTTAATTTTCTTAGAGTACGCCAGTGGGAATGTGGACCTTTTTATATCCAGTTTCTACTTTAATTGCAGTTTTATTCAACCACTCAATTCTATTAGTCTATCACAGTACAGAAATTCTGCCTGATATTTTTTCATTCTCTCTTTAAACATAATAGGATTTTTATTAGGCATGTCTTTAAACAAACAAACAAACAAAAACAAACCCCAAAACCACCTGGTAACAAATTTCTATTAATATTCCTTTTAAAGTAGCAAAAGAAACTCCTAACCCTAATTAGTTCATCTTATGTACAGATGAGCAGAATATATGTGCATCTATGTATAGATGTAAAGAGCCATATCATGTTGTGAACAACCCTAAGTTTCTAATGTATGTTAAAAAACTTTATTTTGTGAATTTGAGACTGAAAGTCTAATAGCATGGGAGTATTTGATATGCAAGTTCTTCAGTTCAACTTTGTTTTTTCTAGTGGTTCAGTCAGAGGGAGTAGTTGGTGAATCCTGGCCTATTGATTTTATTACCTTGGAAGTGCTTTGCCAGTCCTACATGGGAGGCTGCTGATTAGCAGCCCTAAATAGCAGTTGGGTAGTTGAATGGGTATGCTTGCTGCTCCACACTAGAGGTCTTTAAAATACCCTTAAAGCTCTTATTTCTAGCTAAGCATGTATTTGTTCATAGGCTGGACATAGGAAGAACTCCCTCCCATTAATGATTTTCAATTCTTAATATAAGATTACTTCATAAATGCAGATTATCTCAGCATAAATGTAGTAATCAATGTTACATTGTGGAAGGTTCCAGCTAGTTTTATTCTGAAAGAACTGAGACACCTTAGATACTGAACATTTCATGGCTAGGTATAAAGTTTAAGCTTCACTTTACACTAAAATGTAGTGTCCCTTGCTAGTCTGGTCTTCCAGATGCACAATTATCTCAGTGTAAGTGGTGGTTTTAGAAAATTGGAACTTGTATTTTGAAAAGGCTTAAATGTGGTTTAGGTTAAGGACTTTCTTGATGATGCAGTCTTTCTACAACTTACATAGGTTGTTCCACATCAGCTAATATTAAAAAAAAAAAAAAAAAGTTGATAATTCTTGGCTGAAAATAACACTTTACAAACACAGTGTTATAGAGGCAATGATAGAATAGTTTTCTACAGTAAGTAGCTACAGATAAGTAAGATAAACAAAAAAAAATTGGAAAAACTGTTACTATTATATATTGCATTCCTACCTTTCACAGAAAAAATAATCTCTGATGTACATGACATCACTATCAGTGATGTGTCAATCATTAATTTCCCACCAACTATCAAACAAGAAAAGCTATTGAGCAATATTCATCATTGCAATAAACAAAATTAAACAAGATGTTTCCTAATGTGCTTTATCCTGAACAACAGGAGCATGTGAAAGGGAATGTTTAGTGCTTTTGCCTCAGGCTTACGTGTCATTGATACCATCTAACTAAATTTATCTTGTTAAACAGTGCAGACTCCTGGGGGGGAGGCTTACTTGGGTTTAGAGAGTGGTTTAGTTTGGTAACAGCTTTTTCTGTTTATAGGCAATTTAAGGAGGAGCTGAAATCTATTAGTTGTGAACTGGGAGAAGATTGTCCATGCTGGAATGTTTCCATGGGCTAAACCAAACAAGTTTATAATCTCAACTGATTATTTGGCTAGAGTCTATATAGATAACAAGGTAGCCAAGCAGTCTTGAGTTAATGGTACATTTGAATTTGAATTTGGCTGACTTTTTTATCATCTAGGTTTCTGAGATCCTCAGTAGATCTTGTATTCTGCTTCTTATTTATGATTTCTACCACCGTGCACAGACTAGGTGATGTAATTCACAACAGACTTTGAGGAACTCACTATTATATTTCTCTATTACCTAAACAAAGACAGCTCCTTGGCAAGGGATTGTATGTTTTTTACTCCTTTTTTATTATTTATGTCTTTTTATTTTTAATGGTGAAGGTAACTAGAGAAGCACAGAACTTTTTGATCTTCCTCTTTTTGATATGTTAGTGCTTATACCTTTTGTTCACTCAGGTTCTTCTATCTCCCAGTTCAGCTCCCTGCTAGTTACAGGGGGCAGGAGAGGGAGTTTGTCCTGAAGGACTGAAAAAAGTTATCGTTTATTTAAAAACAAACAAAGCCTCATCTGAATTACATAGTGCAGAGGCTGGCCTCTTTGTGAAAGCTGTAGGTATATGAATGATTTGCTATATGTAACTGGACTTGCTAACCAAGTCCAGTTTATGTTAATTCCATAATTTTGTTAATTTATAGCTTTGCAGTTTCCAGGAACTGCTTTAATTTGAGCCAGGTATTAATTCTGCTTACACTCAATAGCTGGTCTCCTTGAACTGTGAAGTGGGTTTGTGTTGTTTTGTTGGTTTTTTTCTCCTCTCTTTGTCCTTTTATGTTCTTGCCACCTAAGTCTGGCTCAACTGTGGCTGAAAAGCAAAGCAAAGAAAGAAACAAATTTGTCCATAGGTGAATGAAACACCATTGCACGAATAAACAATCCAGCTAACTTTTAAAAATTAAACCTGATCTGAGGATCTAACTTCATTGTAACACAGAATCCATGGCAGCAAATTTTGCATTTTCATATTTCACCTTACCCAGTGCCTTATGTTGCCTTGAGCTCATGGGCAAAGAGGTGGACAGATCTCCAGCAGCAGTCTTTCTGCTGCAGAGGAGAATGTAGGACCTCAGTACACATCTGCTTCTCTACTACTGTGCAGTAACAGGATGTCTTTCTCATTCTGGGACCCCCACAACAAAAATAGCTTTGTGTCGAGTCACACAAGTGCATCTGAGGCCTGTGTCATGACTGGGGGAAGAAACAAGTCTCAGTGCGAGACATGCAACCTGGAGCAAACACCTTCCTCAGCTGGCATGCATCACCTCTATACAGCACCACCCTCCTGACACAGACACCTCATTGCAGGGTAGTTTCTTACTGCTGCATGTTGCAGTGTTTCTTTGGAAACTGCTGCAGTAGTGGTGCCTCTCTCATAAAGTCTTTGGATGGATCTTACAAAAAGTAGTTAATATTTATGAGACTTGGAGGAGTATGTGCTCTGTTTAGCATTATGTACTTGTTTTGGTATTTGGGTATTTTGATGCTCAATTGTTACAGCACCTGTTGTTCTTCACGTGTTTTCTTTATCTTCTTAACAGTAAGTTAAGTGCATTACCTTAAAGTGTTAGGGGATAATGCTATTTCTCTTCCTGTAATTGTTTATTGACTAAATAGAACTTTCTTCAAGTGCATTTAATCTCAAATACCCAAAAAAAACTAGAATATGTGTGTATATATATGCTTTTTCCTCTGCAAAATAAAATTTTAGTTGTTGAAAGGTAGATTTTTGATTAGCAATTATAAGTTAATTTAGCCTAGTTTTCTAGGATTTTTATTTCAGCCTTCAGGATGAAAAAATCCTGAAAGTAAGCCAAATTTAGACATAGGTGCACAAACTTGTTTTGTAATTTTAAAGTATTTTTTTAATATTATTTTCATGGAAATTTTGAACTTAAGTAAAAAAAAAACAAAAATAAAAAACCCAAAACCAAACTGCAGTTAAATTATGGTAAAATAAATGCTTATAAAGATTAAATAACTTCTACAATAAATAATTTTATGATTGCAATACTAGGTTTCTCTTACTAGTGTATTATCTGTGGGGAAAAAAAAAGGATACCAGAAATATTTTCCCATTTATTTTCATAGAATCACAGAATCATCCTTGTTGGAAGGGACCTTGAAGATCATCAAGTCCAATCATTACCTAAATCCCCCTACCATAACCCGATTTACCTGTTCACCTGTGCTTAAATCATGTTGCTAAGCACTATATCTAAATTTCTTTTAAACACTTCCAGGGTTGGTGACTCCATCACCTCCCTGGGCAGCCTGTTCTAGTGTCCAACCACTCTTTTGGTAAAGAAATTCTTTCTAATATCCAGTCTAAACCTCCCCTGGCACAGCTTCAGACCATTTCCTCTCATCCTGTCATTACTCACTTGGGAGAAGAAGCCAGGCCCCACCTCCCTGCAACCTCCTTTCAAGTAGTTGTAGAAAGCAATGAGGTCTCTCATCAGCCTCCTCTTCAAACTAAACAATGCCAGTTTCCTCAGCCTCTCCTCATAGGGCTTATTCTCCAGACCTTTCACCAGCTTGGTAGCTCTCCTCTGGTCACACTCCAGCAACTCAACATTCTTCTGGTAGTGAGGGTTCCAGAACTGAACACTGTACTCAAGGTGTGGCCTCAGCAGTGTCAAGTACAGGGGCATGATCACCCCTCTACTCCAGCTGTCCACCCTATTCCTGATGCTGGACAGGATGCTGTTGCCCCTCCTGGCCACCTGAACACACATCTTTTTTTGTTCACCCATCAGTCCCCCATGCAACTTCAGTTGAACTTCTATTTTTGAGTAAGCTGAAATATGGATGTTTTGGTAAAAGCTGTGAAGTATTTTTGTGGTAACAATAGATCAATTGAGTGATAAGCACTTTCTAATTGAGAGTTCTTATTTTGGGGAGAAAGAGTTCTCTTTGTCAGAGTAAAAGCAGAAAGTGAACTCAAAAAAAATTCATTTTTAGTGTAATAATATCCAGAAAGAGACAGAAGGTAATAATGGCTTATCCAAAGATGTTAAGAATAAGGTAAAAATGTTGTATACCATAAAGTGAAAAGTATCAAGTCAATCTTTGTCACTCTATCTAAATGCATATTCTTAATATATTTTCATAGCTATGGGCATAAGACCTCTTTGTTAATGCAGAGGTACAGTGTCATTGCATAGGTCACCTTTCACGTCAATCCTGTTCATCACCTAAAATTATCTCCATGTCTGTGTGTTAGTATGTGTTTATATAAGGATGGAAGTAGCCTTGATTTCTGGCACTTTTATTAAATACATCATAACAAGTCTGACCTTATTTTTAGAAATCAGTAGTTCTGTCCTTCTTATTTGATTATCACCCTAGATGTCTAATTTTGGAAGTGCATGGGGAAAAGCTTGCAGTACCTGGTAGCAGTGAAGTATAAATGCCATTATGAAATTGATGTGTGTAATATAGGTCATGCACAGATTGTCTTTAATGATGCTTAGTCCAAACATGCATCATGGATTTTTTGTGAAGCAATGTCAATACAGAGGTTGCCTATGTGTCTTGTTTTTTTCTAGCACATGTATACACTATTTAAAATATTAAACTTGGGGTTATCCCTACTGTAAAACTTTCAAGACAGTTTTGCCTGCATGCTTTGAAGCAGGCTAATGGAATACTAACTTGGTTTTGATCCTAGGCAAATTTAGAACCTGTTTCTCCATTTGTGTTTTCAGTAGTTTCTCTTTCAATCTGCAGAAATATAATTGTGGGTTTTTTTAACTAAAAAAGAGAAAGCAATATGCAGTGGTCTGTGATCCTGTTATGATAGGGTTGTTGATAAGAGGCTATTTTAGTTTTAATTCTTATATTCTATTTTTAACTTTTGCATCATAATTAGTTGCATTTTACAGAGTCACTCCCAAACAGTGATGCTATACTTCAGCCAATTAAATTACAAATAATTCAAAAATTATGAATGCTATAGTTAAAAAAAATACTTCTGTGTGGATTTGTAGCACTGCACTGGATAAAGCTAAAACTGCTCTCATACTTATTGCTTAGTTGTTGATTCTCATGGCTATATCTGTAGTGAATTGATTTTCTGAAGTTAAACTGCATTCAGTCATGCAGTCATTCACTGCATTCAAGTGTACCCTACTGGCTTGTTATGCAAACCAGTACAACACCTTGCACTGTGACACAATGGATGTACTCAGAAAGGTTACTGTTAACTATAGGATGCAGTTACAGTTACCCAGTTGTACAATACAGTGACATACTAGGAAAGCATGTAATATGCATGTAATAAAGGTGCTAATAGCAAGTCCCTCTGGGACCACACTAACTGTATAGTTATCAGTGCTTACTGGTACAGCTAATCATAGAATCATAGAATGGTTGGAAGGGACCTTAAAGATCATCTAGTTTCAACCTCCCTGAATGGGCAGGGACATCTTCCATTAGGTCAGGTTCCTCAGGGCCCCATCCAACCTGGTCTTGAACAGTTCCAGACAGGGGGTCCTTCAAATTCCCTGGACAACCTTTTCCAGTGTCTAATAATAAATCAGGCTACTGTTTTCAGCCTGGAGGGAGCAGGTCAACAAGAAATGGGGAACACCACTTAACACTGCTTACAGTTATAGACAATAACCAAATTATGCAGGAACAAATAAATTTACAGATTTTAATACCAGGAAAAGAACACAGTTGTTTCATGTGATGGATGATAGTATAGGTAATGTAAAGAAAGATTTTTAAAATAAACCTGTGATTTTCTTAGCTAAATATAAGTTGGACTAAGGTTTTCAGGTTGTAATGTAGACTGCAAGACTTAAGCAGTTTGTGCCAGCAAAGAGTCTGTCCCATGAAGCCTGACTGAGATGCATTGCTATCAGAGCACATGTCAAAGACTAGTAGCTATCATCTACAGAACTGAAATACATGTATTACACTTAATTAGAAGAACCATTCCGGACTGTTAGTATTGATAATAAATTTTGTAGTTAAGATTAGAGAAAACTTCAGGATTACATAATTTGATGAAATGAAGATACTAGTTGAAGAATTGAAAAAAGAACCTATTTTCTAATTATATCCAGTTCTAATTGAACTACTTCACATAACATTGAAGCATTATGTGCAGCATCCTTATAAACAGCTTTTATTAGTTAGTTCTGGTAAAATCAACAATGTTAAAGCTGAAGTAACGAAGTGAGTGTTACATGGCACTAGGTACTGGTAGTAAGATGAAGTGGGATCTCCTGAGTCTTTAATGTTTCTTCCAAGGTCACACTGAGATATTTTGGGAAAGGTAAAGCAAAGTAGCTTGAATTGCTTCTCGTTGCATTGTTGTTGACTGCACTATTTAAAGTAAGTATTTATTCCAGTTATTGACTTCTACCAGTTAACTGAAAATTAAATAGCTACTCTTCTTTCTTCATAATATCCCGTGGTAAAACACAGGCATGAAAATGATTCCAAAGTACTTTGTTAAAGGAAAAGCATAACAGATGTGAAGGAATCCCTGCTTTTTTGAGTTGATTTTTTCTTTTTCAAGTAGTTTTTATAAATAAATGTTTTCATTTGGTTTCTTATGTAAACTACATTCACATTAACTAGATTC
>NW_009954185.1:2420117-2447364 GCF_000747805.2 Chaetura pelagica
TGTGTTGTCAGAAGAGGAAAATGGGTGGCTTGGCCCAGTTATCCCTCTGCTCTAATCTACTTTATTGTAATTAAAATGAGTGTTTTTTCATATTTGAAGCTTCTGAGGCCTATAGCAAATAATGAAATAAAAAATGTGGGGTTTTCTTTGAGTCTGTAAGTAATGCTTAATAGGAACTATTATTTTTCTGAGCTGAGAGAGAACCAAAGAGAGGAAAGAGAAGTAGGAAAAAAAGCCCACATTACTCTACCTTGCCCTAGCATCTTGTCAAGAAAAGATCCGTATGTTTTCCCCTGTTCAGGTTAGAAAATTGAGTCCTATTTTTAATCCCCAGTTCACAGCAGCAGAACACCAGGTAGTTATTTCTAGCATCTGTTTGTCATAAAGTAAGGTATACCCTAAAGACACACTCTTCATAAAATCTGAGCACCAGAAATACTCTTCATATTAAATTGGACCAAATGAATAATACAGAAGTCATGAATTTAAATTATTACTGGCATTTGGAGAAATGGCAGTATTTTAGCCATTAAATAACAACTTTGCTTTATTTCTGGAAACAGTTATTAAGTTGTAAATCATATTGATGCTATGGCACAGATATATTTCTGGTTCTCAAACCATTCAGACATCTTGACAGTACTGTGCTTTACTGCACATGTTTCCTCAAAGATCTTCAGCCATCTTCTGCAAGATATTTGAGCCACAGACTTACTGTGATGGCATCATTTTATTCTACTAGGTCTTGGCACCACTTTTTGTGAAGCCAAAGTATCATGGAGTTTTTAAGGTGGATTCTCTAACCCATGTTGTGTTTGATGGTTCTGCAGTCCCACAACAGCTAGTTTCAGAACTGCTGTTTAAAGCTAGCTGGGGTACAGTAAACTAAATAGTATTGTCACAGCAACTTTTTGTCTTTGAATCTTTTATCTTTGAATCTTATCTGTTTAGTCTTACCCTGTTCAGGATATGTAAAGTTTTACCAAACAATGATCTTCATGGGTAAATTAGTATCTTTTTAGTCTACTGTGCTCATGGTTTCCCTTTCCTGTTCTTGCTCTTCCTTCACCCCTCAACCTGCTTTCTAGCTGGTGAAAGTAAGTTGAGGTGAGTTGGAAAAATAATTGTTGAAACAAGTAACTACTTGCTGATGGTGTCTATAAGGGGCTTATGTCAGAATGCAGAGGCAGAGAACACTGTTTCATTCAGATAATGTTGGCACAGGAAACCAAAAATTTCTGTCCTCTGTTTTAAGAAAAATGTCCTCAATAATCTTGAGAGAAATATTGTAGTCTCTCCAGAACTTTGCTTTGTAAAGTATGAGTGCTGTGTTTGCACATATGCCAAGAAATAAATATAGGAAGAACTAGAATATGCTTTCCATTTGAAGAGTCTCTCCAGTTCATATTGCTTGGTGGAAAATAAACTCAATATAGTAACCTCAAGAACAGAAGGAAAAGGTTTCTTTGGACTTTCCATCAGGTCTCTTATTCTTGCTTCAGTTGTTATTTCAAAAGGGAAACTCAGGAGAGCATAAAAAGTTTTTGTTAGAGACCTGCACTGAAAAACTCAGACTTGAGTATGTCTGGTTTCACATTTTTCTTCATCAGGGATCCAAAAGAAACCAGAAACTAGAATGCTAAGGAATGGAAAATGCAGATAAAAAAAAGAATTGCAAATCCAGCATGACAAAAGTAAGATCCAAGGGGAAAACAATTTTGGAGAGTGAAAGAAATACTGAGCAGCACAGGAGGCCACCTGTTAGAGCTCAGGCTAGGAACAGATAAGATTTTATAAAAAGTCAAGCTGACTTAGACCTTGTGAGAGGAATCAAATCAAATAGGAAAAGGTTTTTCAGCTATGTACATAAAAAGAGACTAATGAAAGCAAAGACTTTTAGGTTGTAGGATGGGAGAAGATAAATGGTAAAAATGGCAAAATAAATAATGTGCCTCACAATCTGTAAGGATGATTAGGCTGAATATGGGCTCAAAGACAGGAAAGAAAAACGGAGAAATTGGATGAAAGCTGAGATGCAGAATATTTTACAGGAGGAATTTAATGACCTTGAAGTAATAAAAAGAAAATTACTTCTAGAGGACATTTTTTGAAGGATTAAAACCATCAATTTATGTTACAGAATGCAGACAGCTATTTTTGGTGAAAGCCGAGATAAAAAACTTGGGTGGAGTAGACAGTCATAGACTACTTCTGAGCCACCACCAAACTGGGGTGTCTGTGGGACAGGAAAATACAAACTGAAACTGAAATAGAGGCAATTGTTTCTACAGAGAGAGGACTGTTGTTGCCATTACATGAGCTATGTTCCAGAAGACACTCACCTGTAGTACAGCATACAGTTCTGGTCACCAAATTTCCAGGAATGTAATAAACCCAAGCTGGGTTAGGAGAGGAGAGGTACTACAAAGATGATGGCTTAAGATGGCTTTTGGAGAACCTGTTCAAGAAGGGGAATTTAGAAGAGCTGTTTTATTTCAGTAAAACAAAACCTGAGACAGGTTGTTCTGGTGATGGAGCACTAAAATAAGAAACAACACTGCTACCAAAGTTGTTATGCAGGGGGGAAACACTGGCATCATCAAAATGTTTTTTTGTTTAGGTGGGGGGAAAGCGAGGTTAATCCTATCCTGTCATTAGCAAATAAGTCATCTATCTTGTTTAAAGTCTTGTTTTGTGTTTCTCCACACTTATATAAAGTTAATATCCCAATCTATTACGACCACCAGTAAACCATAAATTGTTAGTCTTTTTCTGCTCTGAAAAATCTTTTATTTAAGGAAAGTGAGTATTCCCACACTCCTAAAATAATTTGCCCATTACCCCGTCCTCCCTCGCACATGCCTGAAATTCTCCTAGCTTTTGAAACGTTGAAAATTAACTCTTTTTTTTAAAGTTGTAATATTCTTTATCAAATAGTTTAGTATGATTCACATGAAGATGACAATAAGATTTGGGTTGTTCCAGTACAAAGTGGAAGATAAAACAGAAATACGTAATTCTTCAGGCTAATTAAATCAAAGCAATAGCAAGGCAGCCACAGTTTAGATTAAGACATTTCTCAGGAAATCAAATTAAGAATAGGTTAAGGCTCCCTTTTGGTGTCCCATGATGTAAAATATTGCTAAAGCCCTACTCACTATCCTTAGCTTTCTTGTGCTACTTTTCAATTAATCTTCTCTTCACAGAAATAAACATTTTAATAAGCATATACAATAACACCAATCACTGATGGTAATTACTCTAAGTAAAATAGCTGTTTTTATTGCAGTAAATATAAAATGACAATTTTAATTATGTAAAGTCTCTAATGCCTTAATGATTTTAGCCCATTTTCCGTGTTTGTACGTGAAAGCTGGTTCCATATTTTTAGTGTTACCAAAGTTACAAGGAGATATGATTGGGTTTGAGTGTTTATTGTTATCTTAGCAAAGTGCCGTTTTTGTTTATGTTCTGAAAGCTTGGTAGAGCGGTGGCAAGCCACTCACTAATGGCTAGTCTGGGTTTGTGCCAAAACAACACTAATGGCTGCAAGCACAGAAAAAACGAGTAAAAGAGTAAATGCCAAATTAGTCCTTGATGTAACTCTTTTGCATTAGTGCAGTTGCACTAGAGAATACATTATTCACAGTGTGCATCCTATTGTAATCCATTATCTTCTAATGAGGCTTGCATATATCACAACAGTTGAGCACGCTGGCTTCAGCCTTTGTTTTTCTATCCAGAGATATCCCAAATTGTGCTGCTTGTTTTGGCCTATGTGCCCTGTTGTTCAAAGCAGCTGAACATATGCAATCTCCCACTAAGAAACCTAAATGAATTTCACCTGTACAACCGAATTCAGCATGCTATAACTCCTTTTGAACACCTTTTAAAACCTAAAGTCATAGGTAAGCCCCACCTAAGTATAAGTAGTTGTAGGTTTTAATAGTAACACTGATGATTTTTTGGCTTTGTTCAATGCCGAACGCTACCATTTTAGCATATGCTGTGTTTCATCTTTTATTTAACCCATTAGTATGCTGATTATTCCCACAAAATAGGGAAGTTGTTTTCTTGGAGAATGTAGGTAAGGTTATTTATACTTGCTACAAGCAAGTTTCTGGAGAACAGCAGTATGCCTTTGTTCTTACTGCAGGGTTTTAAGTTCATCGTGCTCCACCCTTGGCAAAAGGAATACAAAGTGGGAGGGTTCAACCTCAATACAAGTTTTTTTAAATATTTGAAAAAGTGTTATCTTGTAATCATCTACTGAAAAATAAAGTTGCTAGAGGCTGAGGCACCAGCTCAATAGTCTGTCATTTATAATAATTTGATTTAATCAAACAGCAAGACACAATGCCTTGCTGATTTAAAATGGATGACAGTAGAAAATACCTTGGACTTTGTGTTCTTTCCGTATTCAGGAGTGTAATTTCTCTCTAACTTCTCTCACCCTAGTCAGATGTTGTCACGAACCAGCACAATTTGTCAGGATGTTAAAACAAGATTCACCTTCCTTATTGGAAAAACTTGTTAGTGGAACCAAGGGGTCTGCACGTGGCGCTTGTCTCTCTCAGAGGAGCAGCCTCTGCAAGCTGACTTGTAAGGTGGAATACTGAATCATGCCTCCTACCATGCCCACAGATTTAGACTGACTGCAAATTTATGGTTTAATGAGTTAAAGTACTTTATCAGGGAATTTAACACAATTTAGGGGAGGAAGGGTTCAGGAGAGATAGGGTCTTTGAAACACCAAATACTTATACATGTACTGATACTTATATATGAATACACCTTATTATTTACACACCAGCGTTAACTCTTATTGTCTAAGAGGGGAAGAGGAAGGAGGGATATGCCCAATGCCTGTCCTGTATCGGGTTGCAGTTTGTGTGGAGGTAAGCCAGGGCAGGAACAGCTTATAGAGAGAATGATACCAAAATGTGATCCCTTACTTTGTTCCTGGTATTAGGTATTAGGTGCAGATGACTTCCTCTGCAACCCAGTCTTAGAACCCATGGGAGGCGGGAAGAGGTCTTGCAGCAGGCAGGGACCACAGGCAAGCAGGGACCCCCAAAGGGCAAGCAGCAGCAGGTTCATTATCTATCCAAAGAGCAGTGACCAGCAGCAGGCAGGCAGTTTTTTTATGGCTCTCAGGGATTCGCTTTTTTGTCCCCAGTTGGCCAGGGTCTTATTCCTGGGTCTTCCCTGCCAATGAGGCAGGGACTTTCTTCCCGTTCTGCTACACCATCCCTGGGCAGGCTCTCTGTTTGCAACACGGGGTTTTCCCGCCATTGCTCCTGCCTAGTGGCTGGTTACTCCCTCATGAAGTCTAAGTTGTTGGTTTGTGTCAGAAGAGGCAAGCAGACAGGAGAGGGTTTAAAGGGCCTGACAGAGCAGCCATTTTATGTCAGACATGACTGTTGACCTAAATTGTGTATTATGTTCATGTGACGAAAAATCTGGTCCTTCACAGATGTATTGTCAATATACTGTGAGAAACTTTGTCCTCCTCCGTCTGCATGGCTTTTTCCCACTGGTAGCTGTTAATTGTAATAATTGAATAGCTCTCTTAAGTTCTCTGATTGCTCTTTGTGGACATGACACTTGCATGCCCAGATGAAGTCTGTTAAAACTCTAGCAAGCTCTTGTTTTTTCCTCTGTTGTCTTAATCTGTTTTTGATAAATTTTATCAGTAGCACTATAATTTCTTAACAGTGGCACCAGAGCCTATAAGAACCAGCCAAATGTAATATTCACATTCACTGTTTCTGTTTTCTGTCTCTGTTACTCATTACTGCAATCAGGCTTATAAATTATCTCAAAATTTTATCCAGTCACAGACTAGTCCTAATCCATCAAAATCCTGGACACATTCTTTTCTGAGTTTGCAATCATCTGTGTTTGATTTGTTTTTTATTCAGACATTGCTGTTGTTATCTAAATAATTTTTGTGATCTCCTGATCATTCATTGAAGGTGATGATATCATGTCTCTCTTGAGCTGCATATTCTTTTTTGATTGATGAGCATTTCAGCTGATCAATGCTCTTATTTTCCTTGTGTTAGTGAATGACACTTGATCTGAATTCAGAGCCTCCATAGCGTGCAAAAGGTTATCTTTAGAGATATCTACTGATACCATCTGGTTCGAATGCCATTGTAAAGTCAGATTTCCACAGTGGTTCTAATAATTCATCAGGCCTATACCTGTGCCTCTTGGGGAATAAGATCGCATTCTCTGGAAATATATACATAACCCAGTGACCTGCCTGGTTTGGAAATGATCATCGCATCTTTTTCCAATGGCTGTGTGATACTATTAGCCCTTGTTTAAGCAGTTATTTCACTGTGATTTAGCTTTTGCAAAATAGTGATTTGCCTGCAATACATTTGCTAAGATATGTTCAACATAGTAGTAGAATGCAACTCATTTCTTGTTTTCCATAGACCCCATGAAAATGTCCTGAATTATTTCCAATTACATTCTCTGGTTGTGTGGGTTTGTTGTGGGTTGTTTTTTTTGTGCTTTACCTGTTCCCTTGCTAGCAGTGATGTTCTTGATTTCTTATCTTGCAAGATTTCTCTCACTTTTTTTTTTTTGTTTGTTTGTTTAAGCACATTAATATTTTAAATGCAGGGAGTTTTCAGCTCTACAGTCTGATGAAGTCTAGACAGTCTACTAAGCCTGGCAGGCTTACTGTGTCCAATATGTTCTGCTTGCCACCTTGTGTTATTGAACAGGAGATGGCAGAATTGGAAAGTGACCCTTTTTTGTATGCCCTATACCCTCTGTGTGTCTTACTAAATTCTTGCATTAAACCATCCAGAAGTCAGTTGGTCAGTGACCTAGTAAGTGTCCCATATGCCCCCAGGCTTTTCAGTCTGAGTGCTTTGTGTTACTGTCTCTTGTGCTTGGTTTTTCATTACATGTTTGCCTTGATTCTTAGTCCACTTTCCCTTGAATGCTTACTGTATTGGACTCTTTCTTCTGTCATCTTGAGCATAACTAATAATTGATCCAAATCCTTGTTTACTTCCTCGTTATGGGGTTGAAAGAAGCCATGAAAGAAAGCAGTTCTTTCAGAACATCCATAATGTATTATTCCTAGCTGTATCCAATTGGTTTAGAAAGGAGGTTTGTTTTTTTTGTTGTTATTGTTTGGGTTTTTTTTATAAAAAAACAACAACATTCTGTTCTGGGTTCCATTCTGAACAGAGGACTAGAATATGGTTCAAGTGAAATTGCCATTGGAAGAGTGAGTTGATTTTAACTGCTTGAAGAATCATATGCAGAATGATTTTGAAGGCTTTCTGTAAAGCCAGAAAAATGGAAAACGTGAAACTCCTAACATCATCTTCCTAAGGATCTGAATGAGAATGGCAACTGTGAGCATCTAAATGGGCGAATAAGTGAGCATGCTGCAATGTCAGAATGAAATTTAAAATGTTCCTCATACTTCGTAGAAATCATCTAGGAGAAATTATCTGGGCCAGAAGATAAGAATTAGTGCCAAGTGGCATGCTTTGGAAATAAAGATAAGCACATGAATCTGAAGCAGGCATGGGGCATATTTGGCCACGCCACAGCACTCAGAAGCTTGATCTGGCTGTTGTAGATTCCACATTGTTCTAGTCAATATTAGATTGTTGTTGTTTTAGTTGTGTTTTTTGTTATGTGTGGTTGTTTGTTTGGTTTTTTTTTTTAAATTCTAACAATTATTTGGACTTTATAAACATGAATTCTGTGTTAGGAACTGCAGCTTATTTTTTTTTCTTCAGTCCCAAATGGTCATTAGGCATCAGCAGAACTGTTGCTGTGTTATGTTTGATACTGCTTTTTAAGAAAAACAGTGTCTGGAAGAAGATGACAAAGTTGGGGAAAAGTTTCGGATGACACTGAAGTTAGGCCTATTGCTGCATTTTGAGTTTGAATGCAACTGCACATGAACTTACACAGCTATGTATGGTGAAATCCTGCTTCAGTACATGGAGTCAAGATAGAGATAGTTGTTGAGAGAGGTAAACTGGTGAACAACTTCCATTTCTTTTGCTTTATGACTAAAATAATGTTACATTAAATAGATAAAGTAAGTTAAATAGTTGAGGATGTTGCTAAAAGAGCCTGCATACCCTTTGCAAAACAGTATACATTTTGGACCTGGTTGATTCCTAACCTTCCTTTGGCTGGTAGTGTGGTGATGGATTAACTTGTGTACTTTTTGAGAATGTCTATGAGCCTAAGTAACAGGAGGAAGCATTGCTACTACTCTGAAAGAAAAAAACAAACAGCTAAATTGAAAAACAGTCACATTTTCTTGTAACTATTCCTCCAAGTCTTGGATGTGATTTTTATTTTTTTTTTAATTAGAGACCACATAAGGAATGAGGAGGGGGAAGATCACTATGGCTTCTCTAACAGTTCAATTGTACATTAAGCTGAAATACAAATTCTTACGAAAGCAACAAGTTCTCTAGATATCTTTGTTAGTCTTCCACAGTTTAACAGAGAAGAAAAAAAAAATTATGGTAGGATTTTTGTTTTATCACTGTAATAAACTTCTCTGGGGTACATCTCTAATCCACTCCACAACTTTTCCCACCCCCTCATCCCTTCATATCCATGTATTCCACACTGACTGGTATAACATATGAAGAATGATACTACAAAGAGACTCAGAAATATGTAAAGGTCCCTGTGCCTTTCCTGAATATGTTAAAATAGTCAACAAAAACATGGTAATTTCAACTCCAGTTCATTTGATCTAATATTAAATTAGCTACTCTTGGGATATCATTTTTTAAGCAGTCAGAACACAGTTGTATGCTCATTTTTCTGTGGGGTTCACTAGGAGTTAAGGAATTAAACAGAACTGCTTCAAATGAGAGACTTCTCCCTCTCTCCCAGATCATTTTGACCTTATGATATTTTGGGCATCAAAAGGATTAAACCTACTTTGCTGTTTAGAACCAAGTTCATCACTGATGTCAGTTCTCCAGTGCGGGGATGAAACCTTCATTATGTCTCAAACTTACTGAGTCAAACATATCAGAACCAGAATCAATTCAATATTTTAATTTAGAAACATGAGATGTAAAAATTTTTTGAAAGGAGGCAAAGATAAGGTGAAATTTATTTGAGAACAAGTCCATATGAGAAAAGGAGAAGAGTGAGGTGGTGGGAGGAGCAAGGTAGCAGTGATGAATGTGTACTGGGGGGGAATTTTTTTCTTATTAAATAAATTTTATGCTTCTGTAAAATATGTGGTAAATTTCATTTGACTTTGCATGAAATTTTCTTTGCATGAAACAACTGATAGAACCAAAGAGGCTCTGAAACAGAACAGAGATCTGTTAGCATGGGGCATCTTGTAGCACCAGAACCCTTATGGTAGTGGAGGTTGCTAGTCATGCTATTGTGGTCTTGTAAGTTACATTTTTTTTGTGTGAGGCCTAGACAAAGGAAGATGTGTTATGAACCTTTAAAAAAAAAACAAAAAACACACCAACAAACCATAAACAAACCATAAACAAACCACAACAAAAAAACCCCACCCACACTGGAATAAAAAAAGGCAAAAAAAAAAAAAGGCCCTTGAGTCCATTAACTTCATTACATGCAACTCTAAAAGATATAGTTTTGGGTTAGCTGGCAATTGAAAAATCCCATAGGAAGGTGTTAGCTCATATACATGCTACCCTTGAGAAAACAAAATTGTATTTTGCTTAAGGTGTGGGAGGAAAAATCAAATCAAATACCATTTTACAAGTGCATGCAATAACTGGAATTTAAAACAAGATATGTTTTATTCAAGTAATTCTAAGCATGGTATAGTAAATTTTTCATGAAGGTTAAGAAAAAAATGACAGAAATATCATTTAAACTGAGTGTTTTTGATGCTGAACTTGAAAGTGAGGGATTTAATAGAACTTCTTAAAATATGACGAGTCTCAGATAACATCATATTTGGCAAAGTGCTTTATTGGTTTTTGGATTAGAGTTTTTTTGTAAATTTTTCTCTTCAAACTAGTAAAATTCATGAAGCTGTCAGTTTGGATTTGATCCCCATTTTGTTTTGCCTCAACAGTGTAATCTCAATCAGTCTAAGTTATTTTTATGCTGCATTTACAGGGTATAAAGATGACAAATCACTCATGTCTCAGAGCTGGTATTTCATCAAAAGTTTGAATATCGAAGCTGAGGACAACAGTAGCTGTGTGACAACACAGGCTGGACAGATTCTTCTGCCTTTACATCACTGCTCAGTAGAGTGTTGTGTTAACAGTCCTGTACAAATCAGCTCTGCAGGGGTGTGAAGTACCTCATTTGTTCTGAGCAAAGGTAGCAGAATCCATGGGGAGTATCGATAATAGGGGTATTGTTTATAGAACTAGTGAGGTCTTTGTTTTAACCCTCACCTTACTCCTGACTTGAGTGTCAGGTCTGATGCTATCTTTGCACCTTCTTTTGGTTTTCGTTCCTTTCTGACTTGTGACTACTGTCAGAAGGGTTATTGGTAGTCTTTGAGATACATCAGAAATTACCTCAACTATGTGGCCTAAACTAGGAGCAGAAAAACTCTATATAAATGCATTGAGTCTGAACACTTTCTGTTGTATTGTTTTTACATAGCTTTTAAAATCTTAAGAGCTGTTTTCATTGTGTTTTCATGCAACACTTGGCAGAATGAAGTCCAAATCTCAGGTGAGATATCTCGCTGCTACTGTAGAAGCTATAATAAGAATTAAACTCTGATAGCTTGAGAAGTGTTGAGTTTGCCTTCCTAACAATTTATTGTTTGTTCTTATTTTTCTTAAATTGGCTTTGACTCAATTTTCTGATTCAGATTCTTTTATTTCTGGCATGTAAGATTATGTTGAGAAAACAGAAGTTGCCTGAGCATCTTTTGTTGACCAGGCAAAATATTTCAGAGGAAGAAGTTGCAGAGAAGCATTTTTCAATTACAGTTTCTTAGTCCCTAACTTGTGGTGACTCATGACCAGGCAGGAGTGTTAGCACTGAATTTATCCTCAGAGGGTCCACCTCATGTGGCATTTGAAGTGATTGGAGAAGGAGGAGGAGGGATTAACCTGAAATAACAGGCACAGGAACATCTTGTGCCAAAGTTGTGGGATCAAGTATCAACCTTTGGAAAGGAATTGCAAGCTCTGAATCAGAATTATGATGGTCTAAATGAGAAAGGTGAAAGATCTAGGTATTTATCCATAGTGTTAGTAAAGGATACTCAGTACTCTCACAGGAAAATGGAAGTGATGGAAAATAAAATTAAAATTAAGAACTTGAGATCAGTTGACATGAAAATGGAGAACTGGATATAACTGCCACAAGGGACATGATACAGGAGTTGCTTGAACTTTGTGTTTCAGCTGCCACTGATGAGGCACAGAGTTGTTCTGTGCTCCTCAAACTTTTTTCCACTGTTAAATATATTTGACAGTGGTGATGTTTTTAATGCAACTCTTACCTTATTTCTTCAGAGGGCATTAAAGAAGCACTGATGTAAATTGAAAGTACAGGAAGAAAATCACTATTATTCATAAGGAAGAAATACATAGTATCCTCACATAAACTCATTTGGGGAAGTACATCTGCATCTTAAAACAGTTTCTCACCAGTCCTTGGGTTCTGATTGTTCAATTGTCAAACTTTCTGCTTCTTCCTATTGTACATCTATACCTAAAAATAAACCAAAGCTGCTCTTTACAGGGTTTTTTTTGGAAGAATCATAGACCGGTTTGGGTTGGAAGGAACCCTAAAGATCGTGTAGTTCCCACCTCTCTGCATGGGCAAAGACACCTCATGCTAGATCAGGTTGTTCAGAGCCCCATCTAACCTGCCCTTGAACACTTTCAGGGATGGGGCATCTGCAAGGTCCCTGGGCAACCTGTGACAGTGTCTCACACTGTCATAGTGAAGAATTTCCTCCCAATGTCCAATGTAAGTCTACCCTTTTCAAGCTTTAATCCATTACCCCTTGCCCTCTCACTACAAGCATTTGTAATAAGCCCCTTCCCAGCTTTCCTAGAGGCTCCCTTCAGAATTACCTCCCTCAACCTGCTGGCCACTCTTCATTTGATGCAGCCCAAGACCTAGTTGGCTTTCTGGGCTGCAAGCACACATTACTGGCTCATGTTGAGCTTCTTGTCCACCATCACCCCAAGTCCTTCTCTTGCTGGACTGTTTTAGATCCATTCTCAGCTCAGCCTGTATTTGTGCTTCAGATTGCCCTGACTCAGGTGCAGAACCTTGCATTTGGCCTTGTTGAACTTCATATAATTTGCACAAGCCTACCTCTTAAGCTTGTCAAGGTCCATCTGGATGGTATCCCTTCCCTCCAGTGTGTTGAACTCACCATACACTTTGGTGTTGTGAGCACACTTGCTAAGGGTGTGCTCAGTGCCACTGTCCACGTCGCAAACAAAAATGTTAAATATTACTGGTCCCGGTACTGACCCTTGGGGAACACCACTCGTCACTGGTCTCCATCTGGATGTCAAGCTGTTGATCACTGCTCTTTGAGTGCCACCATCCAGCCAGTTCCTTACCCAATGAGTGGTCCATCCATCAAATCCATATCATTCCAGTTTGGATGCTAGGATGTTCAATGGAACAGTGTTGAGGGCTTTGTACAGGTCTAGGTAGATGATGACAGTTGTTCCTCCTTTGTCCACCAGTGCCTTGACCTCTTCATAGAATGCCACCACATTAGGCAAGATTTGCCCTTGGTGAAGTTTTGGCTGTCACCAGTCAACTCTTTGTTTTCCATATGCCTTAGCAGAGCCTTCAGGAGGATCTGCTCCATGATCTTGCTGGGCACAGAGGTGAAGCTGACTGGTCTGTAGTTCCCTGGGTCTTCCTTTTTTCCCTTCTCAAAAATGGGGGTTGTGTTTCTCTTTTTCTGGTCAGTGGGAATTTTGCCACACTGCCAAGACTTTTCAAATATGATGGACAGAGGCTTTGTAGCTTCATCAGCCAGTTCTTTCAGGAGCTGTGGATGAATCCCACCAGGTCCCATGTACTTGGGCACCTTCAGGTGGTCTCAAGCCTGCTTTCCTCCTACAGTGGGGGGATCTTCCTTTTCCCAGTCCCTGTCTTTGCCTTCTCTAACTTGAGTGGTGTGACCAGGGCCGTTGCTGGTGAAGACTAAGGCAAAATAATCACCGAGTACACTCAGCATTCTCTACATCCTGCATGACCAAGTCTCCATTTTCCTTGTGAAGTGGGCCCACAGTTTCCCTTGTCTTCCTCTTATTGCTGACATACCTGTAGGAACTTTTCTTTTTTTTCTTAACATCCATGGCCAGATCCATTTCTCTCTGTGCTTTGTCTTGCTTGTCTGTACTCCCCCCAGGACACCTGGCCCTGCTTCCACTCTCTGTATACCTTGGTTTTATATTTAACTGTGTTCAGGAGCTCCTTATTCATCCACACAGGCCTCCTGGCTCTCCTGCCTGCCTCCCTTTTCATTGGGAGGAAATTTCTGGGCATAGAGGAGGTGATCCTTGAACATGGGCCAGCTTTCTTGGGCTCCCTTCCCCGTGAGGACTTTGTCCTTGGTATCCTACCAAAGGATCCTTGAAGGGACTAGAGTTTGCTCTTTTGAAATCGAGGGTAGTGAGCTTGCTTCCCTTCTTCATTGCTGCCCTAAGGATCCTGAATTCAACCATTTCATGGTCACTACAGCCTAGTCTCCCATTAAGTTTTACATTATCAACCAGCCCATCTCTGTTGGTGAGAACAAGGTCCAGCATAACACCTTGTCTTGTTGGTTACTCTACCATTTGGAGTAAAAGTATTCATCAGTCTTGATCCTTTCATTATGACTTGCTGAGGTCTAGCTGAATTAGAAGTGCTTTGCAAATGGCATCTTAGTAAGGAGATAACAGAGACTGTAAAGAAAGACAACTAGCATCTTTTAAACAATATATTCTTTTTGGCACTGGAATGAGTTTTATTGTCAATATTAATGATATATTGATGTATGAACATGGGTATATTGTCCATACCGAGCATCTTTAATACATTGAAAGCACTTCAGTTCTTGGATTACCAACCTAGCTCTTTTTTAATAAATGCTAAATTTCTGTTAAGAAGCATTTTAAACAGTCTTTATACCAACTTTTCATTATTTAGCATGAAAATGAATTTACTTCAAAGAATCTTCTTGCCATCTTCCTAAAATACATTCCTTTTTTTTTTATTTTATTTTTTTTTATTTTTTGCTGAGGCCAATTTATGCTCTCTCTATCTGTGAAAACCCTGAAATCTCTTTCCAGCTGTATTGAAACTAACAAGAAATGGAAGTCCCTGATATTTGCTATTTTTCAGGAAGTTGCTATCTCTATATAATGAATTAGGCACAACTAATTAGCAAGGTACCACAACTGTGAAGGATTCTGTTAACTGAACTTCAAAGCTTTCATGCTGACTGTTTGTGGGGGAGTGTTCACGCTACGATGATCGCTGTGCCTGTCTGTCGCTTTTAATAATGTCAGCAGTAACATGAGATATGCAGTGATTTTCTTAATAGAAGCTGGAGGTATGAGGGTCCTGATGACAGTAATAGGTTTTCAAAACCTGCCTGAAGCATATACAAAACTTGACACATAGATATGGTCAAATGTCATGTAAAACTTCCAGTTATGAGAACTGTTTCTAAAGGTGTGTTTTCAGTCAGAGCCACAGGACAGACTTTTTAGTTTACCTGGGCTGTTCCCCTGGCAAAAGGGACATCTTCTTCACAGAAGATTTTGAAGGTACTATTGTAAGAATAACTTAGGTTCTGTGTTTTAGTGGAAACTTTATCACTTGTAAGTATGTCATCCTGTATTTCTCTCACGACTGTGATTTTCTAGACTATTCCTGTATGTGGAAGGGACTCTAATTCCCCCACTAAAAGTGTGGAAGGCCTTGTATTCTTTCGTATGGTGGAACTTGTTTACCTAGATGCTCTAGATGGGAGATAGAGACTAGACTGGTGAGTTAGCTAGCAACAAGCAGAAGGGGAAGAGCTAAGTGAGACAAAAAGGGCAAAGACCTATGCTAGTTTAAATCTAATCAGGATTTCAGTTGCCTTAGGCAAAGACTGAAGTTTTGGCTGTGTGCTTCCAAGTAGCTCAGTTCTTCTTCAGCCAGAGGTAAAAACAGGCTGAGTCCCCAGTGAATAGTTTTGTTGTTGGATTGTTTTTTTTCAGTAAGCACATGATTTCACACTTATAAATTGAAGGTATAGTATTATTTCTAAGTTGAAAACTTTTTCTTTACCTGTTTGATCAGTTTGTTCAGATTATTCTGTACTCTGGATTTTTCTTAGGGGTATATGCAATATTTTCCAATACAGTCTTGGTTGCAAGTTTAATTAACTTGTTTCTTATTTTCCTTCCTGCTATTCATTTTTTAATTTTAATATGTTTATATATATACAATAGTCTCTGCCTTAAGGAATTTATGGCTGAAAAAAAGGGTTACATACAAAAACATCTTGTTTACAATTATAAACTTGCTTCTTGCAGCTATTGTGAAAACACTCTATTGTAGAATGGGACTTGAGTGAAAGGCTGTTAATCGTTTGGCTTTAACACAGCTTCTTCCTTATGCTTGTCAACACCTTCAGAAAAAAAAAAAAAATTGACAATGACAGTTTCTTACAACATTTCTGAACATAAATAGTATCTAAGGAGTGCTCTCACTCTCCCCCTAGCTCACCCTCCCCCCCCTCCCCCCCTTTACGCTTTCCATATACTCTTTATTTTTTCCATAACTAAATTGGTGCTCTGATAAATGAATAGATGTACACAGAGCACTGATCCATATCTTATTAGCCTCCTAGATCTGATTTTATCTCACTTAGAGACAGAATTTGGCTGCAGTTCAACACTTGCTGCTGTCATGCATGTTACTGGGCATACTAACAGCTACTTTGTCTCTGTAATGGATTGCTGGATTGGGGACTACCTCATCCCTATTCAGCAAAGAGCTGAGAAATGCGCATACTTTTAGGAAAGTGTCCAAGCTGTTGAACTTACTGTTAACTGTGGGGATGGTGTGCCCTGATGTGCATTGCTGAACTTGTAATACTCAGTTCCTAATAAACAAAGAGGGTACTTCTGCCATAGCAAGCCTGTTTCCGGGTTCTATTTCATTCTACAGTACTGGGCTCTGACCATTTTATACCCTCTTACATCTCTCAGAAGAATTAAGTTTTACAAGAATTTAAAGCAATATTAATAAGAGGACAATGGGATTCAAGTGGATTCTTTTAACAAGGATTTAAATATCCTGTGCCAGATCTAACTTACTTGCAGTTTAAATATATGTAAACATAGCTATTGTTAGAGATTAGTGAGGTTTATGTGCACAAAAGAATTGTGCTAACACAATAGCTTTCACTTTACAGAGCTCATCCTGGAGTGTAGTTTTCATGCTTATCTGAACTTGAAAAATGGTAATTTTTGAAATTATGTGCATGTAGATATAGAAGTAGAAGCTTGTTCAAGATTAGGTGAACCTGGCAGAGAGGAGAGTACCTTGTCTGGTGCTCAGCAGCCTAGGTGGTATTCTTTTCTACTGAAAACCAAGAGCAGATTAAAATAGGTTTACACATCCTATGCTGTGGAGATACCTCATTTTATTTTATGTGGAAATCATGGACTGTACAGATATAGTTATTAAAGGCCTATGAACAATCTTGTTTGCTTGAATTTAAAATCTGTAACCCATGGTGTTTACGGACCACCTTCTCTGCTCTAAGTTCAGCAAAGTTTTCCGCAATGATTGGTTTTCACGCTCGGCAGTTCCTTTTGTCCTTTGCTTTGATGGTTCACTGGTATGTTATAACTAGAAAACTGTAATATTTTTGAAGCTTACATTTTAAGAAGCATTGGCTCAGAGGCCTCATCGGGGTCAGCTGGACAACTTCAGCAGCACAAGCAGAAATGAACATGAGTGGGTGCTGCATGCCCATTTTCTTTGTGGGAAAAACTGGTCATTGAATCATCCCTGTCAGGCAATTTGAGCAGCTCAAGTTGCACAGTTGGACTCTCTTCTTGGACTTTGAGTAGTGAGGCTTATTTTTGCATCCAGCTGTCAGAATATTTTATGGGTCATGCTTGTAATTTTTCAGTTGTCTGAGTTTTCTCCTGTTTAACCCTCAGTTCAGTGATCAGGGCTGCAATCCTTTTCTAGTTTCCTTTTCATAAAGTGCTTTCCTCATGTGAAAAAGTTCAAAAGTATTTTTGTACACTAAGTTGAAATGCTTTTTGTTTTCTTGTTTGCTTTTTAAAGTCTCTTAGATTAAATGACTGTGTTGCTGGTTCCCACTCTGGCTCAGCATAATTTTCACTGGGGTGCTTTCTCTGATAGAGTTTTAAAAATTTACTGGTGGAAAAAGTGCTGTAGGAAGTTTTATATTCTCACAAAAGTTTTTGTTTTGAAATATTAAGAACTTGAACTGATAGCAGAGACTAAATTGAAAAATCCATATTTATCTCCTTCCAGGGATGTTCACTCTGAAACGGTGCAAGTTCGTCTATGCTCAAAACCTAGGTTAGTCTTCTTCACTTCCAGAGCTGGGTCTAGTAAGTGAAACAGGCTTTATCTTACTTACAAAGCTGTTTTCACATAGGAATACATCAGTTTTAACTGCATTAATGCATAACAGATGTTACTGAAGCAGGGAGCTTCACCCATGTTGTGTGGAGTCCCAGCATGAACCAACCTAATCAAAGTTTTTTTATACAAGGAGGAAAGAAAATCATAATTATTCTTCTGCCCTTAAATCTGCCCTATTGTATACCATATACAATGTAATGGTTAAAGTTGCATTAGTACAGTGCACCAATTGCTTAGCTCAGAATTCTAAACTGCAAGTGACAAGGTCTTTTTGCTCTTTTCAGCAAGATGGCTGCTTATCAGCAGCTCTAATGAATAACATATTAACAGCATCACATTCACATGCATGCCGTTAATTCTTGAAGTGCTTTATTTGTGCTCCAAGTCTGGTTGCTTTCCTTTCTTCACAGCAAAGAATGGAATAGGAAGAGTTCTTCTTAAGGGCATGCTTTGCCAAAGCACCTTGCTGAACTTATTTCAATGTTCATTTTATGTTATGAAATGTTGGAGTTAAAATTAAATGATACTGGAACAATAGAATCAAATCCACTCTCAAAAGCATTACAGTCATGGCTGTAAGATTTTTGCATTCCAGCCAAGTATTATTCTTTATCCAGGAAATTGCAGACCAGTCAGCCTCACCTCCATTCCTCAAAAAATGATGGAGCGGCTCATTTTGGAGGTCATCGCTAAGGACATGGAAGAGAAGAAGGTTATCAGGAGTAGTCAAGGCTTTTGATACGGTCTCCCATAACATCCTTGTGAGCAAGCTCAGAATATGTGGGATAAAATAATGGATAGAGAGAGGGGTTAAGAACTGGCTGCAAACTAGAGCCTAAAGAGTGGTGGTCACTGATGCAGAGTTCAGCCGGAGACCTGTAACTAGTGGGGTCCCTCAGGGATCAGTGCTGGGTCCAGTCCTTTTCAACATCTTTATCAGTGACCTTGATGACTGGACAGAGTGTCTTCTCAGCAAGTTTGCTGATGGCATGAAGCTGGAAGGATTAGCTGATTCACCTGAAGGCTGTGTGACCATTCAGCAAGACTTGAACAGGCTGGAGAGCTGGGTGAAGAGGAACCTAATGAGTTCTTCCTAAGTCTGCAGATTACACTAAGCTGGGAGGAAGTGTCCATTTGCTTGAGGGTAGGAAGGCTCTGCAGAGAGACCTGGACAGACTGGATCTATGGGCTGATGTCAATTGCATCATGTTTAACAAAGCCAACTACTAGGTCCTGCACTTTGATCACAACAACCCCATGCAAAGCTACAGTCTTGGGGATGAGTGGTTGGAAAGCTCCATGATGGAGAATGACCTGGGGATGGTGGTTGACAGCCAACTTGACATGAGCCAGCAGTGTGCCCAGGTGGCCAAGAAGACCCAACAGTATCCTGTCCAGCATCAGGAATAGGGTGGCCAGGTTGGAGTAGAGAGGTGATCGCGCCCCTGTACTTGACACTGCTGAGGCCACACCTTGAGTACAGTGTTCAATTCTGGAACCCTCACTACCAGAAGGATGAAGTTGCTGGAGTGTGACCAGAGGAGAGCTACCAAGCTGGTGAAAGGTCTGGAGAATAAGCCCTATGAGGAGAGGCTGAGAAAACTGCGATTATTTAGTTTGAAGAAGAGAAGGCTGAGGGGAGACCTCATTGCTCTCTACAACTACCTGAAAGGAGGTTGCAGGGAGGTGGGGCCTGGCTTCTTCTCCCAAGTGAGTAATGACAGGATGAGAGGAAATGGTCTGAAGCTGCGCCAGGGGAGGTTTAGACTGGATATTAGAAAGAATTTCTTTACCAAAAGAGTGGTTGGACACTGGAACAGGCTTCCTGGGGAGGTGATGGAGTCACCAACCCTGGAAGTGTTTAAAAGAAATTTAGATATAGTACTTAGCAACATGATTTAAATACTGAATGGTTAAATCAGGTTATGGTAGTAGGATTTAGGTTATGGTTGGACTTGATGATCTTCAAGGTCCCTTCCAACCAGGATGATTCTGTGATTTTATGATTCTAAGTTTTGGTTGAAGCTACTGGGGCTGTTTATTTACATACTTCATAGTGTAAGATTTTTAACATTTTTGCCCATGAGAAACTTGTAATACTTAATGTGTGGAAGAGGATGTTTACACGGAGTTGGCTGTATAAAAGACAGAATAGGAAAGCACTGACTTCTTGGCTTGTTGTTACTTCTTGGCATATTTCCTTTCCTAACAATATTTCTTTAGTTTTTCTATCATCTTTCAGTTAGTTGCTGTTGGTTAGAAACAAACACTCATTGTAATTGTCTTTTTACATCAAGAAAATAGCAAGAAAAATGTATAAGGGAAGGAAGATGCAGGAGGGTACTAGGGAGGTGAAATGAGGTTATAAAAAATATTGGAGCAATAAGACAGAAGGGAGAAATCCAGCTAGCTCAAAGACTAAAGACATTGAAAGGCAGCTTGTAATGGTGTTATGCAGGATCTGTGGCAGTCTCTGGGCTTGGGGAGGTGTTAGGTTGTTTTTTCTCTTAATTCCCTCTGAATTTAGTCAGCTAAATGTGTGCCCCAAGGCACCTCCTGACTGGTATGAATGTATTCCCAGAAGTGGTGTCTTTTTCTATTCTTTCTCTGCTTCAGCTCCTTTGCTTTCCTGATTCTCTTTTGTATTCCATTTTCATAATGTATCAGTTTTCTCTCCACAACTTTGTTTTCTGTTTCTGTGACATCTCTCTGCTTTGTTTACTTCTCTTTTTTTTGCCTCCACTGCACTTCTGCTTTAGATAATGCTTTACTTGCGCTGCTTATTTTTTTTTCCATCCTCTGCTGCCCTCTCTGATGACTTTCTCTCTTTTACTGCTCTATGCATTTGCTGTTCTTTCCTTTGCTCCTGAATGTTCTGATCCATTGCCGAACAGCTTTGCCTGCTTTTTGTATTACTGTTTTTCTTTCTTATTTTCCTTTCTTCCTTACATCTGGCTATGTGGGAATTGGAATTAAAGGCAGATTTCTTCTACAGTTCTTCTACAGTTAATGTTCCTCTCTGAGGATAAGGTGGAGCATAAAGAAAACCTCTTGTGCATCAGAAGTGTTTTTCTAGTTATCAAAATTAGTTTTAGCAGTTGATAATACCTTAGTAAGTGACAAAATGTACTCCCAATACAATTGAAATTGACCTAAAAAAAAAAAAAAAGTTTTATTTTCTTTTTACACCAGCATTCTAAAATCTGCAATGAATCTGACTCTTGTAAAACACATCACTGAAACAGAGACAAGAAAAGCAGTAAGAAGCATCCACTAAGCTCCATGATGGAGAATGACCTGGGGATGGTGGTTGACAGCCAACTTGACATGAGCCAGCAGTGTGCCCAGGTGGCCAAGAAGACCCAACAGTATCCTGTCCAGCATCAGGAATAGGGTGACCAGCTGGAGTAGAGAGGTGATCACGCCCCTGTACTTGACACTGCTGAGGCCACACCTTGAGTACAGTGTTCAATTCTGGAACCCTCACTACCAGAAGGATGAAGTTGCTGGAGTGTGACCAGAGGAGAGCTACCAAGCTGGTGAAAGGTCTGGAGAATAAGCCCTATGAGGAGAGGCTGAGAAAACTGCGATTATTTAGTTTGAAGAAGAGAAGGCTGAGGGGAGACCTCATTGCTCTCTACAACTACCTGAAAGGAGGTTGCAGGGAGGTGGGGCCTGGCTTCTTCTCCCAAGTGAGTAATGACAGGATGAGAGGAAATGGTCTGAAGCTGCGCCAGGGGAGGTTTAGACTGGATATTAGAAAGAATTTCTTTACCAAAAGAGTGGTTGGACACTGGAACAGGCTTCCTGGGGAGGTGATGGAGTCACCAACCCTGGAAGTGTTTAAAAGAAATTTAGATATAGTACTTAGCAACATGATTTAAATACTGAATGGTTAAATCAGGTTATGGTAGTAGGATTTAGGTTATGGTTGGACTTGATGATCTTCAAGGTCCCTTCCAACCAGGATGATTCTGTGATTTTATGATTCTAAGTTTTGGTTGAAGCTACTGGGGCTGTTTATTTACATACTTCATAGTGTAAGATTTTTAACATTTTTGCCCATGAGAAACTTGTAATACTTAATGTGTGGAAGAGGATGTTTACACGGAGTTGGCTGTATAAAAGACAGAATAGGAAAGCACTGACTTCTTGGCTTGTTGTTACTTCTTGGCATATTTCCTTTCCTAACAATATTTCTTTAGTTTTTCTATCATCTTTCAGTTAGTTGCTGTTGGTTAGAAACAAACACTCATTGTAATTGTCTTTTTACATCAAGAAAATAGCAAGAAAAATGTATAAGGGAAGGAAGATGCAGGAGGGTACTAGGGAGGTGAAATGAGGTTATAAAAAATATTGGAGCAATAAGACAGAAGGGAGAAATCCAGCTAGCTCAAAGACTAAAGACATTGAAAGGCAGCTTGTAATGGTGTTATGCAGGATCTGTGGCAGTCTCTGGGCTTGGGGAGGTGTTAGGTTGTTTTTTCTCTTAATTCCCTCTGAATTTAGTCAGCTAAATGTGTGCCCCAAGGCACCTCCTGACTGGTATGAATGTATTCCCAGAAGTGGTGTCTTTTTCTATTCTTTCTCTGCTTCAGCTCCTTTGCTTTCCTGATTCTCTTTTGTATTCCATTTTCATAATGTATCAGTTTTCTCTCCACAACTTTGTTTTCTGTTTCTGTGACATCTCTCTGCTTTGTTTACTTCTCTTTTTTTTGCCTCCACTGCACTTCTGCTTTAGATAATGCTTTACTTGCGCTGCTTATTTTTTTTTCCATCCTCTGCTGCCCTCTCTGATGACTTTCTCTCTTTTACTGCTCTATGCATTTGCTGTTCTTTCCTTTGCTCCTGAATGTTCTGATCCATTGCCGAACAGCTTTGCCTGCTTTTTGTATTACTGTTTTTCTTTCTTATTTTCCTTTCTTCCTTACATCTGGCTATGTGGGAATTGGAATTAAAGGCAGATTTCTTCTACAGTTCTTCTACAGTTAATGTTCCTCTCTGAGGATAAGGTGGAGCATAAAGAAAACCTCTTGTGCATCAGAAGTGTTTTTCTAGTTATCAAAATTAGTTTTAGCAGTTGATAATACCTTAGTAAGTGACAAAATGTACTCCCAATACAATTGAAATTGACCTAAAAAAAAAAAAAAAGTTTTATTTTCTTTTTACACCAGCATTCTAAAATCTGCAATGAATCTGACTCTTGTAAAACACATCACTGAAACAGAGACAAGAAAAGCAGTAAGAAGCATCCACTTAGGTACATACCTAGATACTAGATCTAGTATCTAAGATCTGGATTCAAGTTTTCAGAGATTTTTAGAGCCAAATGTTTATGAAAAATCTTCCTCTGCTATAAGGAGAGAGGGAGGTGAGCCACCAGGAAGACCAGAGATGGCAACAGATCTACCCCAGATACCACAGGAGCCTTGGTCATGACAGAGCAAAGGAAGAGTGCTGAGATCTCTAGTCTCTGGCCCCAGTGTGGTTTTTTTTTTGTCTGTTTGCGAAGTCTTAGTGATTGGGCTTCCCCGTTACATTATATAAGACTGTTTTCCTTCTGATGTGGTGCTGTGCCTCTGTGGAGGAAAGCAGGTGTTTAGAATGGGACAAACTGGTACTGTCAAGTAATAGGACAAGGAAAAATGGATATAAGCTAGAACACTGGAAGTTCCACCTCGACATGAGGAGAAACTTCTTTACTGTGAGGGTTACCATGTCACTTCCTGTTTGGATGAGGGGAAGGCTGTGGATTTTGTCTACCTGGACTTTGATAAGGTCCTTGACACTATCTCCCACACCTTTCTCCTGGAAAAGCTAGTGAATCATGGCATAGACAAATGTTCTCTTCACTAAGTGAAAAACTGGCTGGATGGCCATGCCCAGCGAGTTGTAGTAAATGGGGTCAAATCCAGTTGGTGGCCGATCACCAGTGCTATCCCTCAAGGCTCAGTTTTAGGGCCACTCTGCGGTTCTGTGATGGAGAATTGGAACAGGCTGCCCAGAGGGGTTGTGGAGTCTCCTTCTCTGCAGACTTTCAAGACCCATCTGGATGTGTTCCTGTGTGGCCTATCGTAGGTGATCCTGCTTTGGCAAGGGGGTTGGACTGGATTATCTCTAGAGGTCCCTTTCAACCCTTAACATTCTGTGATTCTGTGACTAGGGCTCTCTTGTGTTGCTCAAGTGCCTTCCACCTTGAAAAGAGTGTGAAAGTATGTGACTTGTTCAGAAAATTTATTTTTTCCTAACCCCCTCAAACACTTGCTATCCTTAAAGTAGCGATTGTTAGAAATGCTCTTGATTTCTTTCCACATTGCAGTGGACTATCCCTAATACCACAGTCTTACATAGTGCTTTCCTTCCATAGTTTTTGAAGAGTTTTACAAGCAAAGTCAGCATCGTTTTTCACATTTTACTATGAAACTCAACCTTACACAATAAGGGTTTAAATCTTGTATAACACTTTTCTGTTCTGCTCCCTGAAGCTGAGGTGAAATCATGGCTTACCTGATGTTGGTGGCAGAAAGCCCCATTAACCTCCATTGAAGTTAGAATTTCATCCTCAGTGCCTATCATCTATTTTACTTTCTCAGGTCTTAATACTCTGGAAAATTGAATTCACTGAAGCAACATCCACTTCAGGCCAGGCTCCAGGAATCTCATGCTGAAATTCAGCCCTCAAAGATATGGATGGATCGTAAGCATTTTGCTTCTGGAAAATGAGGAACAGGAGGCCCTGGAACCCCACTATTGTTTCTGCAAAGAGAGATAAAGAATGCAAGGAGTATTTCTACAAAGAATCCTTGTTTTGAGTATTATTGTTCTCTTTCAACAAGCTGTTTCTAGCTGCAAAAGGATTATCTCTCACCTTGTCCAAATATTTTACTGGTGCAACAAAAGGCTTCAACAAAATGTGATTGGGAAAGATAGTAACTGAACTTCAGCAGTTCACTGGAGCTTATAGTTTCAGGTGAGATAAAGAGTAATACAAAGAAAAATAATATGCTTGAATAAAATAAATTAAAAAAAAAATCAATGCAAGACAGTTTTCTTTACTGTGTGGTACCTCCATAGGCATAGCAGCATCAGGATGGCTTAAGCTTCTCCCTTAGCTAAAAGGGACACCATAAGCAATTCCATGTTTCTTCATTTGGTATACTCATCTAAATAGATGTGTATCCAGTGCTTGGCTGTAGTATATTTAGTTATGGTCTTCTGACTGGAAAAGGCAAACTGAGGCTTGTGCAATGAAAGCACAGGCTTTATGGTTAATCCTGCACAGCGTAACACTTTAGTTACCTGATCTTCTAAATCGCATTGAGCACAACAACTTGGACAGTCAGAAGCTGAGTATTTCTTAACTCTTTCTTGTAATAAATTCAGGTCTTATGGCCCTTCCATAATTTTCTTGAAGCTTTTTTTGGGTACAAAACCACTGACCATAATGGCCCTTACAACAATTTGGAGCTCAGGAGGCATAGGTTTGTCTTGCAGTGAAATGTTTCTACTGTGTTAATAGCACCTTGGGTGCTCTTCTTATGTGCAGGAATTTGGAATGGCACACATCAGCAAGTGGCCCCAGGGCCCACAAAATAATCTTATGGCCAACCTCGACCCTGTAAAGTAGTTACTAAATTCTACACTTAGCCTTTACTTTTTTTAGCCTTTTTAATCTAAATTATCTAATTATTCTAATCAAATCTTGCTGGTTATTTTTGTTTAATAGCTGCCTAGAGACTGTATCTGAATGTCTTTTTTTCATAAAAATTGCACACTGGATTAAAGCAGAACATCAGCCTACCCCAGAGAAATCTGACCTAAGTTTTTAATTTTGGGGGTGCAAAAGTTGGGTGGCTATGTAACAGCATGCCAAAGCCAATGCAAGGTTCCTTATCTAGGCTTCCATTTGCTTTCTCCTTCCCAAACTCCTTTGACAGTGAGCTTGAAGCCAAGTCACATTGGAGCATGATGAGAATCATCCAGAGAATTTGGGTGGGTAACTGAGTTTCCATGCTTGTTCAGACCATTCAAGAGGAAAGGTGTGTGCTTTTTTGGGTTTTGGGACTAAAGAGTAAAGTCTTTGATTATATCTTGTAGATTTGTGGTTACTTAACCTTAATCCCTTTGAGTTTAGTAAAATTTGTGCATACTGCCTAGTGCTTTTATTAGGACTCACTAAAAATACTTTGTTTTACTATAGTCAGTTTTATTTGGCCTCACTGCAAGTTCTGAATGGTGGTTTCCTGAACCAGATCACTGTACAGAGACTCCCCCTCCCATCCAAAAATACTTTGTATGTAAGTGAAAAACATGTTATTCTTAGTCACATTAAAGGCAGAAATAAATGTATTAATCTGAAAAGTTGAATCTGGTCAAAGTACTGCTCTCACTTAGCCCCACCACATGAACACACTTTACAAAATCCTGGAAGAACAGCAAGATTTTTTCATACTTGGTGATTGTTAGAGAGGTAATGGGGAGTCATTTGCAAGGGGAAGTAGATAAAAAAAAGAAGCTGGTATGGGTGGGAGAAAGAGAAGCCCTTCTGTGGCTTCTGTCTCAGTTTAAAATTGAAAGGAAGAGTTATCACTTCCTGTCATAAGGGTCAACAGAAGATTTTCATTGCATTGTGCACAGTACCTACAACAGTTTCAGTTTAAACTCTAAAGGACAGGTGATGAGAGAGAGAGAGGGAGCTGAATGCTTGCCTTCTATATTGGAGAAATTGTTCATTCGTGTGAAATGCTGACCTCTGTCATCCTGCTGAGCTGACTGGGCCCTAGGGTGAGCTGCTGCTTGAGTGCTGGTTGCAAGTTAAAGCTGCCTGGGGGGTACTTAAAAAGGACAGTGTCAAGGTTGGTGTACCCAAAATCTGACCTATCTTTTTAATTTTTTTTCTTCCCTCTTTTCTATTTGAAAAGTTCATGTCGTTTGTTTTGTCTTTTTAAAATCATTTAATCTAAAGCAAAATGCTTCAGTTGCCACTGAAATCTGGTGATTAGGAGGAAAAGCTGTGAGAGTTCAATGTTCAGTGTGGTGATGCAGATGTCAGGAAGAAGGACAGATCCTGAAATGAAACACAAGTATCAAAACTGTCTTTGGATTAGATTATATCAAGTAACAAAGAATTCAGGTTGAAATGGGTGAAGGGTCAATGAATTTTACCAATTAAAATATAACTGCAGATCAAACTTAACTTCACAAGAAGTTAATTCCATTTGGTTTTATTCTAATAGTTTTTATTCTAGTTGTATGTATTGATTCTTTATTATCAGTTTGTATATATAATTCTTGCCATAACTGAAATGATACACTTCCTGCTTATTTTCTGTACTTTATGGCCTAATTAAAAACACATTATATCAGTATCATTTTCTTCTATATGATATAGTATCCCAAGACCATCATCACTATTACTGCCTTGCTGTGCTACTTGCTATAAAAACTGTCACATAAGTATTGCATCTACTTGAATAACTTCTAGTCTAATTGGAAATTAAATGGAACAACTTGCAAGTTCAAGTCAGAAAAGGAAATATCCAAGTAGTAGTGCTAAAATTAAAGTAACTTTTTCTGGTTTTTTACATATGATATTTTACAGCAGACACCGGGGGGG